>NC_090922.1:1013606049-1013914623 GCF_040938575.1 Ambystoma mexicanum
GGAGCAGGTCCTGATTGGGGTCGCGATGCGCACGGCTGTGATTCGTGATGACGTGCGTGCTTCCCGGGAGGAGCACGCACGTCATCACGAAGTGCACCGTGCCGACGTGGCCCAATTGGGATCGGCCATGTTCGGGGGGTTCCTGCATGTGTTGGCCAATCTGACGGCCCTCTCCTCCTCTGTGCAGGCTATCCAACGGTCGTTCTCCTTGCCGTCTTCCGGCCCAGATGCCACCATGGCCCCCTGTGGACCTGCCCCGACCAATGCAGCCAGCTCGGTGGGGATCCCATCCCTGCCACAGTTGGGAGTCGGAGGTCCAGCAGGGGTGGACGACACAGCAAGTGGACCCCAGCAGATGGAAGATGTGCCGGCATCATCGGGCAGGGCACGTGCACGACGGCGTCGGTGGTTACCATCAGCCTGGATGCCGTCGTGCTGGCAGAGGCAGTGGCGTCGGAGGCAGCAGCGGGCTCGACGTGGGAGGCATCATGGCTCAGGGCCATCAAGATCAGAGGGGCAGGCATCGGCCGGAGGGCAGGGCAACCCTGGCATGGCGGTGTGTTCCGTGTGGGAGGAGTTTGGCCAGCGGATAGGTGCGGAGCGGCAGCGGGCGGAAGAGGAGCGGCTCGCCATGGCCAGGGCGGAGATCTCCATGCATCGGGCATTGAGGCGGGCTGAGTGCCTCGAGGAGGCTCGCAGGGATTTTGGTGAGCACATGGGGTTGTCCCTGCGAGACCTCGGGGCCAGGACAGAGTCCCGCCTCCAGGACATTGACATGGAGTTCGAGGATGCCCTGGCCAGCATCACCAAGTGAGCCGCAGGACTAGCCCGCTGCCTTTGTATATAGTTTTTTAGTTAGTTAGTGCTAGGTTTCCTTTATTTATTTTTATTATTTTGGACCGCTCGGACAATGGCCACTTTTTTGTACATATTTATTTTATTAGTTAGTATTAGGTTTCATTTGTGCTGTTGGGCTCATGGACCCTGGAACATTCCTGTATATATTGATATATTTTGGGAGATACATTTTTTAAATTTTTTATTGTTTACACCATGACGTAATGGTTTTTCTTTGATTTCCTACTACATGGTTTTGCTTTGGACAAATTATATTGATTTTTTCATCCTTTGTTTTTTGGTTTATCATTTTTGTTCTCGGACATGGACCTTTTATTTACTTTGCCACATAGTTGTAAGTTTTATTGGTTTACTTGATTTGTGTTTTTAATACATTTTTATATTATCTTACACTTGTGTTATTTTCTCTTTGGTTTCTTACATGTCATGATATGGGTTTTGACATTCACTTGCACCCATTGTGTATGTGTGTGTGACAGACATGTGTTCTTTTGCATACTTGCCTTTGGGGTTGTGTCATGTGATTGCATTCACTATGTGGGTGCATGCAATCCTTGCCTGGGTGTTTGTGCTGGGTATGCTGGCCATTACTGCCATGATTGTGTATCGTCAGGACCTGGGGCCAGGGGGAAATGGGTGGGGGCCTGCTGGCAGGTTCCCCACAGTGCTGGGGGTGGTGGGAGACATGGGTGGGGGCCTGGTGGAGGGTGTCCCTGGTGGATGGGGGGTGGGGGTGGTGGGAGACATGGGTTGGACATGGGTGGGGGCCTGCTGGCAGGTTCCCCACAGTGCTGGGGGTGGGGGTGGTGGGAGACATGGGTTGGACATGGGTGGGGGCCTGGTGGAGGGTGTCCCTGGTGGATGGGGGGTGGGGGTGGTGGGAGACATGGGTTGGACATGGGTGGGGGCCTGCTGGCAGGTTCCCCACAGTGCTGGGGGTGGGGGTGGTGGGAGACATGGGTTGGACATGGGTGGGGGCCTGCTGGCAGGTTCCCCACAGTGCTGGGGGTGGGGGTGGTGGGAGACATGGGTTGGACATGGGTGGGGGCCTGCTGGCAGGTTCCCCACAGTGCTGGGGGTGGTGGGAGACATGGGTGGGGGCCTGGTGGAGGGTGTCCCTGGTGGATGGGGGGTGGGGGTGGTGGGAGACATGGGTTGGACATGGGTGGGGGCCTGCTGGCAGGTTCCCCACAGTGCTGGGGGTGGTGGGAGACATGGGTGGGGGCCTGGTGGAGGGTGTCCCTGGTGGATGGGGGGTGGGGGTGGTGGGAGACATGGGTGGGGGCCTGGTGGAGGGTGTCCCTGGTGGATGGGGGGTGGGGGTGGTGGGAGACATGAGCAGGTGTGCAGGGTAGTTCCCTGTGGTGTGTGCTGCCTGCAGGGGCCGTGGAGGGTGTACAGGTAATGCCTGGGAGCACACAGCCATATCGCGTGTGGAACTTCCCGCGCACCCCTGAAATCCACGTACACGGCCATATCGCGTGTGGAACTTCCCGCGCACCCCTGAAATCCACGTACACGGCCATATCGCGTGTGGAACTTCCCGCGCACCCCTGAAATCCACGTACCCGGCCATATCGCGTGTGGAACTTCCCGCGCACCCCTGAAATCCACGTACCCGGCCATATCGCGTGTGGAACTTCCCGCGCACCCCTGCAATCCACGTACCCGGCCATATCGCGTGTGGAACTTCCCGCGCACCCCTGCAATCCACGTACCCGGCCATATCGCGTGTGGGACTTCCCGCGCACCCCTGTAATCCACGTACACGGCCATATCGCGTGTGGAACTTCCCGCGCACCCCTGAAATCCACGTACCCTGCCATATCGCGTGTGGAACTTCCCGCGCACCCCTGCAATCCACGTACCCGGCCATATCGCGTGTGGAACTTCCCGCGCACCCCTGAAATCCACGTACACGGCCATATCGCGTGTGGAACTTCCCGCGCACCCCTGCAATCCACGTACCCGGCCATATCGCGTGTGGAACTTCCCGCGCACCCCTGCAATCCACGTACCCGGCCATATCGCGTGTGGAACTTCCCGCGCACCCCTGCAATCCACGTACCCGGCCATATCGCGTGTGGGACTTCCCGCGCACCCCTGTAATCCACGTACACGGCCATATCGCATGTGGAACTTCCCGCGCACCCCTGAAATCCACGTACCCGGCCATATCGCGTGTGGAACTTCCCGCGCACCCCTGAAATCCACGTACACGGCCATATCGCGTGTGGAACTTCCCGCGCACCCCTGAAATCCACGTACACGGCCATATCGCGTGTGGAACTTCCCGCGCACCCCTGAAATCCACGTACACGGCCATATCGCGTGTGGAACTTCCCGCGCACCCCTGTAATCCACGTACCCGGCCATATCGCGTGTGGAACTTCCCGCGCACCCCTGAAATCCACGTACCCGGCCATATCGCGTGTGGAACTTCCCGCGCACCCCTGCAATCCACGTACCCGGCCATATCGCGTGTGGAACTTCCCGCGCACCCCTGTAATCCACGTACCCGGCCATATCGCGTGTGCAACTTCCCGCGCACCCCGGTATGCACGCACACGTTTATTTTTTCTCTCAGCGCGTGTCTGTGTTTGTGGGTACCCCTTTGTACGTCATTTGTCCTGGAGGGCCACAGTATTGGACATTGATCATGTCTGTATATAGGTGCTATTTGTTGGCGCACCTTTTAGCGCACATTTCTTGCAGGCGCAGAGACGCTACCGCCTGCTTTCTTGTGGCGGTCGTGTTTGTGCCTGTTTGTGCCTGTGCGCTGCTTTGAGCGTGCGCTTTTTTGCCCTATTCTATTCCATGAATACGTGTTGTATGCGAGCGTGTGGGCGTTCCGCGCACTTGCCTCCTATACTTTCCCGTGCCGCCCACATTCTTCCCCATTCCGAGTGTTGTGCCCCATTTTATTCCCCATTCCGAGTGTCCCGCCCTGTGTTCCGCCTACTTTAGAGCTGTGCGCTGCGCTCGGAGTGATAGCGCAGTGGCCGTGGCGCACGACGTTGGTTGACCTGTGCGCCGGCCTGCGCCGCGCGCTTTTTCGGCGCACGTCCTCTGCTTTTCTTGCGCACGGACTTCCATGAATCGACGTGCGCTGGTTTCCCTGCGCTTTTCGCTAATTTTCGGCGCAGCGCACGTATTGGCCCCTCTGCGCCGGGATTTTCGGCGCACATTTATTCCATGAATCGGCCTGTTAGTTTGGGAAAGGCATCGATGGCGAGCAATGTATGATTGGGTCATTTGCTGACGTTGATATCATGCAAAGCAGCAGAGTTAGTCAGTGACGCAGGGAGTGGCTCAGCAAAAACCTCATAAGTACAATGAACATGTGGTGGTGGAAAAAAACAAGCATTGGCAAATCAAACAGTCTTTATATTTGGTATAAGGAGCACCTTGGAACGAGAAGCCCAGATGCCAATGCCCAATGGCAGCCACTGAGGCCTAAACAAACACATATGCAAGAGGGGATTGCAACAATTCTGCGCTCCCTGACCTTGAGTAAGGGTTAATGGAGGTACTTCATATAGCACATATAAACTACTAGTGCAAAAGCCCATGTACAAGGGCCAAAGTTGTGTTGGGTGGAGGTTTCCCTTCATTGTTTTTGTAAAATGTCCACTGAGTGGCTTAATCAAATGAATTTCTGTTTGTATGTTTTTTATTTAAATGTATATATTTTCTTAGTGTATGCAACTTGAAGCATGCAGTGGTATCCCTGTCTTGGACCTTTTCTGCAGCAAATTGCATTTTTTCATTGTAGAAATGCAGGTTCTGTTCACCTGGAAGATGAACTTGAAGTCTTATTATTGTATGCTTAAGGCAACAGCTCCCTCTAGCATTGGTAACAGGTGAAGCAGGCACATGACAGCTTCGGACAAACATACATCTAGCCTTTATTATATAGTATGATAATTATGGGATGATAAAATCCACTGACAAAATTGTTTAAACATTGACAGTGTAAACAAAAACAGAATGAAATGTGAATCCATATAAAAAAAAAGAATGAGAGAAAATTAAATGGAAACCACAGACCTAAAAAATGGCAACTACCAATTAAGGTGGAAAATGCATCAGTGAGAAGACATACAAGAATGAGAAGAGAGTTCAAAGGACAATGCTGCTACACAGGATTAGCAACCCTGGCCAATTTGCATTTATAGGATTCTGGCCTAGAATAAAAAAAACTAATAAGCACCAGGAACCCCGTAATTCACAATAGTGTTGCTAGCAAAGCATGCCAATGAAGCACCTGCACCTTGAAGGAATTGCAGAAGAAGAGTTTATATTGGCTACGCAAACTGAGTGTTGACCAAAATTGGAGAAACGTAATGCAACTTTTGAAGTCCCATGATAAGACATGTAGCAGAGTAAATAATTGCTTTCTAAGGAGCCATAGAAGAAGCTGGAAGACTAGAGTGCACAACGTTTCCACCGTCCATTAGAGAAAGAGGCCAAGCTTGAAAAGCTGAATGAAATTCATTTGATTGAAGGACTGAGTAACTTTCTTTTAAGAGACAGATAGAATCCGCCAGATGTGGAAACCAGGGCAATATGAGACTTGTGATTAAATGCAGCACCCAAGATAAAGTCAAGAGATTGTGACGACGAGACCAAAGAAGAAAGACAGGTTTAGACAGATGGTGAGAAGTGCTAGGGGTGAAAAGAAGAACACCTGGTGTTGCTATTTTTAATTTAAGAAAGCTGAAAAGTATCCAGTCTTCAATAGCACCTGCGAGGTAGTTTTCCCTTTGGTGCAGAAAGTTCAGAATGCCAAATGATAAGGGAACAAACAGTGCATTAAGAAAAAGTACAGTTAAAGTTCAAGGGCTGCACATTTTTCAAGGAAATTGCTAAAAAATGATGAGCCATGACAGGCCTATCATTGAGAGAGTCTGCTGGATCTAAAGATTGCTTTGTTATCAACGGTAGAACCTAGCCACGAAAAGGACCAGGGGAGCTCCTTAGAGTATGAAACAAGATTAGGAATGCCAGAATGTTCAGGACATATGAATGAGATATGGGAGCTCAGGGTTGTGCTTTCGCCAACCCTTTTTCAGCAGAATATGGCTCATAACATGGCTCTGTTAGCCTTTTTTCAACACCTTTCCCTGCTCCTCACCCCTCCCAAATCGTCTGCCAGCCATCCGATTCCTCAGCACTTCTCACTTTCCTACACCTCTCTCTATTTCCCTTTTTCCACACTCCCATGCCCAAACCATCCACTGGTTGGCACAATGGTGTCATGGCATTTCCTCTCGCTGGGTGTGTGCTCTCACAGGGGACAACCACAGATCCATGTTGTTTAAGTTTGGGCTATTAAGTGTCGCTTGCAACACCTATAAAGACCAAACTATTGCATTCATGTACAGATTAAAGTACACATAGGGAGAAATGGTATATCAGAGGGGCACGGACGAAATGACATTTGAGGAGGGATACAATGTTGCTCGTTTATTTATTTATTTATTTATTTATTATTTATTTATTTATGTATTTATTTATTATTGTATTTTAGTCCATAAAGAACTTTTACAACACTACATACAAAAATATATTTATAATCATTAACAACAAAAAAGGCAATAGAATTCATCATATGTAAATATACATATTAGTACTTGATTATGAGCCCCCCCATTCCCTGCCCAGAGCTATGCTAATCCCTATGGGTTATCCCACCTCTTCCTGCGTTTCCCCGCCCAAAAGTGCTGAGCATGGAAGCTCTTTGAGCTCTTGCTCTTCTCTGCTTGCGGCCATGTTCGATAAAGTTCACATGTGCACACAGCATACTAGTTTTTTTAATGGATCTTATTGATTTTTTCATTTCTTTCTGGGTGCTGGGTTTTTTCCACATTATAGTGACTTTGGTGCCAAAGCAAACGGGACAGCGATAAAAGCAAATGGGACAGCAATAAAAGCAGGCGGGATAAAGGGCTATGTATCACTGCCGCAAGCAGGTGCAAACCTTGAGGAGAAGTAGACTGCCTTCTCAAGAGCTCAGAGCCAGGCTGAGGTAATGTGCCTATTTTCTAGCGACCGAGCAAGGAAGCGAATCGTGGCTTCTATCACCATGTTTTGTTGTTGCTTTGTGGTCTTATTCGAATGCGGCCTGTTTATTTTTAATATCCATGTATTACTTTGTATGAAAGACCTGCAACTTTTATTCAATTGCCGGTGCATTCATGTTTAACACATTCACAAAACTTTGTGGGGCCTTTTTACTCCACTGTTTTCAAATTGTGCCCACACTTATTACACGGCCTGACTTTTTGTGTGCGTTGCCTTTCTGTCACTCTTTGACAGGGGTGCAGCAGAACAGACACAGTTGTTGCACATCCATTGACCTGTATTTTTTATTTGCCCATAACAGTGTTTGCATGTCTAGGCTGGAGAGTGATGTCCTCTCGGAGACAGACGCTTGTTAAAGCGTGTCTGTCTTTTAGTGGTGTTGAGGCGGAAGATGACACCAGCGTTTTGCACATGCTGTCGCTGGCTGTCAGCCATTCTGGAACTGAAGGCGTATTCTTGGCATCCACCTTTGCCTTGTATAGGAGCACTTCTTAGGTAGCACATTTTCCAGTGGTTATAGTCGCGGAGCGTTGCAATGCCATAAAATAACAAAACCTCATCGGGTCACTGCTGTGGTGCCACTCTCCACAACCGGTCTTGTGATTGACAAGTCCAGAGTAGTAGAGCATTGTGACACAGTGTGTCAGTAATCATATGACCGTTGGTAGCGTGGGTTATAGCTAAGGTATTGGCAAAGGCAGTGTAGTACCTGGATTTTGCTTTCCGGCCTGTATGTAGGAAAGTTATTAATAAGCCTTAGTTAGTTAAACTGAGAGGTGGACCGTGAGATGTGTGATTATGGGCCTTTTTGAGGGCCTGCCCCATTGAATGCACCAAGAAGGGGTCAGCTTGACATACACTCTCTGATCTGGTTCCATGTGATATTGACGAATTACTATATAACGAAAACATTTTTAACAAAACATTTTTACTGAAAAAATACAGATTCATTTTTTATTTGGGTATTTCCCCGAAGCACCCCTTTCCCTTTCTTTGTAACCCTACCCTAAACCCTTCCCAACCATTTTAACCCCTTACCCCAAACCCCATATATGTATTTAAAATAAATTGATATTGTCTGCTGTAAAAACGATTTGTTTAAAATGTTTTTCGATATTCCCTGTTTGGTTTTATCACTGGATACTTCTGATCTGGCTCTGGGCACTAGTGAATGAGGCTGGGCAGGTGATCGGGTCTAGTTCCCGTACCTTAACTGGCAAGACCCCAAATCTGTTGGCGTCTCTAAAATAAACAGTCCACTAATTTCAAGGTGCCACTGATTTCAACAGAGACAATGGTATATCAGAGCCAGGCTGAGGTAATGTGCCTATTTTCTAGCGACCGAGCAAGGAAGCGAATCGTGGCTTCTATCACCATGTTTTGTTGTTGCTTTGTGGTCTTATTCGAATGCGGCCTGTTTATTTTTAATATCCATGTATTACTTTGTATGAAAGACCTGCAACTTTTATTCAATTGCCGGTGCATTCATGTTTAACACATTCACAAAACTTTGTGGGGCCTTTTTACTCCACTGTTTTCAAATTGTGCCCACACTTATTACACGGCCTGACTTTTTGTGTGCGTTGCCTTTCTGTCACTCTTTGACAGGGGTGCAGCAGAACAGACACAGTTGTTGCACATCCACTGACCTGTATTTTTTATTTGCCCATAACAGTGTTTGCATGTCTAGGCTGGAGAGTGATGTCCTCTCGGAGACAGACGCTTGTTAAAGCGTGTCTGTCTTTTAGTGGTGTTGAGGCGGAAGATGACACCAGCGTTTTGCACATGCTGTCGCTGGCTGTCAGCCATTCTGGAACTGAAGGCGTATTCTTGGCATCCACCTTTGCCTTGTATAGGAGCACTTCTTAGGTAGCACATTTTCCAGTGGTTATAGTCGCGGAGCGTTGCAATGCCATAAAATAACAAAACCTCATCGGGTCACTGCTGTGGTGCCACTCTCCACAACCGGTCTTGTGATTGACAAGTCCAGAGTAGTAGAGCATTGTGACACAGTGTGTCAGTAATCATATGACCGTTGGTAGCGTGGGTTATAGCTAAGGTATTGGCAAAGGCAGTGTAGTACCTGGATTTTGCTTTCCGGCCTGTATGTAGGAAAGTTATTAATAAGCCTTAGTTAGTTAAACTGAGAGGTGGACCGTGAGATGTGTGATTATGGGCCTTTTTGAGGGCCTGCCCCATTGAATGCACCAAGAAGGGGTCAGCTTGACATACACTCTCTGATCTGGTTCCATGTGATATTGACGAATTACTATATAACGAAAACATTTTTAACAAAACATTTTTACTGAAAAAATACAGATTCATTTTTTATTTGGGTATTTCCCCGAAGCACCCCTTTCCCTTTCTTTGTAACCCTACCCTAAACCCTTCCCAACCATTTTAACCCCTTACCCCAAACCCCATATATGTATTTAAAATAAATTGATATTGTCTGCTGTAAAAACGATTTGTTTAAAATGTTTTTCGATATTCCCTGTTTGGTTTTATCACTGGATACTTCTGATCTGGCTCTGGGCACTAGTGAATGAGGCTGGGCAGGTGATCGGGTCTTGTTCCCGTACCTTAACTGGCAAGACCCCAAATCTGTTGGCGTCTCTAAAATAAACAGTCCACTAATTTCAAGGTGCCACTGATTTCAACAGAGACAATGAGCACCAGTTTAAAATAATGCTAACGTTGTAGCATTTTCTATGTGTTTGATTTAGGATACTAGTACTGATTTGTGGCATTGAAGGTAAACTAAAGAGTGGGTTAATTTGGGGGTTTCAAACTTTAACATATTAACATTACAGCATGCACATGGACAGTTTTGCTTGTAAACCAGTTTTATTGCAAGAATTAGGTTCAAGGGAAAGCAAAAAATTAAAACAGACAATGAATAAATAGATACAAAATATGAGGGTCTTGAAAAATGAATGTCCATTGTTCAAGCAGAGCAAATGCAGGAAGAAAGGATGGTTTGTAGCATTTCCATGTGCAGGAAAGGATGGGTGAAGTTTGCCAAATGTCAGAGTGGGTGAGATGGTGCTACAGGGCTCTAGAATATTGACAAAGTGTCTGTAACGTGTTTAGTAACACAAGAAGGTTGGGGCGAAGAAGTGACATCTGCAAAAGCAGGTGCCTAATATGTGCAGCTTCTTTATGATCTATGCGTTCTGGGCTGAATCCGGAGAAAGGCTACATAAGGAACTGCAGGTTGGGAGGCAGGGCTTTTAGCTTGCGGTGGATTCCATGAGGAGCGGTTGCTGGTTGTGGATTTCATGAGGCCTGTGGCCAATGAATCTCGCATTTGGCACTTTTGACTGAGGTTTTCTGCATAAATATATGGCCTGGGTTTTGACTGAGCCTCCTCTGTCTCTGACATTGCAGAGATTTTAAAAGAGCAAGCCATGATTTTGAGCAAAGACCAGGAGCTGTGTTTTGTGAACTTTTGAAAGCCTTTGCTCTTATTTGAGAGCCAAGCCGTACCTGTGTCCTCAGAGCCTAAGGCATCGTGCCAAGCATGGCAGGGGCGTTGAAGGCTGTGAGCAGACACGATCTCCGTGTGTCTGGCTGCGTGATAGGTTTCCGAGCTGCAGTGTCCTGGAGAGTCCTGGGCTGGAAAGTGGAAATAGCTGCCGAGGGGAGCCCAGGTTTCGCAGGCCGGCATTGCTGAGATCTGAAATGTCTCAAGTAAATTTGCAAGCACGTATTAGTAGGGCTAAAAAAGATTTGGATTTTTTTTTTGCAAGGGGTGATTTGGAAAAGTCAAACTGACCCAAGGACAAACTCCCTTTCTCTGTATGTTACACAAAGAACAATAAAGTCTGTCTGAATCAGAATATATTATGGGAATAAATATGTCATGCAAGAAAGTCCATCATTTCTAATCATACTAACCCCATTTTAGCTATAGGGCAAAATGGGCAGACAGTAAGTGGGGCTTGTTCCTAAAGTGCAATTACTTCCATACCCATTGCACTGCATGCTAAGGCACATCCCAGTTTGATTCCCAAGTCTACTAATCGTATACAAGAGAGAAACAGTGAATTGGAATTTAGGCTGTGCTGATCTGCAAACAGTATATTTGTTGACTACCAAAGCAAAGTATGTTTTCCTATTTCGTGCATATGTTCAATGAGAATGTTACATAGATGTTTCTCTGCTGCCTTTTGTTTTTTTGTTGTTATTTCTGATGAATGAGTATAACGGTGCCTGAGGCCTTAATTATGAAAGCCTATGTGGCAGTCTGTTATTGTGTGGCCTATTCAATATACACTATATCGTGTTGAAGTCTGGTTTATCAAGTGCAGTCAGTGTAAACATCTGGTGTGTCCAGTGCAGTACCAAGCCTGGTGAGACAGCCAAGGATCCTGGAATAAAACATGCAGGGACTATAAACACATTCCTACACATTGGCCCAAGAAGCAGTGGTGCAGACATATTAATGTTTCCACAAGTGGCTCCCTGTCATGTGCTGTATTATCCCTATATCGACTGGAAGGTCTGAGGTGTCGCACATAAACTGGGGGCAGTATTGTTGCATGGAATAAGAGGGGAGCCTGAGCACTGAATTGCTGAATGGAAGTGTAGGTGGCGGGATGTGAGGGCTGTTTCACTTTATGGAACGAGGGGAGGGTTGTGTATCACTAACAGGAATAAGAAGGGAGACTTGGGTCAGTACTGTTCAGTTCCAGCTCAAGCGGAGGTGAAGTTGTGCAGTGGCACATGGGCACTGCAGATAAAGTGCACTGCCAGGTCACACAATGTAAAGTGCCATGTAAATTACATGACACTTTACATTGTGTGAGCTGGTGGGGCCCTTTATTTGCAGCGCTCCATTTAAAGTATCAATCAATGATTTTCTATTAGTGAGTCACTCACTTATAGACATTCATTGACTGACACTTAACATCACGCTGCACCTTTACATTCCGGTATCTCTTAAACAATACCAGAATGCAAAGGCCCATGTGATCGCGCCTCTGCCTCTCACTCACAAATTGTAGGCTGGGCGCCAAACATTCACACAGGGCGCTGGTACACCTGGGGCCGGCACTGGTATTTTTGCATAGAATGGGAGGGGGCCTTTGATCAGTGTCACACCATAGAGTGAGGGTGGAGATTGTGGGCTCTTGGACTACAATGAACAATCGTGGAGACGGGGGCTGTACCACTGAATGAAAACAGAGGCTGTTCTGTATCACTGTATGGAATCAGGGGGTACTTGGGTCAGTCTCACTGCATGGATTGAGAGAGGATTATCTATTAGTGCATGGGTCTGTTTCATTGCATGGAGTGAGAGGGGACACTGTGGCTGTGTAAGTGCATGGAATTAGAGGGGAGGCAGAGGGCTGTGCCACACTGCATGGAATGATGGGCGTTACATCACTACATGGAATGAGGGTGGGGAGACATGGTTCAATATCACTCCATGGACTGATGGTGTAGACTGGGGCCACCATCACTGCATGGAATGAGAGGGGAGGCTTGGGTTTAAGTTGCATGTAATGAGTGGTTAGATTTTGGTCTGTATACTGAGAGGGGAGATTGTGGCTGTACAACCACATGGAATGAGAGTGTAGATTTCAATTCTTGGAAATGGAGGGGATCACTGCATGGAATGAAGGGGAATCATGGCCTCTACCATCTATGGTAAGGAAGGTGAGATCTGGAATATATCACTGCATGGAATGAGAGAGCAAGAGTGTGGGCTGTATCACTGCATGGGACGAGAAGGGAGAACAAAGGCTGTATCATTGCAGAGAATGAGAGGGACGAGTGTGTGTTGTATCATTTCATGCCAATAGAGTGTAGTCTGTATCACTGCATGGGATGAGAGGGGAGAGTGGGGGCTATATCACTGCATGCCAATGAAAGTGGAGAGTGGGCCGCCTCTCACTGTATGCACTGAGAGGGGAGACAGTGAGCAATTTCGCACCCGGGTTAGAAGAGTCGACTGGGCAGCATAGCTTCAGGGCTTAGAGATGAGACTGGGCAGTATCACTGCTGGCAGTGTCCAATGAGGCAGAGGACAGCAACGTTGCTGGAAGTGGGAAGAGATAGAGAGGGCCGCATTGCTGCAGGGGTTCTGAGTTGGGACTCTCAGCTGGATGACTGTGCAGGGGCTGTGTGACCTGACAATGCAGGAGGCTCAAGAGATATGAATGGGAGCATTCACGAGGATATATGAGGCTATTATCTCAGTACAGTGGGACTGGTAACAGCATCCCTGCAGGGGACCTAGGACAGAGACTGAGGTAACATCTATGTGGGAAGAAATGACAATTACAGGTACCCAGGGGGCAGAATGCATTTTGGCTTATCGGTTTGACATACAAATCGGAAATGCATTTTGTGGGTGGGGGGGAGCTTAATGCAAATTGTACTGCATATTTAAAAGTGTCTATATATTTGCAAAAAAAGGCACAAAAAAAATCTGTATTTTTCTAAGACACTTACTATCCTTCTGGCTCTAGGTGATAGAGAGCACCTGGCAATTAAGCAGAAAGGCTTGCAGAAATTCTTGGAATGGCAACCTTTAGGTTTAAAACCTGTACTTTGTACACCCAGCTGGCAATTTTAAAGCATACATTTTGGAATGGTCACTTTTTAAGATTTAACGTGTTGATTTTGCACTGGCTACCAACAATGGGCAGTTAACCAATACGTCTGTGCTTGGCTAGGGCCTTTCCCAGGTCTACACAAAAGCCCAAACTGTTGGCATTGCCAATGCTTGTTTTTCTTGTTCCCATGATGACCCCAATGGTTCTTTGAGGGCCAGACTGCCGCCTTCTCTTCGTTTTGTGTCCCCACCTGGTCCTGCAGTGCATACTACAATCCGGTTCCCATACACACACATTAGAGACCCGTAAAGATTGTGCGCAGAATGAAAGCAGCAAATGTGTGAACAGATACTGATATGGACTAAAACAATCCAATTAGGATGAGGTAACAGTAGATAAAGTGGAATGGTAAATCTTATTTATAGGGCACTTGCTACAAAGCCAATTACATCTACTTGTTCCCTGCAATGACGTGTCAATTTAAGGTTGACAAGCATAGTAACACCCAGTGCTTTAAGTAGACTGAGCCAGCTGGGGCTGGGCCCCTGCAGTCTCCAAAAAGTGAGACTGATCCGGGGCCCTCCTGGGGCGCCCCAATCCCACCAAGCCACTGCGGTTATCATCCGCCGCCACAGCCACGATGAGAGAAGAGCCCGCTGGGCGCCCATGAATAAGTCAGGCAACAGAGTCAGGCAACAGCTGTGACTGACAGAATTGCCAGCTAGTCACAGCATCGCGCAAATTGTTTGACCAACTCTGTGACTGGCTGACACTTCGGCCAGTCACAGCTGCCTGCTGCCGGAAGTGCATAACTTTTGTAAACTGTTACTTCTTCTGGCGACCCCTCGCGAGGGTCACCAGAGGAAGTTAGACCCTCCCAGCCTGGCCAGACCTAATAAAAGGGTGCGCGGTTTGCACCATTTTAGAATTACTTTCCTTTGGCACTGGATTCTATGGCCATGCTGTGACCGGCGATGACCACCATCCGACAAGAACGCACCCGACTAGAAGGAGAAGCCACACATCCACGGTAAGTGACTGCTGTCACTGGCTTTGCTGTTCCTTTTTGCAGTTTCAACCGGTCGAGGCAAACTTCTCACTTCAGTGTGTTCGCTTCGACCAGCTGAAACTGCAACAGAAACTTCTGTTGTTTTTGCTTTCTTTATTTCTTCTTTGTTCTCTTTACTTTCTGCTCTCGGTTCCCTCGCTTTTTCTTTCATTTGTTTTTCCCGTTTCAAACTTTCTGCTGTCCGTTATCATGCTTTTCCTTTCATTTGTTTTGTACCCGTTTTGAACTTTCTGCTCTCTGTTCCCTCGATTTTTCATTCATTTTGTATTTGTTGCCGTTAAGAACTTTCTGTTCTGTGTGTTCCCTCCCTTTTTCTATCATTTTTTTTCTCCACATTTTGATGTAGTCATGTTTTGTGATTACACAACAGAAAAGGATTAGTGTTGTGTATGTGTTTTAGGGTAAAGTAGACAGGATAAGGTTGAGCTGCTGTGCGTGTTCAGAGAGAGGGTGGGTTAGCTGAATTGAAACGGCTTGTATTTGTCTCCCACATTTTAACGTGCCTTTTCGTGGCTCGGTGTACACTGGTCATTGTTATCCCGTATATTCCAAAAACGTTGTTCATTTTGTGTTTGTGAAGCGGGGTGCACTTAAAATAAAGCGTGAAATGGAAGGGGTTCATTTCATGCTTTATTTTAAGTGCACCCTCACCTCACTACTTGACATTTATGCTCCCCAAAGTACCTTTATCTGCCGTTTTTTTATGAAAAGTCAAGCACTGCGATATGGAAATGCGGGCCCCTTTTTCCTTTATGCCCAAACATATTTTGTATTCTCAGTCGGTAATGACACCAACAGCTGTTTTCTCTGTGGCATGGCTTCTGGCCTGTTGGGATGTTGGAAAAACAAGGTCTCGGAGTGCCTTAAACTGGTACTTGGTGGTAATATTCTCCAGTGCCGAAGCTCATTAGTGAGTTTCAAACTTAAGGCAGAGACCACCTGTGACTCACTACCTACAATTCACCCATATACTCATTAAAAGCTTGGATTTAAGGTGTTTTCATTGTGAAAGCATGGTTAAAAATAAAAGTCTTTGGCGCATATTGTCTCTTGCAAATTCCGTCTATACCTTATACCACCCATTGGAAGAACCCCATGCAGTAAAATGGCACTCCCATGTCTGTTTACTGTGAAAACTCTGTGCCACAGATGGTCCAATTAATGAAGCTGCCAACTTTAATTAGTGAACTCTGACGTTGAGGCAACTTTTGGCTGTGATAGCACGTTTCAGCTCTGTGGAGGTCACTTGCATTTGATGCCAAGGAAAAAAAGACAGCCCTTATTTGAACAAATCAAATTTGTGAAGGTACATAATTTTTCTATTGCATTTGAAAACTGTATAGGGTGTCTGATTTGTGTGAAGGAGCTCGACGAATGCCTGCTTTTTCAATATTCCCGAAAATTCTAATTGACACAATTGGTTCACGGTTTATTTAACTGTTGCAAAAGCACATTTAAAAATGCAACCAGGTAAATATTATTATGTCTTTTGCAATGTGACTCACTAGCAATGTTCCTTTATTGGCAATTTATGTTCTATAATAAATGCATGCGGATAGTATAAGGGAGCAGAGTATGGGTAGCATAAAATCTGGTTTACAAATAACATATAGTAATTTACATAGAAGCTATGTTCAGTGCAGTAAACCACATTTGCATTTTTTACAGAAAGGAAGCTGGGAATTTTGAGCGTGCACAGGTTAGAAACAGATCCGCTAGTGATATATCTCTCCAAGATTTTCTGCAGCCATTAACGATGTCGGCAAAGTCTGTGGTACTTCTCAAGCACCCGTCTATGCAGACTTCGATGTTTGACTACTTGCCATCAGCGAAAAGATGTAAGGTGGTGGAGGCTGCCACCAGTCTGAGTGGGGATGGGGAAGCTAGTCCAGTCAATTTGGGTATTGAGGCAGCGGAAATATGCCAGGAGGTTTGCCCTAAGGAGGCCAGTAGCTCCAGTGCATCTCTCACTGCACTGCAGGCTCTGCCAGAAGAGACTCTTCTAACTTCTGATTGCTGGAGCATGCAGCAATTGTGCTATTTTAAGGAGGAATATGAATGGATTTTTTCTGGCTTTAGGTGACATTGGATGCTCTGTGTGTAGGGACGTGAAAGCAACAAGTGGGTTATCAGTGCCCTCCAGTGAGCAAGGTTTCTGCATAAGCATGGAATGGGCCAATGGAAAGGTGGGTCCTTCAGGTTCTGGCAAATTGTCAATTGTTTACAAATTTGAATGCACCTGCTAATGTACCTCTAAACCTACCCTTTTGTCAATGGCCCCAGTTATGGGTCCAATAAATAATGACCTTGAGCTTTGATTTGTTTTACTTTAAGGCATGTAGCACGCAGTCTGTTACACGATATGTGCTTAGTAATGTAGGCCACACCAGTTTTACATGTTCGTCTTTAGGCCACAGCCATCAATTATTAGGCCACGCCCATCAATTATTAGGCCACGCCCCCACATGAGCCCCCGCTAAATGTCTTACTCCACTTAAAGCACTGGTAACACCTGATTGCCTTATGAGTGAATCAATATCAAAAGTGACACAGCAATCTTTCCTATACATTGACACATAGTTGACATGGTGCTACATTCCCCAACAGCCCCCCGTCACTTTTCGCTGAAGCAGCAGCTGCTCACTCAAAAAGGAAATCCCAGAGGCAGAGGGCAGCACTAGAAGGCAGCACAGAGCAAGACTTCCAGTCGCATGTAGTGGACCATTGGTTTCATCGAATTAAGGTTTCACTGCCGTGACCATGCTGCCTTCAGATAATGTCAGAGGAAATGAATTTGAAAAGCAAGACACGCTTTAAGTGCTGCAGTCACAACTGGAATTCTGCTCTGTGAATGCTCAAGCAGCAGGCATTGCGATATCACAGTACAACTGCAACAAATGTTTGAAGTTGCAGTAATGATGTCTTTTCCTTATTAGCCGGTCAGATAGCACAGCAAGTAGAGCGCTCTCTTTGACATCCGTGCAGTTTCGAATCCCGGCAGAGTCAAACTCAGCCTTTCATCCTTCTAAGGTTGATAAATGAGCACCACACACCGTGGGTAATAATAAGCAGTGCATGGATGCCTGAGGGTTCGTAGAACCATATAAATGCCAATTATTATTATTATTATTACAAGTCAGTGGTGATGTCACAAATAGCCGTGATGTCACAAATAGCCGTCATTAGAAAATGAGTTAAAGACTTTTATATGGCTAGAGATAACTCTTGTGCATTGTCAGTTCGTTAAAACGCTGTATTTGTGTGAGGCAATATAAAGGTCTCTATTCGAGAACTTTTACCTTTCGTTTTGCCACGTTTCTAAAGATTCTGCATAACGCCATGTTCTGATTTTTTTTGTGCAAATGAACGTCGACGTCTGTCTCTGCTTTATGAAATAAACCTCTTATATTGGCTTATATGGACTCAGATTTGCTTCATTTCAAAAAGGGACTTCTGCAGAAACAGCAGAACAGGGATCAAGTGCATGTCACCTTGGCAACGCTGCTTATTTCAAATTCTGAGCAGGATGGGACCAAAGAATTTCAGTAGAGGCCACTACTTGTTGATGCTATTGCAGAAACTCATTGATTTCCCTGGAATAAAACGCTGCATCTTGAATTTTATAACCCAATGCCCTAAGCCAAAACCTAACATGTTGTGGAGTCATATTAAGGTATGTATTTTATAAAGTGTAAGGTTTCAGTAAAACCACTTCAAAGCACAGTTAAGGGTGCAATGCTTTCATCAGAAAACAGCTTAGGGAATTTGAGAATGTGCTGGAAAAAGTAAAACATACTATAGTGATTGTTGGTATTTTAAAGCGTCAAGGAAATGAGTATATGCTAAAATTAGAGTAAGAGTTGGATACAGGAGAGACAAGGCAATCATCATGCCAGAGATCAATCAAGGAGAGGGGTATGTACAAAAGTTTCGGATCCAACATCGGGCAGAGGGAGGAGATCATAGGTATGGTGAGGCCAGCAGAGGAGCTGTGGTGGAAGCAGCGTTGGAAGGTCTCCTTCCTGATTACTGTTGGAACCTTGTCCTGGTGTTTAGAGCTCAGGACTGTGAATGCACACACTTCTTGTCTGTTTCTGTGGAATGTAGGGATGCAGAGCATGTTCTTGGATGTTTATCTTAAGCTTCTGGGGAGAAGGGGTTGACATTTGATAGTTGAGATGAAGTGGAACTTTGTTGGCCAGACTCTTATGGATGATGTTTAACGATGATTTATAGATGAAATTGTCTTCTGGGAAAAGCAAGTGCGATCCCAGAATTTAAGAGAAAATGAGTCTGTCTGGCTTGTTCCGGAGGGGTTGCAAATATCCGAAAGATTCCTTCAAAAATTCTGTCAAACCCTGCCCCGCCCCTCTGTCAAGCCCAAAAAGATAGTCTTTCAACTAGGCAGTCTCAAGAGGACAAGGCCATGTGCAACAATTATTTTCCGAAATGCAAGCAAGATTTTCTTCATCATGTGAATCTCGGAATTATATTTTGTATCGTCAGATTGATGAGTGCGCTGAAAGTTAAAGAGTTTTCAATGTTTCCAGCTGAAGGGGAAGGGAATGAGGGTTGTTGAAAGGGAGGAATTGCAGCAGGGTGATGCAAAAAAGATTTGAAAAAGTTCAGGCTAATTTAGTTATCAGTTGACCAATCTTGGATTTGTTTAGCAAGTATAGGATTGTGTGGTTGTCGACAGGACCAGAAGGAGCATTCAAAAGGATGTGTGAATCATCTGCATATACCTGGAAATTCAGTGTAAGGAGTTTATTAGCTTAGTCAATGATAGGGAGAAATCTCATTCCATGGATAATTTCCATTACCTATAGAGTCCCCCACCAGCTTTGCTGGATTTGAAGGGTTTATTTCTTGTTACCTGCTAAGAGTGAGACTCTTTTTCCCACTCTTAGGCATCTTTGCTATGTGTGTTCTAGGCTATTTTTGTGTTTTATGCCTATGGGATCTTTTCTCTCACCCATAGGAACCATCTTTATGCACATGTGTTACACAGCACCCTCCGTGCAGTGACACAGGGGTGTCGTAGTGACCCCCAAATATAGACTCCATACCCTGGGACTGACTACTGTCTCCCAGGGCATGTAAAGTCCCCATTGACTTTACTAGTCAATCTCTATGAGCTAAACCAGTACAACCCATCTTAAAATGGAAGTACTGGAAGGGGTTAATAGTTTTTCCCCTAGGTTCATTTTCGAGAGGGTACCTTAAAGTCCCCCTCTACAAAGTTTCTGGCTGGTGGCAGTGGTTACTACCTTTTATATTCGACCGCAAATATTTCCCTATGGGATTTTCCCATTGTTTGAGACTAACACTTTTACTGACAGCCTCTAACATACCGCCGGTTTATTTTATTATTAACTTTACTCTGGTAGGTTTTATTTACCAGAACTTTGATACAATTTCTTTCTCGTGTGTTACTCTAACCTCCTAACACAGGTCGGGGATTCTTTGTTCGCTCTTTTGGCGGGCTTCTGTCAAGAAGCCCTCCTTTTGGCGCCTCTGAGTCTGGGGTGGGAGGGGGAGTAGAACCCCTGGACAGAGTAGCCACCGCAACTCAGGTCACACTCTAACCTGATAGGCTGGAGGGTCTCCCGCCAAGAAGACCACTCCTCTGTGTGAGTGACAGCTAGGCTGTATGAATGGGTCTCTTTCTGCATAAAAGCAGGGACCTGAGGACTGGAAAAGCAAGACGTCGCCACTGGAAGCAAAGGGGAGAGAAGCCACAGACATCTTCAGCATCTACACCACCGGTGAAGCCCTGCCGGATCGTCTCACCACTTTTCTTCCACACAACGAGAGGAGATCTTCAGTGAAAGAGCCTCCTTCCCTTGAGCTAGTGGGGTCAATCAGTTCACCTATCACTTCCTCGGACCTGCCTTGGTCGAATCGACAGTGCCCAGCACTTGGAGACCGGATAGCCAGGCAGCTATCGACCCGGACCGCGATTAAAAGGAATGTACCTTTTAAACTTCGTTTGGCAGCACCGCGGCTAGTTTCATCCCTGGGTAGTGCAGCGACTCGAACCTTCCTCTACGACGAGAGCCTCTCTTCCTCTGTTGGACCCCTCAACCTGCAGGAACTACCAGGAACAACCGCCACCGCAGGAGCCACTTCTTCACGTTTAAGGTACATTGTTCTGCCAGGACACCCTTTCTCCGTCATAGCCCTAAAGGTGTTTGAAATCATTTAACTACTTGTGAGGTCGGCCGCCCTCTCTCTTAACATTGTCTTTCACCTCACATCTACCTCTTCAATATTTTTCTACTAAAGACTTGACTGCAGCTACAAGAACATTTTTGCTCCTAAGCTCTTGGTCCTGTACCACTGACTCTGGCTCAGGCCCATTGACTCTGGCTGATTTGTTAGATCTGCTCTCACTAGATTGGTTTTCAATGAGAAATGTGTTGATGCACCTTAATCTTCTAAACCCCTCTTCCTTCCTACTGTTTTAACTTCTGGAGTACCATTTTGCTCAGTTTTCATTCACTTATCTTTTGGCTAAAGTGTGACTGTGCATTACTTGTTCACAAAACTTCAGGGAAGTGTTGCTAGGGAGTGTCTGAAGATATTTCAGTTTAACTTGTGATTTCCCTCCCTTTCGTTGAATTGCTAGAGTACCATTTGTAGTTGGTTTTCACTGTGCCGTTTTGCTCAGTTTTCACTTTACCGCAAACTTGTCTACAATTGAATAGGGCGTTCTATATGCTTTTCCTTGACTAAACTTAACTTACTTCATCAACTGTGATCTATGTGTTGAAACTAGATGTGTATAGAATAAATATATTCTCTTTTTGATACAAAGCTTTGGTCAGTGTTTCCTTGCTCCATAGTACTGTACTGCCTATTGTGTAAACCCTGAATACTGCTCATCTCCCTCTTGAGATAAGTCTGACTGCTCAGCCACAGCTACCAACTAAATCTTTGTGGTACAGACTAATACCAAAGGGGATTTATTGCTCTCACCTGTAGTCCTAATCTGGTGTAGTGCTCCCTAAGGGAACTGCACTGGATTCTGCCTAACAGTCAACATGCTCACATAAACATTAAATCACCATTGAAAGAATATTGGGTTTTGTGGGGCACCTCAATGAAGCTGGGAAGAAGCAGATGTAAAGTAACCCATGTACAGGACTTGTCTTGGTCTATTCTAGTGGCGATCCATCTAAGCTGGTGTTTTTGTGGAGCCTGAGGATGAGCGTCACACAGGTGTTATTGACAAGGGCTTCCTGAATAATTTCTCCCAAGAAGAGGAGGCCATGCTTCTTGATTAGTGACGCCAGGCTATCGTGGTGGAGGTCACAGTGAGTGATCAACCAGGATGATATTTTCCCTGTAAACGAAACTTAGCAATAGGTCTGTAGCTGTCTGGAACGGAAGGAACAGCTTGGCATTTATTTAGAAGATGGGTGGTGGTGGCATATTTGACCAATTTTCGGAGTGGTCCCAATGTTAATGGAGGTGATTTTGATGATGGGTTTGGCCTGCAGGAAATCACTTCTCTCTTAAGGGTGGTAGAGCAAGAGTGGCATTGAGTGGATGAGGCGATAGTGAGGATATCTGAGTTGGTGACAGGAGTGAAGCTCATGAAAGAGAATGTGATGGGGAGGACAATAGGGGGCAAAGAAAAACAGTGTTGCTGCATGACCAATAGTTGGATTCAATTAACATTTTCTTAGATGGCTGAGGCAAAGTTAGCTGTGAGGTCAGTGGTGTGGAGGGGAATACGTTTGTCTAGAATTGTATGTTTTGAGTAGATGTTGAACATCTGACGTTGTGTTGTCATATATAGTCCTGTAAATGGCATCTCTTGTTTTGTTTGGATGATGTAGTGATTGTTTGGATGATGTAGTGATTTGCGCCGGTTTTGGCTTCTGCCAGTTAGTTTGTCAACTGGGAGCAGGATTTGTGCCAGCAACTTTCTGTATACTATACCACCTGCAATGTATGGTCTTCATTTAACCATTTGCTTGCTTGCTTGCTTGATTGGTGGCCAACCAAGCACAACTTATCAGGGGAATAAAATGTCATGTTTATTTATTGGTAATTTATAATGCGCCTATTCACAAGTGTTTCGAGGTGCAAAAAGACAAGAGGGTGGGGGAACAGGGAGAGCAAACATGAACAATTCTATTGGCCTTGTGTCATTCAGATTGTGCAAGTGCAGTAACGAGAAGTGCAGGGGTGAGGGGAAGGGGGCTAGTGCAGGTTAGGGCCAAGGGGCCCGTACAAAGGTGAGCACCAGGGAAGACCCAGTGGTCAGAGCCAGGGGAAGGCATAAAATGCAAGAGAAGAGGGTCCACAGCTAAGTGGGAGGTAAGGGGCTGGGTAGGCTAAGGGTGAAGGCCCAGCCAGGCTAGTGTAGGGTGAGGGACCCGGAAGGGCAAGTGCAGGAAGAGGAGGGATGGGGAAGTGCAGGGGTGGACTGGAATAGGAGGGCCTGCTGTCCTGTAAGACTCTGAGGGAACCAAGCATCCAGTCTAGGGCCGAGTGGACATTAGTAGGCATGGAGGATAGGGAAGGTAGAGGATAAAACAAAGGTCTTGAGTAGCTTCGGGCACTTAAGAAGGTCTGGCTCAAGTCTGAGAGGGGCAGGGAAGCCATTTCAGAGGGAAGCACCTGTGGAGGAGAGAGATCTGCCCCTGACTCTGTGCTTGGAAAAACGCATTATCTGCAGAGAGGTAGAGGTAGACGAACGAAGGGCTCTAGAAGGGAGATATTTAGGTAGAGAGAGTTGGATGTAGCGGGGTCTCAGGCCCCAGAAAGCCTTTTCAATGATGCAGAGGGTCTTGAACTTGATTTGAGGGCTGGAGAGATGCAGCCCTGGGCTTGAGGCCAAGGATAAGTCTCACGGTACTGTTCTGGATTAGTTGAAGGGGATGAAGGGAGTAGTAAGGCAGATTGAAGAAGAGGCTGTTGCAGTAGTACAGCCTGGAGCGAACCAGAGCTCTGGAGACATTGAGTTTCTGAGGGAAGGTGAGGAAAGGAGGAATTCCTCTGAGGAGGTGCAGCTGATAGTGGGACTTCTTGGTCAGGTCCCTGGTGTGATGAGAGAAGGAGAGAGAGGAATCTAAGATGACACCAAGGTTTTTTGCCTCATAGTCGTGTGAGGGGAGGGGGCCCATAGAGACCAGCCAGAGTGTGGGAGAGAAAGAGGGCAAAGCGGTTCCAATGAGAAGGATCTCTGTCTTACTGTCATTAAGGCAGAGATTATTAGCAGTGCACCATGCATGCATAGCAGTCAGGCAGTCAGGAATAAGAGAGGAAGAGGAGGAGGCAGAGGAGGGTAGCTTCAAGGAGAGGTGTGTGTCATCCGCAAAACATTGGAAGTTGCATGAGAAGTAGAGATCAAATGGGCTAGAGGGTCCAGGTAGATATTGAAAAGCCAGGGCAAGAGGATAGAGCCCTGAAGTATGCCACAGGTGGAGAGTTAGATGGTGGAAAGAAAAGGGCCAGGTTGAACCTGCAAGTGTCAGTCCGACAGGTTGGAAGACAGCCAGTCAAGAGCCAGGTCTGTGATGCCAACGGTGTCACAGAGATGTTTTTTCAGTGTGGCATGATTGACTATATAAAAAGCAGAGGAAAGGTCAAGAAGAATGAGAATGGAAGAAGAGCAGGAATCGAGATAAGACAGGTGTACAGGAGAACAGTTTCTGTGCCTCTGGCAGCTATGACGCCAGACTGGTGGTCGTGGAGACAACCAACAGATTCAGTGTTGTGGATGATCTGGGAGATGGCCAGCTTCTCGATGAGTTTGCACAGGAAGGAGGTAGTGAAGATAAGGCTGTAGTTTGCCAGACAGGAAGGGTCAGCAGAAGGCTTTTTGATTAGAGGATGCACAAGGCAGTGCTTGATGAGTGAGTGAGGGGAAGGATCCAGTGGCAAAGGAGTGATTGCAGAAATCTGCTAAAGCTGGATCAAGGGCGACAGTATTGTCCTTAATAGTTCTTGAGGAGCAGGGGAGCGCCTGTTTGGATGAGACTTTGATAGAGCAGACCTACCTCGAACCCCCTCATCAGGTGTTATGGGAGAGAAAGAGGGGAGTAGGGGGGAGAGGAGACAGATACCAAGCGAGGCCTGAGAACAGGTGAGAAAGGTGTAAGGTACAGGAGAGAGAGGACAGGATATGCTGAGTTTTAGAAATGAAGGGAGAGGCCAGAGAAGTGCAGAGGGCCAAGGAAGGAAGAGGAGAAGTGGAGACTGCAATAGGGTTGGCAAGTTCCTTCCCGATTTTGAAAAGTTCAGCCGTGTTGTTAGAGGCCACAGAGATGCAGGCTTGCATAAGCCCTCTTCTTTGAGCAGATGGAGAGTCTCTATTGTCTTTATAGCAAGCGGCAGGCCAGTTTGTGAGGGAATGAGCGCGAAGTCTGACACTTTTGCTCGGCCACTCTGCACTTGCGTTTCAGGTTGGCCAGGACAGAATTATACAAGGAGTTGCAATTGGAGGCAGGTTTCAAGCAGATCCTCATGACAGAGCAAGGATGTCCAGGGTGTTGGAGATGGAGAGCTGAAGGCTAGTAAGAGCCATATCATAATGAGAGTCTGCAGCAGGAGTAGGATGGGGAGGGAAGGTGGCAGCAAAAGTGGCAACTGACACACTTCCTAGGTTGAATGATGGAGACAGAGTCTGGCAGCGTGGGTGGGGCCTTACCCGGGGGGGGTCTGAATGAAAGGACAGGAGAGCATGATCAGACCAGGAGAGAGGAGTAATGAGGGGATTGCAGATGGAGATGTCTGAAGAGATGAGAGAATCCAAGGTTTGTCCGGCTGAGTGCGTCAGACCTGATGGAAGAATATGGAGAGAAAGGGCCTCATTCCAACCCAGGCGTTAAGGGGTTTACGGTGCCGTAAACGGCGCCGACCCTTAACGCCTGATTACAACGTCCCTTAGCGCCATGGTGAGTTTAACGCCTGCTTTTTGCAGGCGTTAAAATCCATGGCGCTGAGGGACCTTGGAGATAATTACGGCACCGTAATTTACGGTGGCGTAATTATCTCCTTCCCCACTCCCATTATGCCCTACGGGGCAAAAATGGGAATGGGGAAGGGTAAATGGGAAATGGGGATTTACCGCCCCACTCACCTTGGAATGGGGCGGTAAATCCGCCAACCACCATGGCGTAAACATAGTTTACGCCATGGCGGTAAAGGTACGACCCAGGCGGTAACTTACCGCCTGGGTCGTAATGAGGCCCAAAGAGTGTCACAGAGGTTGCAGAAGAGCCCAGAGGCCACATCAGGCGAGTCGAGGTGAATATTGAATTCTCCGGGGAGGAGCAGATTGGTAGAGGAGACAAGGAGAGAGGAGGTGAGGTTGGTCCATTCAGAGAGGAAGTAAGAGATCTGGTCAGGGGGCCTGTAGATGCTGGCCAGAGTTAGAGAGAGGATGGGAGAGACACCAAGCCTGCAGACATGGCATTCAAAAAAGTAATAAGCCTAAGTGGGTACGATAGTAGCAGGGACCCACTCAGGCAAGATTATAGCCACTCCATATCCAAACCAGGGAGGATCTTGTGACCCTCAGGAGGAGGGTGTCAACACTTGTGACAGAGATGGCTGAGAAACACGTTTTTGATTGAGAGTGAGGACATCTAGGTAGATGGAGGTCCTGAAGGAGGTGGCAGATGTCAGAGGAGTGGTTGACGGCAGAGCGAGAGTTGAGAGCAGCTAAGTGGAACAGGTTGCCACTCTTGAAAGTCTTCCAAGGTGGGGAACAAGAGTGAGGTACACCGTCAGAGGTGACAGAGGGACCAGAGGGAAGACAGAAGGACGAGTGGCAGGAGAGGGGAGGAAGCTGGTGAGAGACAGAAGAAGCCTGTCAAGAAGAAAGTTGGGCTGAGAGCCCTGGATCAAGACAGTGCCATTTAGGTAAATATTAATGATGACCCTGGAGGACAGGAAGGATGCCAAGAGTACCTCCCGATGGGAGCCACCATTAATGAGAGAGGAAGAGAAAGGGGGGAGTGCAGCGACCATATGGGGAATCCAAAGGTCCATAGAAGGAACGACAAAGAGGATGTTGATGAGTCTGCCTGGAAGAAGCATTGACATAGGTGTCAGCGATGGGCAGGCCTGGGTTGGAGACCAGGAGATCCTTCCTGAACTTTTTACTTTGACAGAGGGATAGAATAGGTTATAGAATAGCAATTAGAAAAGATAGGAGAGATTGAGAGCACCATTGAGGGAGAGTGTGGAGAGAAGGAAGGGGGTAGAGGGAGGAAACTGCAGAGCACAATCCAACTACAGCCACAAACTAAAGCCCCTGTGAAGGGATAGGGCCTAGCTTGCAGCAAACACAGCAGACGGCATGGCAACTAGAGGCAAATTATGAGGACAGGAGGAAGAAACTGGAAAGAGGGAGAGAGGGATAGGCCAATGTCTAGATAAAGCAGCAAAATGTAAGGCCAATTTACAAATACAGCCAGCAGTTATCAAGAACAAAGATTAAACCTTTGTAAAAGAGGGAAAATGCATAGTTATAACTTTTTGCATCACTGTTAATTTAACAGGAGAGAAGGAGAGAGGGTAAACCTGTTATTCCAATCATTGAGCAAGAGATGAATGTCCTTCCATGGGAGGGGCAGATCATGAGTGGTGCCAGGGGAAAATTGAAAGAGAAAACCATGCTGAGTTAGTGACCATCAAGATGACTAGGGGTGAAGGCCCATCTAATGCAGCATTCGGTGGACATGAGTGAGGAGATTTCTTTAGAGAAAGATGAGCTAGCCCATTGTTAAGGTCAACAGTGTGGTTAGCCATGATGTGGAGGGTAGAGAGAAGAGAGGGTTGGTATCTTGGATTGACAGGTGGTAATGATGGCAAGGGAAGTTAAAGCATTGATATAAGAGTTTGTCAATGTGTTTCTAAAAAACAGTGTGAGTTGTTTTCATGGATTTGATGTTAGAATTGGAGGAGAAATCAAGTCCTACTGCCACACCCTTATCCCCCAGGTGATTTTTCTGTTAGGATGTTACATTTTTGGGGGATCATAGTAGGGGTGGATGTAGTGTAGTTGTCAGTGAACCAAGTTTTCAACAAGGGGATGATATCAATGTGGACCTCAGAGATGATTGTGCATGGTTAGCAGTGTGCCTGGTGGCCGAGCCAAAATGCAGAGAGCCACAGTGGATTCAGCAGCGGGCAGGGGTTAGGTTTCAAAAAGGAGAAAGGAATACATGAGGGGGGCTTGTGCCAGGCTGGAGGTTAGAGAATACCTGTATGGGGCGAATAATGAAGGGAGCTGTTGGAAACCTGATAGGGATGTAGAAGGAACAGGTGGATTCGATTCTATAGGGCAAGGTCGATTGGTGGAGGGATTTTTCTTATAATTTAAAGTAAGCGAGGTAGGAACGAAATTAATTTGCTGAGAGTGAAGTGATTGTCATGGAACACATGAGTAGCAGTGGTGCATATGTACGTTGACATATTGCATCATTTGGAAGGGGGTGTGCATGTGGACTAGTCAGTGCCTGCCATTAAATGGGTGGGCTGGGCCAGGTTGAGGTGTGTGTTCAGAATGCAGTACAGAGTTTCTATTTTGCTGGAAAAAATGTGAATGTCTGTGCAGAGTTCTTAATTGTTGGCAGATTGGAGGCTGTCAGCATATGGGTAGCCATCGTGGGTGGTAAACAAAGCATTTGATACTGCACTCTGCTCTCTGACGTCAATGCACACCTATTCTGGATGTACCTTTCTGACCCGGAAAAGGAATACTCACTGAGGCCAATGCTTGCATGTACATTATGGACGCCGTCGCACTCTGATGTTTATCAGGCAGAAACATACATCCCTTGTTATAGGGGGCCGTCTGGGGGTCAGAAGTGCATGTTCGAAAAGAGCAGTAGTTATCCTGGCATTCATGAAATATGGCAGAACCAGTGATGTCTGCTCCACATCTAAAAGAGAAAAAGCAAAAACAGAACTTTAAAAAGTAAATACATATCAAGTGCTGTATTAGATTACAATTTAACATTTGCGTGCCGCCTTTTACAACTATTCTCTATTTTAGTTTCAAGCGCTGCCTTAATGTGAAATCATGCCCGGCGCTGTAATGTTACTTACCACAGCCCTCCCTGGTCCACTTACCTGCTTTAGATGGTACTACCTGTTTTCACAGACATCTTTTTAAACGTGTGCACTTTGTTTCTGCACTCTTGTTTGTCATACATTCGTCCCCATCCATGCCCAATGGCAGCCCACACCCGTCCGCCCCATCACATCGCCTGCTACCAGCCCCCTACACCCACATGGCTGTATGTGTGCATGTCATTGGTCGGCTTTCGACAAAATGTGCACACTTTTAAAAAGGTAACTTTGAAAACACCTAGGGCTGCGGCGGTGCACTGCTCCCTTCACCATATCTCCACTTTTGGAACTACCTTACAGCAGGGCTGGCTGTAGGTAGTACTGATATTGATATGATATTTTAGTCATATCGCGCTCGTACACAGGCGTTTCCTCTACTCTGGTCGCTCTTCCACAACAGTGATACAGACCGGCAACAAAGAGATACTGTGTATCTGCAACTATATCAGCCTGTCACTATTGTGGAGGCGTGGCAACAGAATATCCATGAAAAGAAAGGTTTTCCGAAAATGCCCGTTACTAAATTGGCTTCCAACCAATCCTAGCAACCTGGGCAAAGGTTACACAAGTTGTGCTTATGGTGCTTACTCAGGAAAATGCGCCTTCTTTAGAATAGGTGTTAATTACCGACGATGTCGGAAAGCCTTTATACAACTTTATTTGGTAATTAACACCTCGTTGAGAATAGGGCCCAGAGTCAGCCTTGTTGGGTTTCAAATCTGCTCCAGTAGGGTGAACACCAAATGGTGAAAGATTTTTCCCAAGTGGCCATTAATGGCTTCAGCCCTCCCGCTGGCTGCCTTTTCTATCCGTCAGCAACGTAGTTAGTAAGAGACATTCCAAAGGCAAACCGCACAACACACCCCGTAAATCCATCTCTTATCTGGGAGTACAACCATTGTATAAACAAGAAGTGCAGACATTTTCTGAAGGTTCTGCACTTTTTAGCTTCATTAGGCCTCATTACAGGTCTGGTGATATGGAAATAAGGGTGCCGGTAGCAATTTACCGGCACCCTTTCTGGACTGCCAGACTACGAGAATGCCTGGAGGTGCCTGTGGTCCTGGCAGGTCTGATCTGCCAGGAGCAAGAGCCCCTGCAGGCATGGTTTTCATTGAAGCACTGGCACCGTTACCAACGATGCCGGTGCTATGGTGTCCCCATTCTCGTAGAGTCCTACTTACAGTTCCCGCCACCTGACATCCCAGGCCACCAGGACTTGTAATATCCCAGTGGCACCAGGACAGCAGGCAGCGGAAATGGTGTTACGACGTCAGGGCAACCCGCTGACCTCGTAATGAGGCCCATTGTGTCCAGCTGAAGGTGTGGTGTATTGTTTTAATCTAAAGTTATTTTCATTTTAAATCTTTTTTTGTTAGACATGCTTAGTTTTGTTTCACACTGCTTGGTGACCTGAACCGGGGCCTCAACAACCCTACCGACCTGCAAGCATTCTCGCTGGCCAACTCCCTCTATGCCCTGGGGTTCAACCATCTCACTAACGCACCTACCCACACCAAAGGTTGCACCTTAGATTCGATCGCAGACTTCAATTGCCCTGCCACCATTCAATCAAATTGTTCTTGCTCCTGGTCTGACCACAACATAATTGCCTTCACCTTTCCACTCCCCCAACAAACTAACCTACCACTACACAGCTACCGCCGTCCGGGGCTGGTAGCTCTCCGAAGCTAACCAAGGATCACATCTTACCATTTCTCGATGCACTCAAACAGAAGTACCTCGGCCCACAAGACCCTAATACTCAGCTGACCTCTATGCCACAACCATAACTACTGCAGTTGACACCATCACCTCCTTAGCTCCTAAAAAAGATAAACCTGCAGGGCACATCAACTCATGGTTCATGCCTGACCTCCTAGAACTCCAATCAAAAAAACAACCTGCAGAATCACACTGGAAGAAAACCCCCTCTGATGCCCTTATGATGGCATTCACAAGGGCCTTCAGGCTATAGAAACTAGCTATCATCCACGCCAAAGCTGCCATCTTCAATGCAAGAATAGCCAATGCCAAATCCAACACCAAAGAATTATTACTATGTTCCGGAAATTGAAAGCCCCACCCGCCTCCACCTACCCTTACTAAAGACAAAGCTTGGTGCACCAATATTCAGAATGCCATTCTAAAAAAGAAATTGACACATTACATAGAAAAATGCATGCCAAACGAGCCTCGCAGAAACCAACCTGCCAGGCCACCGCAGCCTCCACCCCGTCAACGGCCAACTGGCAAGGAGTCCCACAGTTCTGCTTCCATAGTATCTCTGAACCAGAAACTTACACATCCTAAAGTGCTTGAAAACCTTGAGATACAAAGGGCACTCATGCTCAGCTCCTCTCATCAAAGTGCTCTGAAGCACTGACTCCTTTCATCACCGCTTTCATTAATGCCTCCTTTTCGGCAGGCACAGTGCCTTCCAGCCTCAAAGAAGCCAGGGTTCTCCCGCTATTAAAGAAACCTTCCTTGGACCCTGCCCTCCCCAACAATTACTGGCTGATTACCATAGTCCCCTTCCTATTAAAGATTCTGGACAGAGCAGCCTATATCCAAAATCCAGCACCACCTAAAAGGAAACCAGATCCTGGGAGTCTGCCAGTCTGGCTTCCATCCTGGCCATGGTTCAGAACTCCATGACCAAAATAAACAGATTGACGATACCCGGGACAAGGGGACAAGGGTAGACTTGCCATGTTGTTTCTCCTAGATCTGTTTGCAGTATTCGATCTAGTGGACCACAAAATCCTCTGCCATCATTTTACCACCTAAGCAGCCTTGTCACTGGAACCTAACACCTGTATCGCCTCCTTCTTAGAAGGCAGAACTATGAGATTCTTCCCTGAGAATGCTAGTGCTCCCCCTGCTCCAATCAAATGCAGAGTACCAAAAGGGTCATGCATCCCTCCCACGCTCTATAACATTTTTACTAAGCCACTCTTTGATCTTCTGGATCCCTCGGCATAGTCTACACCAACTGTGCGGATGATATGCAAATTCTCCTGCCCATCTCTGGAAACTATACTAACAACGCTGACACGCTTGGCGAAGCCTACACATGACCAATTCAGCCTGGATGGAAACATACAGCATTTGTATGAATGACGAGAAGACCGAGCTCATTCTCTATGGCCCTTCAACAAGATTTAAAAAACAACGCTAAGGGGTGGCGCTGTTGAGCAGCCCAAGATGGCTGCATAGCTTCCCAGCTCCTTGTGGCTTTGGCACTGATCCGTCCACATCTGCGGACTGCCACACTTAATATTGTCATCGCCTCACCAAACAGCTAACTACACCACTGGGCGTGCATCCTGCAAGTTTGGGCCCGATCTGACATCCAGAGGCCCAGCGATGGCACCTGTGGCGGCAGTGGGCCGCGTGTGCTCCCTGGCACCCCCAGATTCCCTCCTCCTGAATCATATGTGGAGGAGGGGGGCCTGACCTGTCACGGGGATCCCACATGGAGCAGATGGCTGCACGGGCCAGGCTGCTGCGGGGGCCTGCGTCGGAGCGTGGCCCGCCCTCCCTGCGCTGTGAGCCCGCTCCCACCTACTGACAACGACACCTTACCTGCGGTCTGGAGCCCTGCTGTTTCCGAGGTGGGATGACTCTGCTGCTTGTGCCACCCCCGTGGCGAACCAGGTGAGGAGTGGGGAGAGCTGCACAGAGTGTCGCCTCCGGCTGCTGCCCGTGGCTGCAGGTGTCTGGGGTGCTGCCGGCCTCGCTGGCCCAATTCCCATCCTGCATCAGTGACATTGGCCCTCCCTGGTGCTGACAACTACGGTCCCTAACTGACTCTGCTGACCCACCTATGTGGCCTGTACACTGAAGGGGACAATACGCCACACCTATTGCTGCACCATCTACCTATTGGCAGTACCCATCATTTTACAACTGCCACTGGCTGCCCCTGGGCGACCCTCACCTTGCCGCGCATTTGGCTGCACTTTCACTGCTGCTATTTTCCCTTGCCGTGGCCTGTGTATCCTGCCACCACTGGGGCATTGCCTGATAGCCTTTAATCTCTCTGAGGCCTACACCCTCCACAATACCATCTGCTCCTTCAGTGGGCCCTTCCATACCTAGGCTTCCTCTAACATGTCGAGCTGATCCAAGGGAGCCGCCAAGGGGGGGGTACTATGGACAAGTTTACTAAAGCGGTCCCGAGGGCTGAGGCGGGCCACATGTCTTCTCTAGAAGAGGATCCTGAGTCGGATCCGCATCCTGGGATTGTTGCGCCAGACCTTACTACATTGATGGAGTCAATGTCCAAAAACGTTGCCTCTTTTCATGAAAAGTTAGACGACATCAACGCAAACGTTGCCTCACTAAAACTTGTGTTGACCAGGTGGGGTCCAGGATTACTGAAGCTGAAAATAAAATCTCTACCAATGAGGATGAAATACACACGCTTCAAGACACGGTGGCCTCTCTGTCCGAGATATGAAAAGTGTAAAGGCAAAATGTGACGATTTGGAATCTCGCTCCCACAGAAACAACCTGCGCATTATTGGGGTTCCTGAGAATGCCCTCAAAGGGTGGATGGAAGACATGGTAGAAAAACTACTCAAAGACCTGCTGGATAACCCGGCCCTCTCACCGTATTTCACCGTAGAGCGGGCTCACCGAGCCCTATCACGACGACCTAAGCCAGGCGATATCCCAGGCCCATCATTGCCAAAATTCTTAATTATCGGGACAGGGACCTCATCCTCCGCCTGTCACGTGAGAAGGGAGATCTATGCCTTGTGGCCCACACCATTAGAATTTTCCCGGACTTCTCAATAGCGGTACAGCAATAGATGCGTCAATTCCTCGGCGTCAAAAAACTGCTCAGGGAGTGCAACATCCCATATGCCATACTCTTCCTGGTGCGACTCAAACTCACCCACAATGGCAAATTACACTTCTCACTGTCCCAGACAAAGCGGTGAAATTCATTGAGTCACAAATACCACTTCATAACCCAGGAGGTGACCGCGCCAATGACAATTCACTATGAGCTGCCTAGCTCGAGGAGCCTCATCCAACTCGCTGACCCCTGAGGTGTAATGTGTCAATGGCAAAGTAGTATTGCTCACTCAGCAAACATGGCTCCCGACCTAGCCCTACATGGCCCAACCCATCTAGTAATCCTTGATTCTGAATTTGACGATGGCAATGTTGTACTGCAAACACAGCAAACTCAGCCCCTATCACAGGCATCCGGGCTATGGCTCAGCCCTTGTACTATGGATATTGATCCCCTTTTTCCTTCTAGGGCATGGAGCTGGCCAAGAGCCCCAAATATTTCTTAAGTGCCATCTTGTCCTTAACAACCTACTGGCTTTAGGGACCTGACATGGGGTCCGTCTACCGCAGAAACCTCTCTCTGACAGCTCACGCTGTCCTACATGACGCTCAAATTGCCGAGTGCACGGCAACAGCACACCTCACTGCAATTGCAATGCTTATGTTTTGTTGGAGGTTATTGCTTGTTGGCCCCTGTTGGGCCCTGAAAGGGGCATATCCCCGTTGGATCTTGCCCTCTGACTTCTATCTCCGAGTAAGAGTCAGTTTAATTGGTGTCACCTGCATCTGGGGTGGAGGGATCTACACTGCAAGTTTTGGGTGGGCAGTGAGGGTGGGGGGAGGTAATGTTGGGGACTGGGGAAACTTTATTGCAAAAGGCAGAGGCAGACTAGCAGACCACACGACATTAGGGCACCCACATAGGGGCGTATACCGCCCTACATGTAGTTTACAGCGACAGTGTTGGGATGTTCCCTAAACTCTTAAAATTCATACAACAGTGATGTCCTGGAACATTCGGGGCTTAAGTAATTACACCAAGGCTCGTAAGATCATGTCCTACGCTAACAGACACGGCTGCAAAATATTACTATTACAGGAAACACACTCCACTGGCCCTCTGACTAGATGTATGGCACCATCGTGGGGACCCCACAGATATTCCACTATCATACTCAACTTGGGCCAGGGGGGTGTTGACAATACTCCACAAGAGCTGTATTGACCCAGAGGGAAGATACATCATATTGCACTGCGCAATGGCCAACAGAGAATACTTATTGGTGAATACCTATGGCCCCAACGTGGACTCCCCCGACTTTGTCGACCAGGTGGTATCTATATTGATCGGCTATGCAGGGGTGCAGATCATCTGGGGGGCATGAATTTCATATTAGACATCACACTGGACAGATCAGGCACGGCTCCCAGACCACTGTCCGGCGCGGCACGTAGACTCCTAGCGCACGGCACAACACTTGACATTCAAGACGCATGGCGGACACTGCATCCACAAACACGTGAGTAAACTCACTACTCCTCAGTACACGACAGCACGTCCAGAATTGACATGTGCCTTCTGTCAAGCACAATGATGGGGAGAGTGGTGGAAACAAAAATACTGGCTCGCACCCTATCGGATCATTCACCGATCGTGTTATCCCTAGAACTGGGAGCATCTGCTGCGACCATCAACATATGGCGATTCAAGTCTTCCGCCCTACAGGATATCGTATTCAAGACAGACATTCTTGCCAAAATCCAGTCCTATTTTGAGCTCAATACACCCCAGTCCACCTCGTTGGGAGTCCGATGGGATGCTTTCAAAGCCTTTATCAGAGGAATGTCCATATCTAGGGAGGCGGGAGTCCTCAAAAAAATAAGAACAGCCCTTGGCCGCTCCGAAGCCAAACTACGTGAATTAGACGGGGCGCACCCGATGTCTGCTGACTCTGCTACTCTTTCCCAAATTAGTAAAGAACTTGAATTCTTTAATGAACAGGCCATTAGGGAAGTCCAATACTTCAGCCGTCCACAAGCTGCGCGGAAATATGGAGAAGGGGATAGACCTGGTAAAACACTGGCCGCCTTGGCTAGGTGAGAGTGGGGCCAAGCTCAGATCGTTTGTATTAAGGATAGCCTGGGGGCAGTATGGTGGTCCGATCAGCAGATCCTGGAAGTCTTCACCGACTTCTAATTGGAACTATATTCTAAACCCCCTGAGCACAGTGATTCTCATATGCGAGTCCTCCTCGACCAGATACCCATGACCTATATCTCCCCCGCAACCAGAGACCAACTAGACTCCCCCATCCTACTGGATGAAATAGTTGAGGCCATATCCAAGCTTCCTAAGGTGTATTGCTCTCCTCTGAAAAGTGTACGGAACTACCATAAATCACCAATGCAATTATAGAGCAAATACGTCAACCCAAAAACAGACACAATAATTCACAACCACGCACGCTTCAGAAGATAATCAGCTCTTTACGGCTATTTATTCAAAGATTACAAGTACATAGAAATAACTCATAAAACTAACATGTACATAGATCACAGAAAAAGTAAAGAAGGCAAAGAAAGAATACATCACCGTGAGAGTATTATCATTCTTCATCTCGCCCATTTACGGCTGGAAGACCCAGAGGACAGCCAGGCCGAGAGTGCCACAGCTCACAGGAAGGCCAGACGGAGCGTCCTTCTCTGGCTGAAGTCTCACCTGACCCCTCCAGGTTTCCGCCTATATAGGCACTCCAAAAAAAGGAGTTAATTCTCGAACCTTCTGGAATTGCACCTGCGCAGTTGAGGGACAGCTGTCGGTGGCCAGCTGGGTCAATGGAGAGCTCCCCCACAAGGAATGCAGGGCCTCCCTGCTCTAAAAACATGCTCCACGGAGAACAGTTTCCCAGCATAAATGGCCTTGATTGCATACAAAGTTTGAAAAAAACATGTGTGTCTCAGCACTGTGAATCTAACACTTCAGCAAAATGTGTGCAGCCTTTCACTGCGGAGTGAAGTAAATATCCAACATGGCTCCGAGCACTCCCAGAATACATTGTGCTCCAACGCCATTTTGAAGTAAGCATAAATTGAGCAGAACATAAGGGAAAGGCTCTGGGTCCTGACAGGCTGATGGCAGAATTCTACAAGTAACACATGGCTATACTAGCCCCCAAATTACTTGAAGTATGGAACAAGTCACTCCGGCTAGGGTCCCTTCCCCCAACATTGCATGAGGCCGTCATAACGGTCCTACTCAAAGCCGGTAAGCCCAACGATGAGTGCAGATCATATAGGCCCCTCTCTCTTATGAACTTGGACACTAAAATCTTCACCAAGGTAATTGCAAATCGCTTCCTCCCGGTCATGTCATATATGGTCCATGACGACCAGTCAGGCTTCGTGCCTGGAAGATCCACATCCCATAACATTAGAAGGTTGCTCAATGTCATGTCGCAAATTGACCAGATGTTACGCTCACCTGGCTCCCACAGGGGCGTCGGTCGGACCCGGACAGCTGCGGTCTCCACCCACGTGATGCGTAGTGCAGCGATGACTGACTGGATCTGCCCTCCTAATCTTGTCTGCTTAATCACCTCCGAAATGCCCTCACAGCAATCTCACCTTATATTCTTGAAAGATGAGCTCTCCATCCTGCGTGGATTTGCAGGGGCGCGTCGATTCCAGTTACTTCACTGGTTTGAAGGCTCGGGAGAGTTCCGGAGAGTATTGACTCTGAGGTTCCTGGTGAGGACCAGTAAGTATTAAGTTCATAGAGTTCAATATGTCCGATGTTCACTCTTGTTCCACCCTTCCTTTCTTGTCTTGCAGCTGGCTCGTGAAAAGATGCTCTTGTGGCAGCTGGTGGCGCTCAGGTAAGAGTCTGTATTACCCGGCGCTGTCCGGTAAATGTTGCACGAGGAAAACATGTTGTTTTGTCTCTCTTTACAGATGTGGCACGTGAAAATATGGAGAGTCACAAAAGGATGCCTGTATGTATTCAGTAATGTACCTATCTGGCCCAGAAAGAGATACTTCACAAACCTACACAAACTGTGCGCTCAATTCTTGTGGCACTCTAGGACTGTGCGTAAAAAATGGTCTGACATGACACTCCCTTACGATAGAGGGGTTTCATCGCCCCTGATATGCTGCGGTACTGGATCGCAGCACAGGCACAATTCGATTCCTACTGGTATCCTGGGCCCCCATCCCGCACCCATGTCAAGCTGGAAACTCTGGCGGCAGCAGGTACCAACATAATGTCCTTAATTCTACATCAGCGGTATGAACCGGACTCGCCTATTGATCCGGTGCGAGGCACTGTACAAGCCTGGGGTCGGATATTTGAAACATGCGCCGAACAACACCCATACTACAAGTGGTTCCCTGCCTGGTGATTTCCCTGGCTGGAACCCACATACAATACCGCCCTGGTGCGACATTGGGAGGCCCTGGGGTACCTCGCTCTAACCGATTTCTACCCAGATGGACAGTTCATAACGCCACAAACGTGGAAGCCGGGTCACTCGGGTTCTGCCCTGGAAATTCTGCAGTTTTACAGACTTTGCGCCGCCTTCCGCAATGCCTGGCCTGACTTCCCTAATGAACCCCCGGACTCCCCTGGGATTGCCTACATCGCCAATTCGGGCGGTGCTCGTGGGGTGGTTTCCTCACTATACAAGCCCTTACTGACTGCTGCCCCCCCGACCCTCTAGGGCCCGGGACGACTGGGTGTCCGAAATGGAGTTGGAACTTACTGACCATTTGTGGGAGAAGATGTGCTCTCATACCAACAGGGTTTCCCTAAACTTTTGCTATAGAACCATACAGTATAAATTGCTGAACAGGCTGTTCTACACCATGCGCAGGATCTGTGGGTTTGCGCGTTCTGACCCACGGCTCTGTCCTTGCTGCGGTGTGGAGGGTGCCGGCCATCTACACATGTTCTGGGGCTGCCCGGGGCTAGTTGCAGTCTCGGGCAAGATCCTGGAAACACTATCTGAAATCACTGATTCTTCAGTTGATCCCGACCCGCTTGGAGTTCTGTTCGGGGTGCGGTACACTGATGGGGCTAAAAGTATGGCTAAGTTCCTGAATGTAAGCTGTGTGGTAGCTAAGAAATGGATTTTACAGAATTGGAAGAGCCCCACTCCCCCCCCCCATTATTCCAGAAATGGTTAAATCTATTCACGTGGTCCAAAATTGTGAAGAAGAGTTCCTTGGTATGATCCCAGCTCCCTCCCACCCCAGAAATATATGGTCCGCCTTTAACAGCTACCTGAACAGTTTGAAAGATACCTCCACCGTGAACGATTCCTCCCAACCTTCTCTGTTAAGTGTTGTAGAACTTGATGCTCCATGATATCTCATTCCCCAACTGCTGTTGTCTCAAGGTTTTTCGTATGCTTTTGTACCCACCTACACATGTACCAATTTTTTAGATTGCTCTGATGCTTGTGAATGCTATATGCCTTTGCCAACAAAAATAAAGGTGTAAAAAAAAAAAAAAACCTAAATAAGCCTTTTACATCGATGGCACCCAGTTTCTAGTCTAACACGCAGTGAAAACACTTGGGGTCTACCTTGATGCCACTCTATCTCTAATTCGCCAAGTGAATGCCTTCTCCTCCTCAGCGGCGTACACAACCAAATTGATAAATGCCTCCAGAGCCTTCCTATCCACTGACAGTTGTCTAAACATTGCACATTCAGTTGTCGGTACTAGGCTAGATTTCCTGTAATGTACTCTTTGCTGGCATATCTACACACCACATTCAGAAACTACAGAACATCCAAAACAACGCTGTTCAAGTGGCCCTGAACATACCCAAATCTGAACATGTCTTGGCTGCTCTAAGATATGTACACTGGCTCCCAATCTGTGAACGTATGGATCACGCACAGGTGCATCTCCCGGTCTGCCCCACTCTACCTTTCCCAGAAAATCACTAAGATGCAATCTCGCCGACCTACTAGAACACCTTATGCCGATCAGCAGGTACAGCCCAAGTTCAAATGCTCCAAAGCAGGAAGGTCGAGTTTTCCATCTATAGCAGCTAAACACTGGAACTCCCTCCACCCTGCGCTGAGGGCCAAAGAGCCCTACTGGGTCTTCCGAAAAGCTCTAAAAACCTGCCTGTTTGCTTAAACCTGCTCAACCTTGACGGACCTCCCCTCACGGTGCATAACTGGCTACCTGTATGGAATGGATAAGCCCCGGGTTGCACTCTATGATTATATGTAACCTTGCTCCATTTCAATCTGTATGTACCTGTTAGGCAAAGTTTGTATGCAGAACCCTTCGGAACACTACAAACAACTATGACTACAGGTATAGTCAACCCAACCTTTGGTATAAGCTTGTACTACACAGTTGTGGTAGTGTGTTGAGCAGCCAGGCTTATCTCAAGAGGGGAAATGTGACCTGTAGTGGAGTTACACAAAGACTCACAGTTACAGTTATTCAAATAAACTCTTACACTCAAGGTTTCTTGCATAAACAATTAATAATGTATTTATCAGTCAGTTATGAAGCCTTCCTCAGAAGGGAGCAATAGAATAGTAACACACAAATATACTTCAATATTGTACACTCTGAGTTTCTGAATCCACAAACACAACCTACACCCACAGGTGATTTCAGTAAAAGGGTGCTGGGGACATTAATATCTTACTCTATTGGCATTCAGAATACTCTTTAAAAAGTAAGTAAAAGTCAAAGGTTATTAGAACACAAGAATTTACAAATATTCATAAGCAGGGCAAATACTTTTAGATAGCACTAGAAGAGTCTCCAATTCAATAGGCTAAGCCAAAGTCAATAGGCCAAAGTCTTTGTATAGGATGTAGTACTGCAGTTAGGTAAATGGAAAAGTATTTGCACAAGTTCTTAGGTGTCTTTGAGAAAAAGAAGAACCACATGTAGGGCCACAAGCTGATTAGACCTGTGAGCTACAGAAGTTACAAGCACTTCCACAGTAAGAGGTAAATTCTCTTAGGCTAGTTTTACAGTACCTTAGTAAAGACGAAAAAGATGCAGCTGAAGACTTCTGTTCCTGTGCAGCTCTGCAGATCTCACTGTTCCTGTGCCTCAGTCGTGGAGACAGAGGGAGGACGTTGGGGGACTCCTGCACTGTACTGGCACCGTCAAAGCTGGCAACCGGCAAACTATACTTTCAGTGGCTGTTTGGCGTTTCAGCTCCTTGCGGTACAGCAAATAGCAATAAGCGCAGTTCCTTGCTGTCAAGGTTGGCTTTCCACACATCTGAGGTCCCGCACTCAATTTAGGGGGTCAGGCTTGGTCAGTCCTGCTTCGTGGGAGTCCGGAGGAACTTCCAAAAGCTTTAGGCCATTTTACAAGCAATGCACACAATCTGGTGTCCCTCTGCCTGGCTCTACAGTTTCCTGCAGCAACTCTGAGGAAATTCAGCCACCTCCGAGTTGGGTGTCCAGATGGCTTACTAGGGAGTCCTTGCAGGGCTTCTCTGTCAATGCGAACTTGGCGATTCGGACCTGCAGCAGGGCTTCACCAGGCAAACCAACGGTCCAGGAGTTGCAGCAGCCGTCCTCTTCAAGCTCTTCTTTGGTTGCCTTTGTCCAGTGGTCGACTCTGCCTTCCAAGCCAAGAGACTCGCCTTTTATTCAGTTCTCTCCCATTCATTCCAGCCCAGCTGTCACTCACCCAGCAGGGTGGCTGTCCTTGCTGGACAGTCAGCCAGCCAATCACCACAGAGCGCATTTGGGTCTACTAGGAAACTAAGCACAGGGAGTTTCGGGCACCTCCCCAACTTCCTGCCTACCCCAGACACTCTGGAGCCAAGGCGGGTTTCCCTCCTGATGCCCGCCAAAGGCGAATGAACAAAGAGACCAAACCTGGTTTGGCGCACAGAGAAAAACTCCAGAAGGACCTTTCTACAAAGAAATGGCAAAAAAAGACCCGGGACCATTTTAACAAAGGAGGCTCAGCGCGATTTTGAAAAATAAGGCTCCCGCAATTTAACGTTACTGGAGCTGTGAACAGTTTGCGGTCAGGGTAAATCATGGTAGCTCATTACAAAACCACTTCCACCAGGAATTCTGAGAGGAAAGGGTAACATACAAATGTTACATGAGCATTTAGGCACAGGGGATACTAAGTAACCCCTCCAGCACTCTATAACACTCTATAATGCTAAGTAGAGTCAATTTAACTCTACTGTTCTGGGAAATAGCAGTTTATCCCAGAGAAGTTGTTTAAACCTTCGCATGTCTAAAAAACTTCCCTGTGCAACTGCACTGAAGGTGCTGTGTGACACGATTGTAAAAGATGATGCCTATGGAGTTTGTTAGACTCCATAACCAAAAAGAAACAGAGAGGTAAAATTCACACAAAAATGCATGAGAGAGTGGGAAAAAGGGTCACACTCTCTCCAGGTAAAACAAATCAAGTCCTCAAAATCCAGTAAAGTTGCTGGGGGTCTCTAAGTTGGAGGGAATTAGCAAATCTTTGAGAATTCTCCCTATCAGTAACTACCAATTGACCATGTAAATACCTTCGTATTGCCAACTGGCCATATGTAACTGACAGATGTAACAATGCCTCGATGCCTGGGGGGTTTTGTGCGCTTTATAAATTAAAATAATAATTAAATAAATAAATACATTTGAGTACTAAGTGTTGATCTATGAACCTGCTTGGAAAGAAATTAAGCACAAAGTGTATCTAACATCACCCAGTCTCAATTGTATTGCATGTACCACCATGGGGAAACAAGCACTTTCAGGAATAATGGAAAGATAAATGCCCCATTGTAGTCCGTGTATTGCCCAGGTATCCCTTATAGAGAATGTCCATCGTGTCAGGGTGTGAAACTACAAGAATGTTTTAATTTGTATAAAATGATGCAGGTAATTCCATCTCAGAAAGGGTTGGCTAGTAAACAGATCCCCCTTTCAGAAAAGCTCTGTACCAATAAGATAGATACTGGTGCTCTACCGCATCAGTGTCCTGATCTACAGCTCCTGCACTCCAGTGGCACAGAGCAGGTTCAAAGGTCACAGATGTATTGTTTGACAGGTGCAGCTGACAGCAGAGTCACAGCAGACAAAGGTTGCATTTAAATCTGCACCTCTGACCCCAAACCATAATAATAATGATAAACTTCCACCTGGTGGCATGATCATCTCGAAATAAGTCATACGTAGGTTATGGTATGGTAGCTTGTAGTTCACATAGTTAAGGGAAAATTACAAGAAGGGAAAGTAATTGGACCCTATTCTTAGGCTTTCAAATGCATGGGTATAGATGGACTTTCTAGACTTTTCCGAAAGGTATCAACCTGGATTGGGATTTAGGATGTATTTTTTTTATTTGTTTACATATGTTATGTTCATTTGTACGAATGTATGTAATTTGGCTTTTATCTTTAATTATGTGTATTTCTGTGCGGTGATATGATGTATCATGATTAGGGAGTAGAACGATATATTTAATTGTTGTTAACCTATAACATGTACATTGACATGAGAAACAGCATTGTAAGAATTCGTGAAGATCCTATGTTGTTTGTCCTGTATTTTGAAGCAGGACATTTAGGCGCCGGCCATTCATCGCCTGATGTTTCGGCGCAGCTCCTTTGCCACAGGTGGCCTTTCAGCACGCCCTCTTGGCCGCCGCCAGCAGGGCGCGAGGACCTATATCGGCGCACCGTTGATAACACCTACCTGTACACCCCATTTCCGTGGAGCCAGTTTGGGGCGGGCCGATTTTGCACGGCCAGTTCGGCGCAACCAGTCCAGCACTGGGATGTTTAGGCACAGGGATGTTTTGGCGCAGCAGTACATTCCTGCCCATGGGAACGTTCTTGAGCGTTTTAGAGTACATGTTTTCCCGCTACTATGTGTGGCTTTCTGTTGATGTAACTGTATATAATGTTAATGCAGGTGAAGGCTCAAATATGACATTTGTAAATTCATGTTCTCATCAAACGACAATCAAGCTGAAATTAAGTATACTCGCTGTTACCAACCTTGTAAGTTAGTTGTGAAATAACATCTTACCCCTCGTAGGGTATTGCCCTCCACTGTCACCCCTTTATTAAGTAACGTTTGCCCCATAACGTGACACTGTAAAATCAAGGGTCATTGAAAGACTTGTTTTGGCATTACGGAAAAATGTAATGTAACTTAAAAGAGGGATAAGCTGCTTAAATCATGAAAGGGAAAGAGAAACTATTTGCATTCTCGGAGAAGGAGGGTGCTCAAGGGTGGGGCAATAGCAGGGACATGGCAAGGGGAGCTCGAGCAGGCAGCATCACTTGAGAAATGAGTGCTTGGGAGTTGAGGCTACTGCTGGTTAATGGGGGGGGGCAAGAAAGGGGGATGAGGGCATCCCTGACACAGGGCCCGCCTTGGTAGCCGTTTTTGGAGACTGGTGGGGGTCCACACAACATACCGCCTCACCACAGCATAGCATAACCCCTTTATGTAAAGTAGCATGGACAGCGTAGCATAGCACGCCATCTTAATGCACAGCAGGCCAGCATATACTTGCTAGGGAAACCTACCATAGCATAACAACAGAATAAGAAATAGCATAGCAAAACAGCTTAATTAAGCAATTACACCTGCACAAACCTGCTTTCAGGGGGTCAGCAGGGGCATCGAGCTCCAGGTACACAGGCCAATTTACATCCGGGGCCCCCCACCATGGCAGCCTGCTCTGGGAAGTATTTGATCAGTGCGCGTCAGAGAGTGGGTAGCAGAGAGCAGGCATAATGCTTGCATGTACAGTGTGATTGATAGCAAAGAGCTTTTCTATGAATGCTGCTTTTGCAGCGATGGCTGTGTGCATGCACTGAGGGCTGTGTGCAGAGCTGTGTTTCTGGATGTGCCCAACCGTAGCACACAGCCAGCTCCGGCCTGCCATTATTCGCACTTAAAAAAAGAATTTCAGTGAGGCCAGTACGTTGCAGCACTGACACTGTTTCAGTGAGACATTGCAGCAAACCGGCCGTGCCAAGCCGGCTTATGCATCGAAGTGGCAGCGCCTTCTCCGGACAGGCCGTGCTGAAATATCCTGCTCCGCACACATACTTCCACTAAATCTCTAAAACGGTCCGACATTGCCATCTAGTGGACACCGAATTCCCCAAACAAGTGGAAACAGACAAACGAAATGACAATTGCTTCAATATTTATTTGTGTTTCAACGGGTTTGGTCATTGGTTTGAAAGCAACGGGAATCCATTGTTAACCACACTGGGGGCCTGATTCTCATGTAGGTGTTAAGTACCGAAAGGACATTAAAAGGCTTAACGACCTTTTCGGTACTTAAGACCTATTCTGAAGGTGGCGCATTCTTCCGAAGTCGGAAGGAATGCGCCACTTTCGGAATACATGTGGCGGTTGTTAGGATGGGTTGGAAACCAACCTAGCATCCGCCACATTCGTAAACTGGCTTTTTGGAAGCCTATTCTTGTGGCACTCATCCGGTTTAATATGTGCGCTAAACTAGCGCACATTTACGGTACCCTTTTGGTGCCGTTAAAATGGAGGAGTGCCACAAGAATCCTTGTTTGGTGTAAATGGACGTGTCCATACACCCGTGTTGTATATGGACACTTTCATGTACACCAAAGCAAGCAGCTTCAACGTTGCAGCAACGTTGAAGCTGTTTGCTTTGGTGTACATGAAAGTGTTCATATACAACACACGGGTGTATATGAACACTTTCATTTACAGCAAAGCGAGCAGCTTCAAAGTTGCATTCTGAAATGTTGAAGCTGCTCGCTTTGCTGTAAATGAAAGTGTTCATATACACCGCACGAGTGTATATGAACTCTTGCATTTACACCAAAGCAAGCAGATTCAATATCCTGCAATGTTGAAGCTGCTCAATTTGGTGTATAGGAACTGTGTTCTGGCCGCATTTTCGTTAAATAACGATTCCCTCGTTAATTAACGAAAATGCTGCCGAGATTCTGCAATCCGCCTGTTTCCATTAGTAACAGGCGGACTACAGCGAAAGTACTGTTGTGCTTTGCCAAGACGCCCAGGCCCACATGAGAATAGCACTGGTGCCTGGGCGTAAAGAAATGGCGCAGTGAGTCATGCTATTTAGCACGCTCACTGCGCCAAGATGGGAATCGGGCCCTGGGTGGGTTCTTGTGGGTCCCACTCATATTGATTACGTTTTTAAAAGCGTTAGATACAACATCATCATGCAGCCAGTATGCGACTCCTGCAGCAAGGGGCAGCATGGCCCCTTGCATCACAGCCAGGATGTCATCACATCATGCTTACATCACGCGTTTTACATAGGTTACTGGCTTTTAACACGTTGATCAGAGAACACCACAGTGAAGATGTTATGCTGGAGGCTTGAATTATTTACATTATTTAACACATAGTTTATACTTTGAGGTCATGGTGCTTTTGTCAGCATGGGCACCACACCACTACACTTCCTCGTGATGTTTCCGCTTTATAGTCACCCTATTCTTCAGGTGAAGGCGAGTGGGGAAGCGCTCCACCTGTCACCCCAACAGCTGAGACACGGCTTTCGTAAACCAGCTATCGATTATAAGGAGAGTCTCCCACACATACGCATGTATTCACACACACAACACTGGACTTAAAGTATTTTTGAGCTAATGATTATGACCAGAACAAATATACAAATTGGAAAACTCTCTCCCATTTTCAAACATGGCCCATTGCAAACTCAGACTCCACACCCTACAGTTCAATTTTGTTCCTAGAGGAACTTATCTGAATGATTGCACTCCACCCATTGGGGGGCGAAGGGTGTAATGGGGTAGCCAGATCCCACGTGGAAGGCCTGTTCTGAAAATACGACTCTGCACGCCATGTGAAAGCGGTGGAGAAACACAGAATCATTACTAAACACACAGCTGCTTCGCACCCATTCATTCAATGGGTTTGCTTTCTGAAAAACAGAGTGCATTAACTTAGCAATGAAAGCTTTGTTTGGGCTTGCGGTTAAGTGCTTTAAACCCTTATATGCCGGGTTCAATTCCTGGCCTCAGCACCACCAAATTGCATGTATCTATTTCATGTTTTAACCAAATTCATATTTTTAAAATTAATTGAAAACAAATGTATAGTGCACATTTGGCACCAGTACGATTTACAAATAGGCTGCAGAGATCGTTTTTTTTTTGGTTTTAATGTGCGTTACCTTGGACTCCTGTACCTCTGAACAGAGCTCAGCCCCTCTGGGTTCTTATCCCAGGCAGTGAGTTCAAGTCTTCTAGGGAGACCCTCTCACAGGTCCTTTAAACAGGAAGCGCAAACCTGATTTACATAATGTGTGCCATAAATGGGGAGAGAATCGTGGAAACGAGTCTCGGCGGCCCTTACTGTGTGCATATCTGATTATACAACAAGAGCAGGGAATAAACAGTCATGCAGTTAATAATTTAGGGTGAATGCTCTGAGCGACACATTATCTCCTGCACATGTCACACGTTCACAGTATGTGTGCAGCACAGGACCCTTGAACGTGTGAAATTTGCAAGAGATAATCCAGCCCAAATTGCCGTTGCTCATCAGGTGCGAAGGTCATTTAGATATCGCCTGCAAAGTCAGCTGCTTAATGCTGACAGCAGCCACGCCTAAATGACCCCCGAACCAAATGCTGAGCAACAAGATTTCTCCAGTGCCACTGTGGCCACGCCGAAAGGGGCTCTGTGGCAACAGTGGTGCTGCAAAATGGCCCGCGCTGAAACGTGGTATACCGAGGGCCCGATTCTCATGATGGCACAGTGAGCGTGTTAATTAGCATGCGCCATATCTTGACGCCCAGGCACCACGACTATTCTGAAGTGGGCTGTAGAACTCCTTGTTCCCCACAGATGACCATGACCTCAGGTGAAGTTCCAGTAACTTCTTTATTTAGTTCCAGTACATTGTGATGGTCATATAATGTCAGGTACATCTGGGTTCAGGGCAACATACACCTGCATCCTCCCAGGTAGGCTTACATCTCCCAACTGACCACATAGAACCCCAGTCACACATAAACATTCTAACCCTTAACACTCCATTGTCAATCAATACACTGACCAAAGGTTCCATTAGGATGCAGGATAATACCAAATCCCTACATATCTCCCTTCCTTAGGGACATAAAAACACAAGTAGATAACTTAACCATAATGGCTAATAACAACACGCACACAAACAACCCCACGTTCAATGCACTTGCCTCATCACTCCTAACTGATAACATTCTGCTAGTCTCATTACATATTCCAAAATAGTCCACACAGCCGTGGGACACAATTACAATCAATGCCCCTTCCTCTTTCTACCAAGTGAGGAAAAGGCACCAAACTGCTCAAACATCCTTACTAAAACTTTTACAAATAGAGGCACCCATACCTCTCTTCCTAAACTTGACTTCATCGTCCCACAAAAGAACACACACACATCTCCCTCACACCCAACAATGCAAACCGGTATGTACCTAAATACACACCACCTCCAACTAGACTGAGTATCCCAGATACCCGGGTAACTACTTCACTTCTTGTGACACCATTACCCCTAAATTGCCCATGTTGAAAGTATTCCTAAATACAATACAGCTCCTATTAGGGAAAACCACACTTCATTCACACCAGCATCATACCAACATCAATGACTCTACTATAGTCTTTGCTGTATCATCATGAAACTCTGAATGGTTTCTAAACCAAACAACCAAACAAAAACTTTGTTTGATACTTAGCACTTTAAACTTTAGCATTAAATAAGGTCTTAATACATCTGCATTACAAAAGTCCCACCTGTGGAAATAAAACATTAGTGCACATAACTATACTTCAGATTCCACATACCAAACTCTAGCAATGTTGTCAATGCAACCTATATTTCATTAAATGTCCATCTGTGGAAGGAAAAGCGTGTTAGTTAAACATGACCGTACCACAATTTTTTTCCTTTGCATCATAACATTACCATGTATTTGTTGACAGAGGTAACAGAGGCCACGACTTTTACACACCATCCATGCACACCTATCAAACATACTAACTACCACTTGCAAGATACCTCTCATACCAATGTACCTACAACATAAATACCAAATAGCATTTCAGAAAACACTATTGCTACGCATATCTGAATCTCTTTCTACTAATATGCAACTTTAACCTACTTAATAAAACCTCACATTTGGATCACTTAATCCCTTGGTTGACTAATTACAAACACCCTTGAGACCTAAATCCAATCTAAAAAACTATAAACTTTGTTCTCTGCTCTTAAGCTTCAACAACTTCCATGAAGTACCCCTATTACAGGACAACCTATCCCACAAGAAACTACACCTGACAAACTACAGGTTCACACTCTCATGCACTCACGCTATCCAAATGCCATTCAGGCCTCACATGACAACAGATTCTGAATCAATAACTAATTATAACTACTTAACCAATTCAATGAAGGCAAGACCAAATTGCTTCCTTTACTTATGCTCGTGAAAGCATCATCTCTTAACTTAAAAGTACCTCTGTTATTCATTCCGGCAATTAAGATCATTCACAACTTAAGCTTTTTGAAAAAAAAAAATTCCAACGGGCGGAAATGCAGCCGCCCGCAACAGAAATGGATTTACCAATCCATCTGCCACACTTCCTTTTGTAAATATCACCTCCCGAAGCGTTCCTTTCCTGGTATGTTCATAATGCTGCTTTTCATTGCTGCCAGCCGCCTGCTATAAAAATTGTACTCCCTTTGCCTCCTACCGCATCTCTCAGTTCTTAAGTAGGCTCCAAGCCCCTCAGGAGCTACTGACAACATGCCCTCAAAGATCCTCATCACCTCATATAAGTGATAGCTCCTACATGCACCTCCTTAGCGCTGCTGCAAATGGGCCCTTGCCCCTCCAGGCACTACACATGTTGTCTTGGGCAATATTCTTTCATCTCTGCACATGGGCTCTAAGCCCCTAAGGTGCAGCCACGGGCTACAAGTCTCTTAGGTGCAGGTATGGGCTCCAAGCCCCCTCAAACGCTGGAATGGCCCCCCAGGACCCTCCTCTGCTCCAGGCGCTTTTCACCTTCGCCACCAATCTTCTATTTAACATATAGATGCAGCTTAGGTTCCCAACCTCTTCTATTGCTGCTGCCCCAACTCCAGGCCTCAAGCTGTACAACATCACTTCTCATTGTTTCTTTTCCCGGCGCAGCTTAGGCTCGTAGCCTCTCCTGTTGCTACTGCCTTGGGCTTATAGTCCTCAGTTGCACAGCATGCCTCCTCATTGCTTAATTTACAGGCGCAGCTTAGGCTCCAAGCCTCTCCTGTTGCTACTGCCTTGGCTATATCCCTCAGCTGCCCAGCATGGCTTCCTCATAATTTCCAGGCGTAACTAGACCCCAGGCCTCTTCAAATTGCTACTGCCATGGGCACCAAGCCCTCCATGCTTTGCACGCGTGGGTTCGAATCCCATCCTCGTCGCCAATGTAGAACTCCTTGTTCCCCACAGATGACCATGACCTCAGGTGAAGTTCCAGTAACTTCTTTATTTAGTTCCAGTACATTATGATGGTCATATAATGTCAGGTACATCTGGGTTCAGGGCAACATACACCTGCATCCTCCCAGGTAGGCTTACATCTCCCAACTGACCACATAGAACCCCAGTCACACATAAACATTCTAACCCTTAACACTCCATTGTCAATCAATACACTGACCAAAGGTTCCATTAGGATGCAGGATAATACCAAATCCCTACATGGGCCTGGGCGTCTTCGTAAAGCATGACAGTGCTTTCACCGCAATCCGCCTGTTTCTAGTGGAAACAGGCAGATTGCCGAATCTCGGCAGCACAGTCGTTAAATAACAAGGCAATCGTTATTTAACGAAAATGCTGCTGAGATGAAAACAAAATGCAGGTGCTGACTGCAGCCAGCAAGTGAGAAGCAAGGTGGTGACCAGTTGGTCCTGCACTGCATTTGTTTATCTTTGTTTGCAGAAGGGTGCATACTGCCATCCATAGCAGAACCATGGCAGTATGCACTCTTCTGCAAACAAAGATAAACAAATGCAATGCAGGACCCACCTGTCACCATCTGCACAACCAAACAACCATGTGCTTCTTGTGGCACTCCTCCTGTACCTTTGCTTCTGGTGGCACTCCTCCTATACAACACCAATTTGGTACCGTACTTCGGCGGTAGTTTCAGGCAGTTCTGAAATTGGAGGAGTGCCACAAGAAAACCCATGCAAACTGAGAGGAGAGATAAGGAAAGTGCCGGTTGCTAGGTCGGTTTTCAGCCCTTCCTAGCAACCATCAACCATATTCCAAAAGTAACTTCGGAAAAATGTGCCACCTTCAGAATAGGTCTAAATTACTGAAAATGTTGTTACCACTTTTTACATATTCAGTAATTAATGCCCAGTTGAGAATCAGGCCCGAGCCTTTGTTGCATCCGACATCTGAGATCATTTGACTCCACCCACTGATAACTTGTGGTACTTGTTTGTTGATTTCCCTTTTCAACGATCTTTGCGATACTTTAGTTTAGAGAGAATTACATATTTGTATCTGAGGGCCTGATTCTCATGATGACGCAGTGAGCATTTTAATTAGCACGTCTCACTGAGCCATATATTGTTGCCCAGGCACCACGACTATTCTGAAGTGGGCCTGGGCGTCTTCGTAAAGCACAACAGTGCTTTCACTGTAATCCGCCTGTTTCTGTTGGAAACAGGCAGATGGCAGAATCTCAGCAGCACTTTCGTTAAATAATGAGGGAATCGTTATTTAACGAAAATGCTGCCGAGATGAAAACAAAATGCAGATGCTGACTGCAGCGGGCAAGTGGGAAGCAAGATGGTGACAGGTTGGGTCCTGCACTGCATTTGTTTATCTTTGTTTTCAGAAGAGTGCATACTGCCATCCATAGTAGAACCATGGATGGCAGTATGCATTCTTCTGCAAACAAAGATAATCAAATGCAGTGCAGGACCCACCTGTCACCATCTGCACAACCAAACAACCACGTGTTTCTTGTAGCACTCCTCCTCTACGTGTGCTTCTTGTGGCACTCCTCCTTTACGACACCAATTTGGTACCGTACTTCAGCGCCAATTTCAGGCAGTTCCGAAAATGGAGGAGTGCAAGAGGAATACCCATGCAAAGGGCCAGATAACGAAAGTGCTGGTTGCTAGGTCGGTTTTCAGCCCTTACTAGCAACCGACACCCATATTCTGAAAGTGGCTGATTTAATCTGACTTCGGAAGAATGGGCCACCTTCAGAATAGGTGTTAATTACTGAAAATGTTGTTAGTACTTTTTACAACTTTTTCAGTAATTGACATCCACTTGAGAATTGGGCCCTGACACTTTTAAAATCCACTTAAAGATGGCGTTCGAGGTTGGCAGTGGAATATTATCAGCCTTTTTGTAGTTGCGAGTCTAGTGTGGCATAAATGGTGCTTAGAATTGGATAGAGTTAAATGATAACAACGTACCCTGTTTCTGCTTTTCATATCAGTACAATGGGATGACACTTGTTTTTTTGATATTTTGGAATTGATCCACATAGGAGTTTGAGACATTAAAAAAATGCAAGTGAAATTGTATGTATTTAAAATGTCATTATGGTGTCCAAGGTTGCCGGCAGGACAGGGGCAGATTCAGCCTCAACATTTTGGGGGGGCTGGATGGCAGTTTAGAAAATTGGTAGTGAAAGGGGCCATTGACCCCTCCCCCCTCCCCCCTGAGCCCAGAAGCCTGAGCAGATATTACGCTATTCTTTGGCTAAGAGATGCATCTTTCACCCCAAATCTCCAGAGGAATAGCCAGGACTGTGTAACAAGTGGGGTGTGCAACAATATAGTAGGGCTCATCCTCTGCCCCCGGTCAAATGCACAGGTTTGACTGAGCATAGTGAGAGAGCGTAAACCAATCAAAGGAGTTCCGGGCGGTACTCCCCCTGAGAATGCTTTAGGAATAATGGGTTAAAAATGTTGCATTTTACAGTGCACTTTCTGTGATAAATTAGGTAACAACCCACACAGTTTTCAATCAGTTTTGTGGGGTAAGACATGAAAAAAGTCCATTAGATGCCAAGTCACAAACAATGCACATGAGCATTTTCCAAGGCATTTTTACAATGCCTTTGCCTGCTATATGCCAGTACTCTGCCAGTAAAAAAAATAATGTTCATATTGATTTTGCCCACAAATGTCCATTCTGGTGCACCTATATATGCCATTATTCCAACGTAAGAAGATACACCTCTGACTTTTCTTTATTGCCAGTAAAACAAAAGGAAATCCATGCTACAGTAAGAAAACATGTCCTGGCTGGCTAGCTGGTGAAATAGCTCAGCAGGTTGAGAGTTTGCTTTTGCGATCTTTGTGTGATCTGCAGGTCAGAGGTTCAAATCCTGGCAAGGACAGCTCAGCCTTTCATCCGGCTGAGGTTGATAAATGAGTACCAACTTTGGTTCAGTGATAATTGCATTTGTGTATGCTCTCTGTACAGCGCTTTGGCAAAAGTGCTATATTAAACTCATATCATCATACAAATTCCCCCATATAAGAACACGCATCATGTTGTATTTACCCCCTAAAGCCAGTAAGAATGTCATGCCCCCCATGTAAGTACATTTTTGCTGTCATTTGTCTTTGACCTTTCCAGCCAGACCCATTGTTGTACCCTTCCCCGCTCCAACCCCTCCTTTCTATAATAAAACTCACGTTGACTTTGCTTTGCCCAAAAAGCGCCAGTATAAAATGTCATGCTCCTGTCAAAAAATGTTCATGCTTCAATGCCCATCCCCGGGCCCCATACACATACACAGAAACATTCACACACCTCTACACATAAAGATGCACACACCGAGATTCACATATATACAGATGCATACACACATTCATACACATTCACCAACCAATCCCGCACCCATGCAGCTTATTTGCCATTCGCATGAGCACCCAGAACCTTCCCACTGAACTGTCATTCACAGGTGCACTAGCACCCATGTACACCATTCCCACTGCATTCATTCATATGCTTGCACTTCCAGACATCCCCTCACTATAAACATGCACATCCTTGCACACTCCCATGCATGCATGCACACATACATCCATACAAACATTGCATGCATAGAAACAAAAGGTTTTTTAGTTTGGGCTATTAGGTGAGAAAGACACCTATAAGTCAAAACGATTGCATTAGAGTACATCTCAGGAGAAAAGGCATATGAGGAGGGACACAAAGCTTAAAGGTGTTTGATTGTTTTCCCACCCATTGACTGTCCATGGCCATGCTAATCCATGTGGCCATTCTCACCCAGTTCCTGCCCCTCTCCGCCCAAAACAGCTCCTAATGGGAACTCTTTGTGCTAGCTTTACTCAAGCCTTAACATCAAACTTTGCACTCAACGTGCCTGCCAGTGTATTTTAAAGCAGTCTTCTGATAGCTAATGACTTAACTCGAGCTATAAACACAATTCTGGTGTAATATAAATGTCTTATCTGGCTGTGCCTTCAGCCACTCGATTTATTAGCACTGTGTGTCCTTCACTGAGGACCTGTTAAAAAACAAGCATTGGCAAGGCCAACAGTTTTGACTTGTGTACAATTATTAGGCATTTTCCAGGCAGTGCTATTAGATGCCTAGGTACTCACACCATTTTGCACTGACTACCATCAATGCTCAGTTAATACAAGGCAAAGCATAAAGAATAGGTAATAAAGAACTCTATGCCATAAAAAATAACCAAAGAAAAGGAAAAATACAGGAGAGATCATAGGATATAGAACTATTCTAACCGCCAAGCAGGTGGATAACATTTCTGTCACAAAGATCATATCTGAAAACAGCGCTCTCGCTGCAAGAGGAGCTGTGACTGCATCATAAGTGCAGAAAGACGTCACAAATCGGAAAGCAGAATATAAGCCCACACATTATAGTCCTAGCAGAGGCTGGTGCCACCTGACCATGTGACCGCTGGAAGACATTGTTTGAGAGCAATGATACTGTAGTAAGTAGTGCAGATTGTGCACTGAAAAGACAAAAATCACTATGCAACAACTACTCGGGCAGGAGCAGATCTGCCCAATGGGGGGACAGCTGATCTAAATGAGTAAGAAAAATGCGTGAAAAATTTAGATAAATGTTATGAGAAGTACATTTGCATAATTCTAGAGAGGTACCATTTTGGAGAAAGAATGTAAGATAAAGGGGAGCCCGTAGAACAATACATAATTGCCCTGCAAGCTTTGGCAAGAACGTGTGGTTTTGTGCAGAAGGTGGAAGAGAGGCTGAGAGACCATTTCATGCTGGAATGCAGTAATAGCAAGGAGGGGGACTAACCTTGGCCGAAAATCGACCTGATGCTGGAGGAAGTTCTCTGCATAGTAAAGTAGGCTGAGCAAATGTACGCCTGTGTGAAGGCATTAGATCAGAGGAGTTTAAAAGTGCAAGAAGTGAAGGTACCTAGTAATACCACTAACGATGAACCAGTCATGCAGTCTACACCAAGGTCAAGAACGTTTTTGACCCACGCAGAGGTCACAACCCCAGACCACAAACTGGATTGGGGAAGTGACTACTATGGAAGAAGAATGAGTAGAAGAAGGGGCAGTGGATGGCGTCCCAACCTTGGGGAGAAACAACAGTGTTTCAGATGTGACAGTGATACACATTGGGCTAGCAGCTTAAATTGCCCTGGTCAACAAATAATATGCAGGAAGTGCAATAGGAGGGGGGATGTTACAAGGTGCTGTAGGCCTACAGGATATGTCCACTGCATAGAAGAACTATACAAGATGTTAAAGGAGATCCCAGGCCCATGTCTGGTCAACCCCCACAGAAAAGCATAGAGATGGCAACTTTAGCACAGATGCCCCCACACTTTCAACACCCAGAGGTTGTTTTCAGTGTCAGGAGTTGACACATAGAAAGGGAGATCAGGCCTACAAGGAGAAATTCAAACAGGTCATTGTGCCTGCTGGTCTCATGCGGGAAGCCAATGGCAGTGTGGCCATCTTAACATATCAAGTACTACTAGGTTAGGCAGTGTCCAAAAGTTACCTAAGTCTGAGTGGTAATGAAACCAGACTTGTGGAGGGAACCCCAATTCTCACCAATACTCAGTTTTTTTTGGGGAAAAATCTCCTGCATTGCATTTCATTGCTGCTCTTGTCACAGCTGTCAGGCGACTATGGGTGATGGAAGGGCAGTTCATTAAAGGATCATGCCAGCTGATAAGCGGGTTTGATGATTTAACATCCTGTCATTTGGCAATTGAAGAGCTTAGTTGGAGGGCAAACACCTCTCTCCACTGTCAAAGACTCCACTCCAGTTGGGCATCAGTTGGGCAATGACCACCCTGACCCAAATTCTATCAGTTCTGCATGGCTCTGAAAACCCACCTATTTAGGTAGGTTGGATAGGTGTCTCACACTAAAATGGATCTAGGTCTTCAGCTTGGTGTAGTCTTGTGTAGCCCATCATGTGGCAGTGGCTTGATGTTTAGCTTAACCTGCGCCTAGATAAGATTCAGTCCATCAAGTGCGCAATACAAATATCTCAAAATCAAATCAAAATCAAACGTAGTCCAATCAGTGACTTAAGCATGAGCTCTAAGAGTAGAAAAGAAGGAAGTGCTTGAGAGCAGAGGCTGTGAGGCTTTTTCAATTTCAGCTGGAAAGTGCGAGAGATTAATCTTGCTTGTTACTGCCAGACTTGACCTGATGTCCCGTAAGACACCTAGTCTTCTGAGATAGGGCTCAGAGGCCACTGAGGTGTGTATTTCTTAGCACCCGATTCAGTGTTTTCCAGGTTGCCTACTGGTGTAGAAAAGGAACCTGAGATGATGGACATGGTAGTTTGAAACCTGGAGGGCTTGCCAGAATTGAATAAATTGTCTTGAGTCCGAGGTCAGATTGACTTTTACCAGGTACAGAGGTACTCTGGCAGGATTGTGGAAGCAAACAAAGGAGCAGGTGCAGGTTGGAGGCCCTGAGCCTCTTCAACAAGGGTAACAGGCATAGAGTGAGAGCCCTGGCCAATTCCAAAATAAGTGCAAAGTGAAAGTACTGACTAGCTTACAAAAAGCCCAAGAATTATGAGGCAGGCTACAGCCAGGAGTTGGTTGGGCACCAAGGCCTCAGGACTTTCCTACAGGATTTAGCTCATAGCAGGGATCTCGGTTGGTCATACTTAATGATATAGTTACAGAAATAGAGGGGGCCAATAACTATGTATGATTGGAGACTAGTGCTGAGGATTTGGAATTCACTGTGTTTCTCACTGGCAAACAGAGCAATGTTCTCAAGGTCAGGGTAGGATGGTTATTTAGTTTGAGCATATGGCTCAGTCTCCCGGCCTTGTTCTGAATAATTTAAAGTTGGTTGATTAGGTGTTTTGGGAAGCCCTGGAAAGACCTAGTCAGTATCATAGCTCTTACCACTTCTACTTTATGCATCTATTAAAGAATAGAATCTGCTTAAGCGGGTGCAGGTGGTATTGAAATCTATTATATGTGGTTTTGGATCTTTTTGTTGAAGTCTGGTTTATAACTGAAGTTGATACCTGGGCTTCTTGCATTCCATACAGTGCCCAGGAGAGAGACATTATGGGTCGCTAATTGAAGAGGAGACGGCATGGGGTGCTTGTGCCTTGTAGGTTATTTCAGTTTTTGCCACATTCAAATGGAGGCAATTCTACACCACCTAGACTTCAATTTGTGTCAGGCAGGTGGATAGGGATTGAAAGTTCAATGTGAAATTATTCAAGTTAAAAGAAATGTACTTATCATCATCGTACACTTGAAACAATATCGAAGAGGACTCAATCGTGTCAGCTTGTGAAAAGTTAGGGGATACTCCCTCTGTGCTTGTAAAGTAAGCCGAAAATAAATAGACCAATCTGACTTGCGATTCTCTTACTTTCATACAGCATGTGCTACAAAAGGTTGAGTGGAGAGATTTGAGTGCATAATTTATGCTGTGGAAATAAAGAAGGTCCCATTCCCTGACATTTTTCAGAAAAGATGCTGTGTCTATATATATCAATCCACTGTCTGGTTTCATAAAATGTATGCACACATTAACCCAGCTGTCCATTAGCTTTGAAACAGCTTTGTAAAACATCATGCGAACAATCACAGAATTTTCCCCATGATGTTTCCAGTTAGAAGAAACCTCATGGGAACAATGATGGCCAGGGCACACAGGCAGTTTGGCTGGAGGCCCAAATCTGCCTTACACATATGTTTTAGTGGGCTAGACTGTTCAAGAGGCAGTCCAGATGGCGTTATGCCCTGCACATTATTATAAAAAAATATTTTGTAAACATGAGATAAAAGAGGTATTTAAGGTGTACTTATTTAAAGTATTGCTCTTTTTTAATTTTTTAATTTGTATTACATTTCAGAATTTTCTGAGAATTATGTGTAAGGTTTCACAGAAGCAGGCAACATATGGAAATGTAATTTCTATGGTCAATAGTGCATGTATGGGGTATGGAACGGAGAGGGGCTAGAGAAATATAGGAATGCTCTGCACCACGTTATGAGCCTTGAAGGGGGGAAAAGTCTAAAGTGGCTTTGCATGAGAAGGCATGACTTTCCCAACTGAGCATGCCAGACCTGTGGAACAAGCCTCATGTACCTCAGGCATGGGATTTAAATACCCTGAAAACTTGGGCAAAAATGCTAACGTATGAAGATCTTGAAGTGGGAGAATGGAAGAACAGGCTCCCGCCCTTCCCCTCTCGCGCTTGGCCTAGAGGAACATGGCCTAGACACCCGCCACGAGAGGAGTTTGCCTATCTACCAGACGACCAAATACCCTGGTACAGGAACATACGGATGTGCCCACCTACCTGCCCAGCAGCCCGCCCTGCCCATGCCGACACCTGCGGCATGGATCAACTCGACTAAACCTACACGTCGTTAGAGATGCCATGACGACCTAGCCAACGGTCAGCACACCTGTGCAAACATGCACACTGGACACTCCCACACCAATCCACATGAAGAACATACTCAGTGCTATGACGTAGGCGACAGACATACCCACGGACGTGCATCTTTATTATTTTCCACATAGGCTCTCAAAATGCAGAAACGCAAGACGCATAATGAACTTATCTAAAAAGGCTTGCTCACGCTTCTTCTAAGAACCATGTACCATAATGAAGAATATAACGGAGACACGATACTGAGGATAGAGCAATATGATACCGTAACCTAAAGCGCTCTGCATCAAACGGTTCCACCTATGCACCAGGCCCAAGTAGGCCGCAAGCAAAAGCTTCCATGAACAGTGAATGAGCAAGAGCTTGATTGCTGACCCTGCAGAATGAACCCGGCGAAAGCACACAGCCAAGGGCACGATGTTGCAATCTCGCACGCCGCAAGCCGACGCCAAGGTCGCACCTGCAAGATAAACCAGGCACACAGTGAGAAAAACAATATTAATTGTGCTGAATTCTGCCTCAAACACGGTCCCACCTCACGTGACAAAGCTAAACCTGACAGGATGCCAAGCCCAGGAGTAAGGAGACGCCTGAATCCCACGTTTCAAGACACAGGCAGATACAATTTAAAGATCCATTGGACATCTGCAGCAGTGGGAGTAGTCGGCCTCCCATCATATGAATAAATCCTCACATTGTTTACACCTACCCATAGTAAAAACATTGTTGCAAATGACAGGTGCACCGCGAGCTGGGAACAGCGATAGTCCCAGACTGGGAGGCTCGCGAGTGGACCAATCAGAACATGGGGCTCTTATCACTGACGCCATTAACATTGACCAATCCTCAGAGGTCTTCATGTAACAATTTTCATGTATCAAATTGAAGGGACAGCCCAAGTATATCACCTGACTAACCTTCAACCACTAACACCGTTCTCTATATGTATGCTATACTAACCCTACCACTCGGGTAACCAATCCAGAGTGGAAATAGGTTTTTTGCTAAACTTTGTAAGATAACGCAAGTAGCGCGTCATACTAAGGTAAAAAGGGCCTGCGAGCCCCACGATTGTGTGTGTGTCAGGACGGACGCGTACGATCCTTGACCCATCCCTGCCGTTTTGTCTAGTAAACAGCAGAGTCACCTTGCTTCTTGCGTGTGTCTCATACTCTATCTCTTTTGGGATATACGGGAGGAGTTGGGGCCTCCCTGCCCGGATGTCTACGGACGGCTCGGCCTACCCCGGCAGAATTTCCCCCCGACAAGTTGGAGGCACCACTGAGATCTGTTTAAGGTCCGCTTTTTATTTTTATTTTTCCAGGTACTCCCGTTGCGAGGAGGCCCGGCGGCGCGGCCCTCTCTGCCGTTGCCCCCTTCTGAGGACTACAGGACCATCGCGGAACTGCGAGAAGACCGGACAGCGCGATCCGGATATTGGCCTTCGGGAGCCGGTTGAGAAGTATCCCGCCCGCGGTTGGCGAGTGTCCAGACGTGGTCCAGACGAGGGGAGGTGGCGAGCCGCTTGGAGGGGTGCACGCAGTCGAGCGGCCCCGCATCAAGAGAACTTGGTGAGCATGCCACGCTAAACAAGCAATGTGAAATTGTGAGGGAGGGGGGAGGAATTAAATACGGGAGGTGGGAGGTGTTGCACAGGTGCGCGGCGAAGGTTTGACAATTTAGTGTTGGCAATGAAATGAATGGTAGCCGAACGAGTGCGAGAGCAGTCGGCTACGTTACGCGAGAGAGGGGGGTGGAGCACGAAAACATCACGTGCGGCCGCTCGTAGACACTGATTGGCCTAGGTCGCGACTACGTGTAAGGGTGTGTGTGTGTGGTTTCCTACGATTTGGCATTTATTGATCAATGAGTAGATGAGGATCCCTATTGTTCGAGCAAGAAACTCGATAGGTAGATGACGTTTCCCCGTAGGCGGTAGCTAGTTAGTTGCTCAATACGGAAGATAATTGGCTGGTTAAGCCCTCCTGTCGAGGGGCGTATCACACGCAAGGCGACGCAGTGTGCGCAGTCCGATTATATTATTGATTACCTTGTTCCAGGAGTGACAGGAAGACAGCTGTGAGGTTAATGGGGGTAGATTACAAGTGTATTTTGGACTTAAAAAAAATATATGAAGAACTTACCAGTAGTTCGAAGAGATCGGTGACGTCACCAGTAGGGTTTTCATAGGATATCCCGAGCACAAGGCATCTTTGTTCCTGAGAGTGGTGGGGAAGAGAACTGTGGTAAGGGAGTGGAAACGGAGATAAACGGTAATGAGTTGATCGGGGAAAGGCGAAACGGGGGACGTGGCTGCGCACGGAGAACGCCGGCCACGGCAAGTGTAGAAGAAGGATGAGGAGCAAATGAAAATAGGACGACTGTATAAGAACGTCACAAGGGGTACGCAGCCGCAGGGGGCTACGTGCGCCTCGGCCGCAGGGGGCCGTCAGGGTGTTGTGTAAAGGAAGAAAGAAAGAAGAAAATATACAAATGTAAATACTATATTTTAATCATTTTCCTTAGCGGACTATCGCAAGTCCCCAAATTTACGGGGCCAGGTAAAGGTATAAGGCTGTGTATTGTAAGTGTTAGTAAGATAATAGCTACCAAATAGGGGAAGGATAACAAGTGGAGCGCTACTATGTCACACGGGACAGGATCGGGAGGGTGGGGGAACACCCTCACTATCCCACTGCAACACATATGTACAACACTGTCACCCCATAGGGAGAAACTGATCAAGTATAGCATAGAATGGACACAGGGGACGGACAACAAAATGATAACACCATGGCCGCCTAATGGTAGCTTCGATCCATATACCCAACATTCACTATTAAACCATCTGCATAATACATACAAATGGAAGAAGTTGACAAACCACGTGGAGGTGTTTAACTTATGGAGGATGTTCCAAGGGACCCGACCAGGACCAAATGGAATGTTCACTGTGGGGGAAATACCGGAAGAAAAAGAGATTAAGGAGGAAGGAGAGAATGGGGAAAAGGGGAGTGAAGACCCAAAGAACACAGGAAACGGACAAGAGGGAGGAGAAAAGAATAATAACTCAAAAGAAAATGAAATAAAAAAGGAACAGAGCAACGATATACCTCTAGCAAAAGTAGTGAAAACAGAGGGAGGGGGTTGTACCCTTTAAGAGAATTAGGAGAAATAGAAAGAGGACAGTTAAGGGCGGCTGCGGGGTACTCGAACCCGGCATACAGCCCGCCACCATATGTGGCTCATAGGAAGATGCCAGCAGGGGAGGGGAGGACTGGAGAAGAGCAAACTGTGGAAATAGGACATGATGAGTGGGTAGCTGCGCAGATACTATTAAAATTACGAGGTTCATTAACAGGAGAAGAGAAGGAGGTAGTAAGGAAAATAGATGAGGATAATACCAGGGAGAGTGGAATGAGAGGGGAAGAGCTGTTACGACAAAAGGAAGAGATTTTGGAGGCACGACTAGCAGAGTTAAGGGATGAGCAGAATGAACTGATCAAACAGCTCGAGAGGGAGGAAAGAGAGAGAGCGAGGGGAAGGAAAGAAGGTAAGAACGAATTGGAAAAAATAAGGGAACGAACTGAGGAGCAAAGGAGAGAAGCTGAAAGGGTAAAAGCAGCAGCAGAAAGGGTATCAAGAGCAGTACTACGAGAGAGGAAAAAGGAAGAGGAAGAGAAAGAAAAAGAAATGGCAATGTGGAAGAAGAGATTACTATCAGAAACGACTAAGAAATACGAAGAAGGGAGGGTGATAGAGAGTATATTAGAAAGAGAGAGGGTCAGATGGGAAAGGAAGAAAGAGGATGAAAGGATATTGGAAAAGGTGAGTAGTGAAGTAATGGAGGAATTAAAAAGGAAAAGGGAGGAAATTGGTAGAGAGATGGAGGAAAGAAATGAAGGGGAAAGAGAAGGTAGGAGAAGGGAGAGTGAAGTAAGGGGGTATGTGTATAGAGACGCAGAAGTAGCAACAACATCAGCGCGAAGGGGAACGGTTGGTAAAGGAGAAAAGGGAGAACCGGACCTAATAGACTTAAAAACAGTAACAATCAAGGGGAAAAAACAGAGTGGGGGCTGCCGTTTGTGAATGACTTTTGTAGTGAGGAAGAAGAAGGAACGGAGAAGGAAGGAAGAAACAGTGAATGGGAAAGCCTAGATAAACTATACACCACCCGGACCAACACAGACTCACCATGGATCTGTAGGAGAAAGGATGAATTGGAGAGAAGTGAGGAGGAGGAGCAAGGAATAGCGGAAAGACAGACACATGAAGCCACACCGTCACCATCACACCCTCTCCCATCCCACCCTACATGCTCAACCACTTCACGCTCATTACGTACAATCAAACTTGCGCCCTTCACAAACGAACTGACACCCTATGCAGGTAGGCTTAGAGACCTCCCTAGACGCAGGCAGGAAGGACGAATACACACACCCACATTAAGTACAGGAAATGATGGAAGAAGGGGAAAAGATGGAGAAGAAAGAGTTACGAGCAGGGGAAATACGGACGAAATTGACGACGTAGGAGAAAGGGAAGAAGAGGAGGGGTGTGAGGACTCGATTTTATGGAACCCAAGGGGTAAAACGAGACACAACTTAATGCCACTTCTGGAAAGGGGAGGGGTTAGACCACAATACGTCCCTTGGAAGCATACAGACAAAGAAAATATAAAGTGCAGGCTCCCATCATTAAGTGGAGGTGCGGGTAAATGGATATATGAAATGGAAAAACACACCGCAGGACAGAAACTGGCAGTAGGAGATGTAAAGGGCCTTCTAATATCAATATTAGGGGATGCAGCGGATGACATTTGGAAGAGAGCGGGATTCCCTGGGGTAACAATAGCAAACACATCGCATGATGGGGCACCATTCGCAAACTGCAGACATGCACTATGGCAGGCACTGAGGGTACAGTACCCAGACACATCAGACATAGGAGCAATTACCTCACGCAAGATGCGTGAGGACGAAGATCCTGTTGATTATATCCAGGAAATCCAAGAGAAGTGGCGCATGGAAACTAGAGAACAATGGGACAAAACACCAGCAATATTTTATCATATACTAGTACAAGGGCTCCCAGAGGGAGTTCAGAAACAACTGAAGAAAGTAGTGGGAATAGAAGCAAAAGCATGGCCAGAAATACAACTGACAATAGTGCATCATTGCAGGACCTGGCAAGGAAAAATGAAACAAAAGGAAGAGGACAGGAAAACGGAAGATGCTAAACTAGTACAGAAAAAACTTACTAAATACACAATGGAAGGGGCACTAATAACTACACCTACAACAATGACCCAAAGCCCCACACAAGTAGTGGCTGCACAAAATCCCTCCCACATACCACCCTCACAGACTATAACACAACAGGTGCCGCCACTCCAACCATACACGACCAACATGGGAGGAGGATACTCAATGCCAGGAGCTGGGTATTATAATTATAACAGGGGAAGAGGAGGAATTATGAGAGGGAGAGGATACGGATATAACACACAACAGCAGGTGGGAGGACTTAGAAATTCCTACCCCACCGGGCAACCAGTATACCAGGACAACACAGGAAGCTTTCCATGGCAGAGTAGGGAACCACCGGTGTGTTGGAGTTGTGGATTAGTAGGGCACATGTCACGCACGTGTAGAGTAAGACCAGGAACACCATCATGGAGCGAACAGGGACAACTATGGCCCACACAGGGACAGCAGGGCATACAGCAACAGCAGACGTTGCAACAGGGAAATGAACAGCAACAACTAATAACACAACAACAGCCACAGACATATTCACTGCCACAACAACAGGTAGCGATAACACAACAACCCCAAGCACAACAAACACAACTGGGTAGGGTGACGGTCCTGGGACACAACCCTTACACAGGAAATGGCCAATCGTTGTACCCTCAATAGGACAGCCCACAGACGGCCTTGGTGTGTCCCATCCTGTCAGTAACACCTAATAGTGCAGAGGAACCACGCATAGAGGTAACGATAGGTGACAAAAAATTATCATTCCTTGTTGACACCGGGGCGACCCGGTCTTGCATAAGGGAAGGTAAATTTAAGATGTCGGGCGAAGCCATGAACACCCAAGGATTCTCTGGGGCTAGAGGGTTGGTTCCCTTTACTGATAACATTCCCTTATCTATAGAAGATTATGACATGTCAGTCCCACTTTTATATTATAGTGCCTCACCAGTAAATATACTGGGGAGAGACATCATGAACAGGTTGAATATGACGATCTCCTTTACGGAGGATGGCATAATTTGCTCTACTCCAGGAATTAACATGCTCACAGCACGACAGATTATGCACGCATACTGCGGACAGACAGCGATTAGGGCTGAGCCAGTAGATGGCGAACTATTCCAGTACGGGACAGACATGGCATTTGCATGGATGCCAGGGATAGAGGGAAAGATCTGGAGGAGGCCAGCAGCCTATTTGTTCAGACCAGAAACACCAGCAAATGAACCAGAAGGAAAGGTGGTTCCAGTGGACATTGAGAGCATTATAGCAACAGCTGATTACATTGCGGTACATGCCCAAGCCAGAGAAGGAAGAGCATGGAGGGCAGTATTAGCACTAGCAGAAGGATGTAGACTGACCCAGGTGTCAGATGAGGAGCTGTTCTCAAAAGAAAAGGAGGAAGGTGAAATGGTGTTTATGATGAGTGTGGAAATATGGCTAAGAGTGGCGTACAAACAAGTGGCGCAGAAAATTGCAATGGCACTTGAGGCACCCACATCCACCCCAGTTCCCTTCTTTGAGGAGGATATGGCAAAAGTACCCACGTCATTATGGACTACTAGCCCCTATGACGTGGGGTGTATAAAAAGCATAGGGGGAGTAAGGATAAAATTGAAAAAAGGTGCAATAATCCCCAGAGTAAAACAGTACCCACTATCAAAAGAGGCAGATGAGGGCATATATGAAACCATAACGGCCCTTATAGATAATGGCATATTGGTCCCCTCAGAATCACCATGTAACACGGCTGTATACCCAGTGCGCAAGGCTAGAGGGGGGTCTTGGCGCTTCATACAGGATCTCAGGCCCTTGAACAACATAGTAGAAGCAGAATACCCCATAGCCGCAAACCCGGCCACAATATTGTGTGGCATTCCAGCAGAAGCATCACGATTTACAGTGATCGACCTTAAAAATGCTTTTTTCTCAATACCATTGCACCCAGACTCACAAGATCTGACAAGCTTCACTTACAGAAACACAAAGTGGAAACACACCAGATTGCCACAAGGGTACTGCGAATCACCCTCAATTTTCAACAGAGTAATACAGATGGATTTGGGTAACATTGAAGTGGAAAGCACAGTGTTGCAGTATGTCGACGACATAATAATTTGCAGTACAAATGAAAGAACATGCAGAGAGGACTCATTAAAGATGCTGACAATATTGGCTGAAAAAGGTTACAAGGTAGACATGGAAAAGTTACAGTATTGTCAAGAACAGGTACTTTACATTGGTCAGCTCATATCCCAACATGGAAGAAAGATTGCACCACAAAGAGCACAGGCCATTTAAAAAACGCCAGTGCCACAAACAGTGAGGGAACTGCAGCAGTTCCTGGGTCTGTGCAACTACTGTAGAGCATGGGTATTTGATTACAGCTCATACATAGGACCCCTGCTTGAGGCGTTAAAGGAAGCTAATAAAGGGGAGAAAAAGTTGGGGTGGACAATGGAAATGAAAGAGGCTTTTGATGAACTAAAAGATGCAATATCAACTGCTCCGGTACTGGCAACCCCAGACTATGAGCGACAATTTTTTATATTTTCACATTGCGATTCAGCAGTAATGAAAGCAGTGTTGGCTCAAAAAACAAGCATGGGCTACAAACCAGTAGCATTTTACAGCGGCCACTTAGATCCTGTGATGTTAGGTCATTTCCCTTGCGAACAAGGTCTCGCCGCAGCTGCTTTTGCGGTAGAGAAAGCATCAGCAATCAACATGGGGTGCCCAACTACACTGTTTGTGGAACATGCACTATTTGCAATATTGAATAAACCTAAGTCCACCCTAACCACGCAAAGGGCATCAGGTTATGAGATCATCTTATCCAGAGCTGAACTATCAATTGTTAGATGTAGCACGGTCAACCCTGCAAGGCTCCTATCAGAAGTAATTGAGGAAGGAGATTATGCCCACGATTGTACGCAAATAACTGAAATGTACTCATGTACTAGAAAGATTGAAGAGAACGCGCTAGAGGGAGGTGAGCTCCTGTTCATTGATGGGTCATCAACTATCGATCAAAGGGATGGTATAAGGAGGACTGGGGCAGCAGTGGTAAAAATGATGGAGGTACCGGTGTGTGTGGCAATGAAATGTGTACAACTACCACAGCATTATTCCGCTCAAGCAGCAGAATTAATTGCACTAATCTTGGCGTTGAAGGAAAGCTTTGACAAACGAGTGACCATATATTCCGACAGCGCTTATGTTACCTCCACTGTCCACTCAGGGCTGTCGAAATGGAGAAGAAGAGGGTTTAGGAGAGCTGATGGCACTCCAGTGCAACATGCCCTCCTATTGGCTGAACTAATTGAAGCAATAAATGACCCCCAAGAATTAGCTTTGGTCAAATGCACCGCACACACCAATGGTGAAGACCACATTTCAAAAGGGAATGCAGCAGCAGACGCACATGCGAAGTATGCTGCATATTTTGGTGAGATATGGAACCCCCCAGAGTCAGAGAGAGGGAGAGGGAGGGGAATGGCTAAGGAGATGTTGATAAGAGAAGGGTACAACCATCTCCCAGCCACACAGATAATGGAGCTACAAGCGGCTGCACCAATGGCAGAAAAAGAAATATGGGTAAAAAGAGGATGCACAATGTCACCAACTGACGCACTATGGCGTCAGGGTGACACTGGAAAGATTGTAATACCACTGGCACTATTGAACACCGCCCTGAGCCAACTACACCACCCAGCCCACACAGGCAAGGAAGCAATTGCAGCACGAATTAGAGAAGACTGGTTCTGCCCCGAGTTAAATTCTCATGTGTCAAATTTTATCAGCAATTGTCTCACATGTCAACAGTTTACGGCCTGTCACACTCTGAAGGTGATAAGAGGTACTATACCCCGGCCAGAGGGACCCTTCCGACATCTCCATATTGACTATGTTGATATGATCAACGTATGTCAAGGAAATAGGTATATGATTGTAGTAGTATGCCCATTCTCGAGGTGGATTGTAGCAGGGCCCTGTTCACACCCAGATGCATTCAGAGCAGCTAAATTCCTAGTGAGGGAGGTCTTCCCCAGGTGGGGAGTGTGCGAGGTACTGCGGTCAGATAATGGCCCACATTTCGCAAACGAAATGTTCCAGCACATCACATCCTTACTGAACATCAAGCATAAATTTGCATGTGCATACCACCCACAGGCCAACGGTGTATGTGAACGCCTGAATGGCCTATTAAAGGAGGCAATTGCAAAAATACAGCAAACAACAAAGAAGAGTTGGTTGTATTGCCTTCCACTTGCCCTATTTGAGCTAAGGAATAGACCAGGTTCCGACCACCACCTCACCCCTCACGAGGTGGTTACCCGACGTCAAATGCGCCTTCCCCTAACGCCAACATCAAGAGCATTTACCGATCACGAGAGTACTGCAAATGTCCTTGGTGATGAAATGTACCAATATGTGTCTTCTTTGATTACTAGTGTAGTGTTTGTGTCTCAACAGCTCGAGCGCACACAGGGCGGGTCTAACAGCGATCAACAAGAAGACGCGGATAAAGAATTGGAAAAGGAAAGACTGTGCAAAGTTGCTAAAGGTGACCACGTACTACTTCGCAATTTCAACAGAAAGTGGAACAGCCCACGCTTCACTGGCCCCCATCTGGTAGAGGAGGTATCAACGAGAGCAGTAAAGCTACAGGAAAAACGTGCCTGGAACCACCTACAAGACGTAAAGATCTACAAACTCCAGACCCGCCCCAGCGCCACCGACAGGGCCACTGGAAGAACAACAACAGCGTCACCAACGGAGGAAGAAAGTTCCACTACAACTAACGGCCTAAGTGTCCCCATACCCTGCCACCCCTCAGATTCCCCAGAGACAACTACTAGAAAAGAAAGGGGTGATCCCCATACCGCCCACCCCATGGTCACACGATTAAAGAGTAAAGAGACTTCCGCCAGTTGAGCCCCAAACCGTTTGCCCATTGACCCCCTACCCATTGTAGTAATAACTGAAATGAAGGACATTGTCTTGCACATATACACATGTAAACACCTGAATGTTCTCTTTCTTTTCTCTCGCACATGCAGGTACAGCGTATTATTGTACTGTTAAGAAAGTAGATAACTAACCAATTCACTGCCCAGGAGTAGATGGTACCCTCAGACGATAATTACCTGGAAGAATTGTCACACCAATTTGTATATGAAATAAAAAGGCCAACGTACCTGAAAAGAAGGAGAGTACGTGTCTACTACACAGCATTCCTCTTGGCCATAGAACATTCAATGCCCCACCTCCAACTATACTTGCCGGCCCTAAGAGATAGATCGCTTAGATTGGCATGGGAACAGCTCTTCGCCTGGGCACTGAATGACTACTTGATAGGGAGAGCTTAGAAACAACAACTAACACCAATAACCAGCATATTAAGTATTTTCATGCGGGCAACTGTAACGTCGCAAGAATAAGCTGCCAGACTGCAGCAAGGTAAGAGCAAAATGCCGGTGAAATTAGCATTTGTAATAAAATTGATAGGGAGTTTACTGATCACCGGATTCTTGGCTGCCTCTGTATGGCAGTACAGCTATGCTATCAATATTATTGCTGTACCCAAACCTAATACACCCCCATCCCCAGCTGCAACAGGTGTTACGTCAGGTGGTGCTAGTAAAATTCCACACAAGGAAAATAGAGTTAAACGCAGCACATACTCAGATAATAAAGGTATTGACAACTACATACAAGATTCAGCACACATCTCAAATAACATATGGTACCAACACATGACCCGCATAGGCAAGCAGACAACAGAAGACAGCTGCTACGTTTGCTCATTAATCCCATACGCCATGAGCGCTTCTCGAACATTTGTTGCCACGGAGATAGATGAAAAGGTAGCACGATGTATAATATACCTGGCACTGTTCCAGACGAAAGGAAGATTTCAAGGGACAGTGGTGCAACTGGTGTGGAAAACACGAGATACATATCCATATGAAAACAACTTCCTCAAGACTTATTTGAGTTACCACAAGAGCAGTTTACATGCTGAAGGATTCAGATACATAACAAGTGGTCCTGAAAAAGGAGAAACAAAGAAAGTAACACTACAGTACCTACCATGTGATTGGTACGCCACTGAAGTCCCTGGTAAGAACGGATGTTGGGAAAGACCACTGGTGATAATAACAGGGAAGGTGTACATGAACAACAAATGGGACATAGGAGTGGTTGGCAGCAACATGGTAACAAGAGAAAATATTTCAACTATTGATGGACACAACCATAGATGTTGGATGACTTGGGTCAAGTACGTACCCATGCTCACGTGGATGGAGAAGGATGAAGACCCAATAACAATACTGCCGCTAACTGCGCCTAAGGTATGCTACCAACATAAAGGGGAGGTGGACGTAGGATACAACACCAACTGTGAAAGCGTGATGGCGTTACCTGAGGGGGGAGCAGGAACAGCAGTAGTTATGGACCATTACTGGGCCTGTGGAGAAAAAGCATACCACACACTGCCCCCTCTGTGGAATGGTATATGCACAATAGTGCACGTTAATGTACCATCACTAGTGGTACCCCAGAAACATGTCAATGTGGCGAACTTCCCCAAAATGGATGAAGGGAACAAGAGGAAGAAGAGATCTGTACAACCTCAGAAGGGGTCAGAGAGCAAAACCGACGGCAATAATACTGTCCTGAAGAGAAAGTAAAGACAAGGAGAACCTCTGACAGGAAATTACCTATGGGGAAGGTCGGAAACAGCACTCACTTCAATTCCACCAGAACACAGACTATTCAGCAGAGCAGCAATGTTCTTCTCCTCAGTAATACATCCAGGACTACAGGCTTACGCAAACGCAAAATGGCTCCAGATAACTCGATGGGAACTAATGATGACTATTAATTCTACGGTAAATGGATTCAACGGAATAAAAGAGGAACTGCGAGCTGTGAGGATGGTAGCACTTCAGAACAGCTATGTGCTGGATCTCCTCACAGCAATGGAAGGAGGTGTTTGCGCTAAGATAGGACACTCATGCTGCACACTCTCCCCTGCCAACGATGCTGACAATGGTACACTGACAGAAGCAGTTTTACATTTGGCCCAGATGCACTCAAAAATGATGGATGAAAGTAAAGGTGTGAAAAAAGATGAGAGCTGGTTTTCAATATTATGGTCATGGATGCCATCTTGGCTGTCAGATGGACTGAAGATTATAGTTGGATGTACTATTTTGGCTGGAGCTACACTGATCATAATAAGATTTTGGAAGGCCCGGAAGGCACGCACCACAGACGAGATGATGGAAATGGTTGGTATGCACTTCTTGATGCCAACAGATGACGGCCAACACACAGACACAATCATAAAAGAGAGAGAGAAGTTGCACAACCAGATCATCACCAGCCACCTGGACCCACCATCTGTGAAGCTCAAAAATCCAAGAAACCCAAGGAGCTACATAGGGAAATGGGTATACTGCACTCCTGGAGGAACCTGTGCATATATGTATTGGTCATTTGAAGACCATGTTAACCACTATGGACATTTGGGAGGAATAACTAAAATATGGAGAGTAAGAGGAGATAAAGAAAAGGATATGTTTGTGGTCGACAAGTCGACCAGAGGGGGGACTGAAGTGGGAGAATGGAAGAACAGGCTCCCGCCCTTCCCCTTTCGCGCTTGGCCTAGAGGATCTTGGCCTAGACACCCGCCGCGAGAGGAGTTTGCCTATCTACCAGACGACCAAATACCCTGGTACAGGAACATACGGATGTGCCCACCTACCTGCCCAGCAGCCCGCCCTGCCCATGCCGACACCTGCGGCATGGATCAACTCGACTAAACCTACACGTCGTTAGAGATGCCATGATGACCTAGCCAACGGTCAGCACACCTGTGCAAACATGCACACTGGACACTCCCACACCAATCCACATGAAGAACATACTCAGTGCTATGACGTAGGCGACAGACATACCCACGGACGTGCATCTTTATTATTTTCCACATAGGCTCTCAAAATGCAGAAAGGCAAGACGCATAATGAACTTATCTAAAAAGGCTTGCTCACGCTTCTTCTAAGAACCATGTACCATAATGAAGAATATAACGGAGACACGATACTGAGGATAGAGCAATATGATACCGTAACCTAAAGCGCTCTGCATCAAACGGTTCCACCTATGCACCAGGCCCAAGTAGGCCGCAAGCAAAAGCTTCCATGAACAGTGAATGAGCAAGAGCTCGATTGCTGACCCTGCAGAATGAGCCCGGCGAAAGCACACAGCCAAGGGCACGATGTTGCAATCTCGCACGCCGCAAGCCGACGCCAAGGTCGCACCTGCAAGATAAACCAGGCACACAGTGAGAAAAACAATATTAATTGCGCTGAATTCTGCCTCAAACACGGTCCCACCTCACGTGACAAAGCTAAACCTGACAGGATGCCAAGCCCAGGAGGAAGGAGACACCTGAATCCCACGTTTCAAGACACAGGCAGATACAATTAAAAGACCCATTGGACATCTGCAGCAGTGGGAGTAGTCGGCCTCCCATCATATGAATAAATCCTCACATTGTTTACACCTACCCATAGTAAAAACATTGTTGCAAATGACAGGTGCACCGCGAGCTGGGAACAGCGATAGTCCCAGACTGGGAGGCTCGCGAGTGGACCAATCAGAACATGGGGCTCTTATCACTGACACCATTAACATTGACCAATCCTCAGAGGTCTTCATGTAACAATTTTCATGTATCAAATTGAAGGGACAGCCCAAGTATATCACCTGACTAACCTTCAACCACTAACACCGTTCTCTATATGTATGCTATACTAACCCTACCACTCGGGTAACCAATCCAGAGTGAAAATAGGTTTTTTGCTAAACTTTGTAAGATAACGCAAGTAGCGCGTCATACTAAGGTAAAAAGGGCCTGCAAGCCCCACGATTGTGTGTGTGTCAGGACGGACGCGTACGATCCTTGACCCATCCCTGCCGTTTTGTCTAATAAACAGCAGAGTCACCTTGCTTCTTGCGTGTGTCTCATACTCTATCTCTTTTGGGATATACGGGAGGAGTTGGGGCCTCCTTGCCCGGAGGTCTACGGACGGCCCGGCCGACCCCGGCAGAATTTCCCCCCGACAATCTGATAGTTGATGCCACAAAGTTGAAATCCGGTGTGGAATACTATGAAACTACAAAGGAAATAGGGTTCAAGGTTTACATGTATACCATTCTTTTGTAAGCGACTTCAATTCAACATTGCAGCAAAGTCAATGCCTAGTCTGGGATGCTGATGGAAGCCCTTATTGATGTATTTTTATGTCCAGTTCATTTACTCAGGATGACAACCCTTATATAACACCCCTCTCTCAGAATCCCCCCGACCCCGCTGAGCCAAGAAGTAGGTTTGTTTAGCAAATTTAAAAGGTTTATTTGAAAATTAAACAATATATATATATTTATCACACTTTTATAATAAATTAATGTTTGATAACACACATGTGAAGATGATAGTGATCAACAATGGATAATGTTACAGTGGTACACTCTTTTTGATGGCTTAGAAGTGATATAGAGAGGATAAAGTAGCTGAGAATGCTTTTATGGCTTCAAGGACAATGCAATGATCAATGAAAATGCAGTACAGAAAATAAACTTGATATGACTTCAACAAAAGACAATGTAATCACTTTTCTTTGACAATTCACCCCCCACCCCTCTCTATGCAAGGTAAAGAGATGGGAGAAAAGCACACAGTTCTCAGGAATGCAATCAAATATAATTTAGTTCCCCCTCCTAGCAAGCTTAAAGGAAAACAGGTAGGAGTTTTAAACACAGGCAATATACTTTGATGTGGTATGCAAAGAAGTGAAAAATATGCGAGAAATGCTTTTAATTCCCTATAGCAGGTTCAGGCTGAGTGAGAGATACTTAAATTAATTCAGGATCACTTTAGCAATGCTCTATGAATGATTGTCAGGTTGCACACGAATTTCAGCAAGGAAAGCAAGGACAAATATTTTTACACGTGGCTGAAATTAAGCAAAATGTCAAATCGCGGCAAATTTAGTCGTGTGCTTCGAGCAGAATTACGGAGGCACTATAAGGAGTAGGAAGTCGGTTCTAGGCTCGATGGAAAGCTTAGAATCTTAGCTTTAAGACGACAGTTAAAACTCGCTCCTAGCATAAACGGTTCCAGAGATATGGCCGATTTAGGAAAGGTATTTTTTCGGATTTGACAGATGACAGTGTTCAGTTTTAAAGATGACAGAATGACACGATTCTAGGTGGCAGTTCTAATAGACTAAAATAGTTTGGATTAGATTATTTTAAACTAAGAGATTGGTTTTGCCACAGTGCTAGCTGGGTACTCACACTAGATTTTGGACAGGAATGCGACTTCGTCACCGACCGGGTCAGGATTGGCTGGACTTCTGCTAGCGGTTCTTCACAGCGATCTGGTCTCTGGGTCTCTGGTTCTGTATACAGCACTCCTTTCTGGATACTGCTACAGGTTCTTGCAAAAGTTATTGGCAAAGAATTCAAACAGCTCGCCCAGCTGTTGAATAGTTTGGTTGGTTTTGAGGCCTTCTGAAGAGGATTCAGCTTGTGGATTCAGGCCTCTCTGCTACAAATTCTGGAGTTAATTTCTGGTCTCTGGAGAGTGATGGATTTGAAGTCTGGATCTCTGGATGTGAAGTCTGAAGTCTCCTGGCAAAGCTTCCCGCAAGAAAGTGGAAAGTGAATGTTTCTACCTGGGTTTCAATGTTCCTTTTATGTGTTTTGGTTTTGAAAATGGGTGTGTGCCTGGGCCTAGCTAAGCTTGCCCTTCTCACTTATCATTGGCCAAGCTTTCCTCTATCCCTTGATTGGGGGAAAGAAATGGAGTGTCAGAATGATGCTGTAGGTTTTGTGGTCAGAGGAACCTCCCCTTGTCAAATTGCACACAAATCTATTTCTGATCCAAATACATATTTATCTATGTACTATTTTTCTAATGTTATAGGTCCAGTTAACATATTTTCTGTAGCACCAAACCATCCGATCCCTGTCTTTGTACGATGTCGTGTCCACTTATGACAGAATTCTCCCCTTTTCATCCAGATAACGACCTCTAAACCTTTCGAGATTTTACACAAGTGTGCCCCAAGTATATGGGTTTCAGATGATGAAGTGTCAGATATTTAACATGCGTACATTTGGAGTAACAACCTTTTTTTCCGCTACTATCCCCAAGAACATACCACAGGGTCCTAACACCTCTTAAAATGTGCACAGAAAAATCGCAAGAATGATGTTATTTATATAATTTTGACAAGTCCACACTGTGAATTATCCATTTTTTAAAATCATGCTCTGGCCCCCAAAGGGGTGTGATTTTCCAAAGCACATGGTGGAATTTCTGGTTTATCCACTTCCCCCAAGCTCAGCTTGCTTCTCACAGGCACTGCCCCTCCCAGTTTCTCCCAAGAGGAAGCCACTTTACGGCCCCCCCAACATAACATTTGCCTGAGCCAGTGACAGTGCTTTGTTTAGTTTCTTGTAGTCCCCAGGTGCCACTCCCCTAATTCAATCAGAGAGGTGTCATCTCCTTTTGGCAGGGGCAGCAGAATGCAGCCAGGCCTGGGAAGAGTGGCTGAGCAGGTTTCACTCCTGTCGGGGGTAGTTGCCGGGCAGAATTCACTCTCTTCAGCCAGGCTTCAGCTAAATGTCCCTTTAGTTCCCAGTTTTCTACATTCAAATCCAACTTACAATTTTTGCACATGCAGCTAGAATGCTGATTCTAAGTTCAAAGCTATGACATTTAAACAATTGCAACCTATGTGACACTCACAAGTAGGTCACTCATTTATTCTAAACATTTCGATTTTAGTGGCTTTAAACCCAAATTCACTTAAGCTGCTGACATCCCCAGCTATTTATTTATATATACATTAAATAATTACTTCCTTCAAGTCATTTCAGAATATAGTTTTACATTGTATCCACCTCTTAGCAAGTCTTTCCTTGGCCTGGTTTGGGATCATTTGTTCAGTTTTACACAAAAGTCAGGTGGTTTTAAAACGCCGGCTTTCTGATAGTGGTGAGCACCAGTATTGCATCCATTTTGACATTAAGAAAATTAATTCCCCACAGTTCTGGGTTGCTTTTGGCAATCAGCATTGCCATTCCCAATGTTTTCAGGCTACTGTGTGTGTAGCCCAAAGGTGGTTTTAGGCAGTGCCCTCCTGTGCTCACAACATAGGCAAAAATGGGTGGCAGCCTATTCTTCATGTTTTCCCTGTGCACTCTCTGGGGAGTTCTGGCCATCATGATGTTTCCAATGCCAGTAATGCACAGTTTTATGGTAGGGCTTGGATGCATGGGTAAAAACATCCCACAAGCCCCCCCCTCTTGCGATGGCCATTCAGACCTTTCACTGATGGAACTCGCAAGATCTGGGATGTTTGCCTCATCTTCTTCCAGTTCCGTAGATGGCACGGTTCAGCATCTTTTCCTCCATCTGGTTGGATCGATTGGTTCTCCTCGCCTGTCCTGATGGGAACCCGGGTACCCCGGGCCCCTCGGATCTTTGCTCCCGGTCTCCGGGTCGTTCTCCTTGGTCAGTCTCCGTGGTTTCATCTCTCCTAGGATGATAAAGCAAAAGCGGCAATACCTATTCGTAGACATTTCTCCACCACTATTAATGGTGGGGCAGCATATACATTTTGTACATCAGTATACATTTTCCAGTCTTATTTTAAAACAAGATATAACATGAAACATTTTTTTTCCAATCATAATATTTTAGAGACTATATGTGGGATATTTTAGGATGGGAAGTGAATTAATCTGAAGCGGTCGCCTTTGGTATTGCAGAGGACTCCTCCAGTTGCTGCAGTGTGTGCCTGGGATGGCAACACTTTAACTGATTTATATGTACCCACTTGTCTTCCCCCTCTGCCAAACTTCCTTTGGGGATGCGGATCTTGTAAGCTACAGGGGAGATTTTGTCTATAATTTCAAACGGTCCCTTCCATGTAGGCAAACATTTTCGCTGTTTGGCCTGGTTCCTTTGGAAACTGTATAGATAGACCCGGTCTCCCATAGTTTATTCCTTCCTGGTGGTCTTCAGGTCGTAGTGGGTTTTCAAGCTATCAGCTGATCTTTCTAGATTCCGCTGAGCATAGGCAAAAGCATGCTGAAGGTGTTTCCTTAAATTCTCCACATACTCATGAGTTGTGGAGGCATTTATCAGTGTCTGCTCTTGGGTCCTGTAGAGCAAATGCTGGGGAAGCACCATCTTGCGTCCGGTCATCAACTCAAATGGTGACATTTTAGTAGCAGATGAAGGGGTATATCTGATGGCCATTAGGACCAGAGGTAATCGGATATCCCAACTTGGCCCAGAATCTGACACAAACTTTTTTAAGATGCTCACAATGGTTCGGTTGTATCTCTCCACTGCTCCAGAAGAAGCTGGCCTGTAAGCAATGTGTAGCTTCCTTTTAACCCCCAGTATCTCCCACAAATTTGTCATTATTCACTGGTGAAGTGGCTACCTCTGTCTGACTCAATCCTTTGAGGCAGACCAAAACGGGAAAAGATGTGGTTAATCATCAGGGCAGCTGCTGTTTCTGCCTTGCAGTTTGGGGCCGGGAGACATTCCACCCACTTGGTAAACAAGCATGTGACGGTCAACATGTACTTGTTTCCTCTAGACGAGCGAATTACAGGGCCTACGAAGTCGATTTGCAAATCTGACCATGGCAGTGTCATCCCCCTCTTTTGGAGAGGTGCCCGGTGTGTGAGGGATGATAGCTGAAATTGTACACACACAAGACACCCCTTCAAGTATTGATCGATGTCCTGCCCCATGTGTGGTTTGTATGCAATATCTCTTAAGATTTCCAGTGTTGTGTGAAACCCCCTATGACCGGCAGTGGCCGCATCATGGGCGAGACTTAACATCAGGCTTCGGAATGAGGTAGGGACCACCCACTGATCATGGCCAGCTTGGGATTTCCTTACCAGCAAACCGCCTTGGATTCGGAACCTTTTTGGACATTTCATCAACACTCTTTCCCAATGTAATCAAAATCCGTCAGGGGAAAGTTCTCAGGGTCCTCAATGTGTTGGTAACACTTACCAATTATTGGATACCCCTTCTGAGCTGTAATCAAATCAGCATCATGGGTCTCCTTACTCCATTGTGCAGTTGAAAGATCATTGTGAGCATTTGTCTAGGACCTAGTGATAGCAGTGACCTGCATTTCCCCCAACAGGGACTCTATTTCTATTAAATCCCCTTGGATGGCCAGCTGATCAGCTAAGTCATTTCCAGTTTTGTCTGGTCCCTCTACTTTGGAATTACCCTTGATCTTCTTCCAGTAGATGGTCATCCCATTCGAGGTGACCAGATCATCAATGTTTTGAATTAACTTCCCATGTTTCAAAGGTTTGTTATTAGCACATAGCATGCCTCTGGTTTTCCAATTAACCAGGTAATCCATGAACCCGGTCCGTACATAATCCGAATCTGTCATTATGACGAGTTCATGGAGTTGATGTTGGACAGCAGTGAGGATGGCCTGATGCACAGCCATCAACTCTGCCACCTGATTACTTCGGGGACCAATTTTGTTTCCAGCGGAGGGTTCTGGAAACTCCTTCACCCATGCATTCCCTACGCCGGCCACCAGTTCTCTCTCCCCTTTGTTGTCAACATGGTAGGAGCATCCATCCACATAGACAGTGGGCATTCCCTCACACTTGTCTTCTTCAAAGATTTTGTGTGGAGAATTAAGGTATGCCTCCATGTTGTCCTTGATTTTTAGACTTTCGTCCTCGAGACAGTTTTCTCTGACACAATCATGCAAGTCAGCCAGACCTTGCGCGAGGGGACTCTTCTTGTTTTGGCCATATCTGACCTCCACAGGAAAGCCTTGCATTGACCGAATCCAGGAAGTAATTCGGGAATTACTCACATTTCCGGCCCGGATTCTGTCACTTTGGAGATATTGCAGAGGCTGGTGTGGAGTCTCTACTATGATGTGTTCTCCCTGGATAAACGGGCGGTAATTATTCAATGCCCACACCGTTGCCAGGAGTGTCTTCTCACAATCGTTGAATTTTTCCTCTACAGAGGATAACGTTTTGCTCTCGTAGGAGATTACTTTATTGACCTTGTGATGCTTTTGGTATAATACTGCTGTCAAGCATGTATTAGAGAACCCTGTCTCCAGAAGAGAACTCCTTGTTTCTGACAGGGTAAGCGAGGCAAGGCGCTTGTGAGAGGCTTCTTTTGAGTTGTTTTACTGCCTTGGATTATTCTGGACCCCATTCCCTCTTGACCCCCCATTCAAAAGATGAATCAGGGGTCTGGTGATCTCTGCGTAGCCCTCAATGAACTTTCTGCTGTAATTAGTCAGTCCAAGGAAGCTCCTTAGTTCCCGCAGAGTTTTGGGATCCTTCAGTTTCTGGAGTGCTTCCACTTTCTTTCTTGGGGACAGAGACCCTGAGGAGTAATCTCATGCCCCCAGAAATTAACACGGGTTCTACACCACTGTGCTTTCTGAAAGGAAATTTTGCTCCGGCGGCCCTCAACTGTGTCAGAACATAACGGATCTCCGCTATGTGTTCCTCCACAGATGAACTTTTGATGAGGACATCATCTACATAAGCCAGCTTACCCCTCGCACCCAGGTTGGGCATGGCCTTATGTAGGAAAATGTTGAATTAATTGCCGGAGTTGAGGTATCCGAAGGGAGTCCGGGTCCATGTGTACTGCTGGCCCCCAAAGGTAAAAGCCAGTTTGTATTGGTCCTCCCTACTGACAGGCACGGTCCAGTATCCATTGGTCAGGTCTATTGCAGTGAATACCTGTGACCCCTGAATCTGGGCCAGTCCTTGGTCAATGTAGGGCAGAGGCCATAGGGAAGTATGGACCCATTTGTTGAGCTCCCTAAGGTCTGCGCAGAGTCTCCACTGGCCGTTTGGCTTCAATATTCCCAGCACCGGATTATTGAAAGTGCTGTGTACTGGACGGATTATTCCCCGGGACTCAAGGTTCTTGATTATTTTAGTAAGGGACTCCATGGATGCGAGAGGCAAGCGATATTGCTTCACAAACACTGGAGTCATGCCAGGGTCCGTGGGAATTGTTGTTGTGTGGATGTCGGTGCGACCACAGTCATATGAGTCTACCGTAAAGAGATCTTGGGAATCCAAGAAAACTTGTTTCAACTTTTTCTTCTGTTCCAGAGTCACACAGGCATCAGCTAGGTTGACTCTCTCTTCCACCATCTGCCTGAAGCCTGGAAAGACTTCTGGTTTAGCTATCTCAGCGGCCTCCTCCAGCTGGGTGGAGAAGTCCCTGGTCAGAGTGCTGATTTGGACTGGAGGCTTCAGGTGGGAAAGGCAGCCCTCATGGACCTGGAAAATCACCTCATCCCTCCTGAAGTCACAAGTCACATCTTCCTTACCATAAGGGCAAGAAGTGTACACCAGGAAGTTCCCCCCATGCCGGGTGAAAATCCTGTCTGGTGTTGTATTGTCATCACTGTCACTGTCAAAACAGTCCTTGGGTATTGGTCCTAACAGTTCATTTCCTAAATCAATGGAGAAATGTCGGTCATCAACCGCCATTCCAATAATGGTGCCTGCGGCTGCAATGGTGTCATGTTCTATGTTGACTAATGGTGTTGGGTTTACCCCTAACCCTTGTTGTTGGAGAGAAGCCTTTAGATGAATATAAGCATCAGGGTTTTCCATTTTTTGTCCTCTTTTAACTTTCACTTTCAGGGAGAATTGTCGGGTCCTTTCTGGGATGGTGACTTCCTCTTTAATCTGAATTTCAACTGCATAAGGTAGCAATTGAGCTGACCTAAATGCTTTTTCTGAATCATCAAAGCCCAGGGATTATCCGCTAATCGGGACCAAGCTTTGAAGTTTATTAGGTCCAAATTAATGGCAAAGCGATTGAGAATGTCACTGCCTAAGTAAAAGGCGGCAGTGACGTCTCGCACGACCCAACAATTATGGACTATGCTCTTGTTGCCATTGGAGATTTTGAGCATACACCTGCTTGGCAGGAGATGTTTGGAATTGGGTGTTTCCAGATTCATTTCCCATTAGTCTATCAGTTTGAATGTGGGAATGGCTGAATCTTTTGGGAGTTGGCGGAACATGTCTTCGCTGATGAAGCTCTTACCATTGTTCACACACACTCGAGCGAGAACAGAGTCCTTCCCATCATTTAATTGAACAGGGATGAGCAACTGCTCTCCAATTTGCTGAATATCAGCCAGGCTCTGAGCTGATTTCACATCTTTCTGCACTATAGGAGTGGGAGTGTCTGATTGTGGATTGGTAAAGAATTTCAGAGTGTTTCCTTCCAGTGTGGAATACCACCTTAAACCGGAAGGTTGATTTTCAGAAATAGAGAGGACCCCCCATCACCAGTCTGTTTTCCTACTGCTATTACTGTCACGTCTGGAATTTGGTTGTTCTGGAAGTGAAATTCTACTTGGTCTGATTTTTGTTCAACCATGTGGCAGGTGGCGTTTAAACTAACATGGTTGACACTCTGTTTTAATTTTATTGGTCGGCTAGTCTGGGTCCAGAGGACCTTGTTTACACAATCTATTAGGGGTGACAACCTTCTCAGGAGGTCATTCCCTAGTAAACAAGGGGTGCCCTCTGGAGTCACTACTATGACCGGGTGTTTCACCTTGTGTCGGCCAATTTTAATGTCCAAATCTGCGGACCCCTCGACGGGAATTTTCTTCCCATCAAAGTTCTGCAGTTGTCCAGGAAGAGAGGTGAGAGGAATACGGTAATTCTCCCCCCTTCCTGCATTTAGTTCATCAAAGGCCCTTTTGGACAGAAGGGTAGCTTGGGATCCAGTGTCCACCAGTGCCAAGATTGTACCCTGCCCCTGTACTTGTACCGGGGCATACTATCTTCCCTCCTTCTCCTCAAGGGGGGCACAGATAATGCAAATTTTTTGGACAACAGGTGGGCTAACCTTCTGGTTTTGGACATTGCTAGCGAAGAGATTTGGGCAGAATTCTGTGGAGAGCCTGGGGAATCTGAAAGAAAAAGTTGGCAACTGGAAATGGTTTCGGGTTCTGCGCCCACCCCCTTTTTGGAGGGAGTCATCTGGATGGGTTTGACCCATGGGATTTTGGTATTGTTGGTTCTGGGATAGAATGATGGGCGGCGACAGCTCAATCCCCACATCTTCCCAGTCTGTTGATTCGGTTTTAGGTTCCCCTGGTTCCGGTTCTGGTCCGCCCCTGCCTTTTTGGAGGCAATCACCAGGATGGGTTTGAACCAGGGAAGTTTGGTTTTGTTGGTTCTGGGATAGGATGATGGGCGGCGACAGCTCAATCCCCACATCCACCCAGTCTGGATTGGAATCTCTTGGGACCCATTTTTCCTTGGGAGGAGTTCCCCCATCTCTGAAGGAGAAGATCATTTTCCCAGGATCCTCTGAGGATCCCTCTCCCTCAAATTGGAAGACCTGTACCTCCTCCACAAAGTGGGTCTGTTTGTGTCCTTTGTTTCTCCTACCCCCCCTCTGCTCCTTGGGAGGCAGGCTTTCAGGGGCAGGAGATGTTGTTTCTGGTTCCTGGTTTTCCAGGGGCTGTTTACAAGTTGGGAAGGAAGCTTCCACCAAGGCTTTACACCCCCTTCCCCTTGTGCCTCCTCCCTGGGAACCGGTGGGTTATCAGTGTGCTGCCCCCGTCATTGTTCTGGAGCACTAGGTCCAGAGTTTGGGGCATTCTGTGCCGGCATGCCCATCTGAGGGTTCTGTTGAGCCCTCAGTATGTGACCCAGATCCCGTGCCATATTTTGGACCTGGCGCTCAAGTTGTGAAACCTGCTCAGGCTGATACGGGGATCTATTTTCTCCCCTGGGCTGATTCCGGGAAGGGTAGCTATCCCTTCTCTGGTAATACCCTGGATTGGGAAGATTTGGGTACCCCTCCACCCTTGGCCTCCCCTCTCCCAGATTAGGTTGTCTGGGCTCAGGGAATTGGGGAAAGAAGGATGGATGGTTTTGGGGTTGGAAATTGGGTGGATACCTGGGGAAAAAGTTCTGCCCAGGATTTGGCAAATTTCTGCCCTCCTGGGGGAAGTTAGGAGGGAAGTTCCCCGGGTTAGGCTCTTGGCTGGATTCCCCCCCTTGGGCTGGAGGAGTCGACACATAAACCAGGATGGGTCGGTTTCCCTTGTAGCGGGGACTTACATAATCAGGGGAGCGAGGGACCCCATTTGTGGGACTACCTCCTCGACTACCTGTCTGTGACTGGCCCGAGGGCCTTCTGGGCTGTGAATTATTTGGTGCAGGCAGGTTTTTAGGCCCCCCATCTCCAAATCTAAAACGTGGGCAACCTTTACCTCTGCCACCCCTCTGCAGGGGTGCTGTTGGTTTTGGGGTTTTTATGCGCATTACTTTTATTTTCTATGGGCTTCTGCACCTCATAGATCCGGGTGGCTTGCTCAATGACCCAGTCTACAGATCTTTTCTCGTGAAAATCTCTCACGAGCTGGGTCATTATGTACTTGGGAAGAGCATGGAAAAATGTGTTGATGAATTCTCTGCTGTCCGTGCGCACCCTTCTGGTGGTCTGCACAAAGGCACGCTTCAATTCTTGCACGAATTCTTGTGGGGCCTGATCCTCCCCACATTGCAAATTGTAGGCTGCCTTGCGAGCCTCTTGGGGATTTCTATGTAGAGAAAAATGTTTCAAGGTGGCCGCCCTATATGTGGACCATCTTGAATGGTTTTGGTCCTCCAGCCCCGCAAAGAAACTGGAGTATTCAGTAAAGAATGTCCATTTGAGATACTGGATGCAGCTACTGCTGTCCTTAAAATGGAAAGTCTCCATCATTTGCTCATAGAGCTCCAAGTGTTCCCAAACAGAATACTTGGCGTTCTTATGATAAGGCGTGATAACACTCCTGATTGCCTTAATCTGTTTTAAGGGGTCCTTGAGCAAGGCCCTTTTCACCTTATTGGCCTGTTTGGTTCGGGTAACCCTTGTCCATTCATCCTCTGATTCAGACGCACTGCTCCCAGAGGTGCCCGTCTGATCTTCCAGGTTTTTCCGGATTCTGCGAGCCTGGGAATAGCTGGCAGAATGTGGGGACCTGGTCTCCTGTGTCCTGTGACGCTCAGAGGAGTCTTCAGATCCCTCCTTGCTATCAGGATTTGATGGGTGCCCCCCCCAGTGACCTAATTGGGCAGAGGTTTTTAGGATGCTCTTAGGGGGCCTAATTTCCTGGGGTTCCCCACTAAATTGCACTGTACTTAGGTGCCCATACCGGGTGCCCGCCCATCCATTCCTGGGTGGTACTGGCCTATGAGCCCCATACTTTTGGCTGGATAGTAATCTGCCATTCCTGTGGCCCTGTGCTCATGCGCGCCAGGGGACATGGGGGTGGCAGAGGCCAGGGACTGAGAGAGATGAAGGCCTCTGGTACTAGGGCTTCTGAGGTTATGCTCAGGTGTTTCCCTTTCCCAGCAAACTTCATCTCTGTCAGCCCCTGCTCCCTGTTGCAATGCAAAACAGCCTGCGCTTTCAGTTCCTCAGTTAAGGCCTTACTAGACTCTATCAGTCTCTCCTGCATGGCTACCTGTTGCTGGAGCCTATCATTGTGCTGACAGAGAGCCTCATTTTCTCTCTGTGTCTCCTGATTGGTCCTGGAGTACTGAGCCAGTCTCTGCTGCAGGAGGGTTACCTCCTGAGTCCCATCCCTACTGGCCTGCTCCTTTCTTGCCAGAGCCTCCTCCACCCTCCTGGTGTGCTCTAACAGGTTCTGATGCTCTTTTTGGAGGTCACACAGCCCCTGGAGGGCCAAGTGATTTTCTTCAGTTTTTCTTCTTAAATGGCAGAATTCCTGGCCTAAGGTGTCCCTTTCCTGACTAAGAGTCTGCACCTGTGCCGCCAGGTCATCCCTTTGCCTTTGAAGGGCACCAGCTTTCTGGCGCTCCTGATCTAACTCTGCCTGGGTCCCAGGTCTTTCAGGATCAGTTTATTGCTCTCTGCCTTTTCCCTATCTAGGTGGCTTTGCAGGGTGACTACCTGCTCAGCACATGCCCTATTGAAATCTAATTGTTGCTCCAGCTTTTTCTGGCTCTGCAGTAGGGAGTCCAAACCTTCTTGGTACTCCTTCTGCAAGGCCAGAAATCTGGTATCCTGGTCAGACTTTTCCTGTTGCAGGATACACATGTCCTCTTTGATTTTAATGAGATACTATCTGCTCTCATTTTCTGACTCCTGGCTTCTGTGCATCCTCTGCTCAGAAGAGACCAGGTCAGATTGGGCCTTCTCTAACGCGATCTGTTGCCTATTTGCCAGATCTTGGCCTTCAGCACATTTGTCCTGCATGGCTCCCTTATATAGATACACATATGCCGCTATCCTAACCATCTTGTCGTGTTCATCTTTAGCTTTAGGAGCCATGTATAGTTCACTCAGGGCCACATGTAAGGGACCCTGATCTCTCCAGGTATCTAACCCAGTTGCAGTGACCTGTCGTGTGATTGCCTGCAACCACACATCCTGGCCCTGCTCAGTCCATTCACCTCTCACAAATAGCTTATGTAAGAAGTGCTCTCTGGCTATTTAGATGTCTACCAGTGTCGTCATTCTGGAATTAGAGTTCCTTCCTGACTTACAGAAGTTTGTATTTTATTTTTCAAAACAGACCGTTTCCTTAGAGCGTTCCTTTGAGGGGTGCTTTCACAGTGTAAAACAGCGTGGTGATCTAACCGGATATCTGTATCCGGTCAGTTGACACACTGTATTAAGCTGCACAAGTGGTAACTCTAATCCAGAATATCCCGGACGAACCCCCGCTTTGTAAGCGACTTCAATTCAACACTACAGCTAAGTCAATGCCTAGTCTGGGATGCTGATGGAAGCCCTTATTGATGTATTTTTATGTCCAGTTCATTTAATTGGGATGACAACCCTTATATAACACCCCTCTCTCAGAATCCCCCTGACCCTGCTGAGCCAAGAAGTAGGTTTGTTTTGCAAATTTAAAAGGTTTATTTGAAAATTAAACTATATATATATATATATATATATATATATATATATATATATATATATATATATATATCACACTTTTATAATAAATTAATGTTTGATAACACACTTGTGAAGATGATAGTGATCAACAATGGATAATGTTACAGTGGTACACTCTTTTTGATGGCTTAGAAGTGATATAGAGAGGATAAGGTAGCTGAGAATGCTTTTATGGCTTCAAGGATAATGCAATGATGAATGGAAATGCAGTACAGAAAATAAACTTGATATGACTTCAACAAAAGACAATGTAATCACTTTTCTTTGACAATTCACCCCCCCCGCCCTCTATGCAAGGTAAAGAGATGGGAGAAAAGCACACAGTTCTCAGGAATGCAATCAAATATAATTCAGTCCCCCCCTAGCAAGCTTAAAGGAAAACAGGTAGGAGTTTTAAACACAGGCAATATACTTTGATGTGGTATGCAAAGAAGTGGAAAATATGCGAGAAATGCTTTTAATTCCCTATAGGAGGATCAGGGTAAGTGAGAGATGCTTAAATTAATTCAGGATCACTTTAGCAATGCTCTATGAATGATTGTCAGGTTGCACACGAATTTCAGCAAGGAAAGCAAGGACAAATATTTTTACACGTGGCTGAAATTAAGCAAAATGTGAAATTGCGGCAAATTTAGACGTGTGCGTCGAGCGTAATTATGGAGGCACTATAAGGAGTAGGAAGTCCGTTCTAGGCTCGTTGGAAAGCTTCGAATCTTAGCTTTAAGATGACAGTTAAACGCTCCTAGCACAAATGGTTCCGGAGATACGGACGATTTAGGAAAGGTAGTTTTTCGGATTTGAAATTTTAAAGCTCAGAATGACAGATGACAGTTTTCAGTTTTAAAGGTGACATGATTCTAGGAGGCAGTTCTAATAGGCTAAAATAGTTTGTATTAGATTATTTTAAACTAAGAGATTGGTTTTGGCACAGTGCTAGCTGGGTACTCACACTAGATTTTGGACAGAAATGCGACTTCGTCACCGACCGGGACAGGATTGGCTGGACTTCTGCTAGCGGTTCTTCACAGCGATCTGGTCTCTGAGTCTCTGGTTCTGTATACAGCACTGCTTTCTGGATACTGCTACAGGTTCTTGCAAAAGTTCTTGGCAAAGAATTCAAACAGCTTGCCCGGCTGTTGAATAGTTTGGTTGGTTTTGAGGCCTGCTGAAGAGGATTCAGATTGTGGATTCAGGCCTCTCTGCTACAAATTCTGGAGTTAATTTCTGGTCTCTGGAGATTGATGGATTTGAAGTCTGGATCTCTGGATGTGAAGTCTGAAGTCTCCCGGCAAAGCATCTCGCAAGAAAGTGGAAAGTGAATGTCTCTACCTGGGTTTCAAAGTTCCTTTTATGTGTTTTGAAAATGGGTGTGTGCCTGGGCCTAGCTAAGCCTGCCCCTCTCACTTATCATTGGCCAAGCTTTCTTCTCTCCCTTGATTGGGGGAAAGAAATGGAGTGTCAGAGTGATGCTGTAGGTTTTATGGTCAGAGGAACCTCCCCTTGTTAAATTGCACACAAATCTATTTCTGATCCAAATACATATTTATCTATGTACCATTTTTCTAATGTTATAGGTCCAGTTAACATATTTTCTGTAGCACCAAACCATCCGATCCCTGTCTTTGTACGATGTTGTGTAACTTATGACAGAATTCTCCCCTTTTCATCCAGATAACGACCTCTAAACATTTACAGATTTTACACAAGTGTGCCCCAAGGATATGGGTTTCAGATGATGAAGTGTCAGATTTTTAACATGCGTACATTTGGAGTAACAACCTTTTTTTCCGCTACTATCCCCAAGAACATACTACAGGGTCCTAACACCTCTTAAAATGTGCACAGAAAAATCGCAAGAATGATGATGTTATTTATATAATTTTGACAAGTCCGCACTGTGAATTATCCATCTTTTTAAAATCATGCTCTGGCCCCAAAGGGGTGTGGTTTTCCAAAGCACATGGTGGAATTTCTGGTTTATCCACTTCCCCCAAGCTCAGCTTGCTTCTCACAGGCACTGCCCCTCCCAGTTTCTCCCAAGAGGAAGCCACTTTACGCCCCCCCAATATAACATTTGCTTGAGCCAGTGACAGTGCTTTGTTTAGTTTCCTGTAGTCCCCAGGTGCCACTCCCCTAATTCAATCAGAGAGGTGTCATCTCCTTTTGGCAGGGGCAGCAGAATGCAGCCAGGCCTGGGAAGAGTGGCTGAGCAGGTTTTACCCCTGTCGGGGGTAGTTGCCAGGCAGAAATCACTCTCTTCAGCCAGGCTTCAGCTAAATGTCCCTTTAGTTCCCAGTTTTCTACATTCAAATCCAACTTACAATTTTTGCACATGCAGCTAGAATACTGATTCTAAGTTCAAAACTATGACATTTAAACAATTGCAACCTATGTGACACTCACAAGTAGGTCACTCATTTATTCTAAACATTTCGATTTTAGTGGCTTTAAACCCAAATTCACTTAAACTGCTGACATCCCCAGCTATTTTATATATATACATTAAATAATTACTTCCTTCAAGTCATTTCAGAATATAGTTTTACATTGTATCCACCTCTTAGCAAGTCTTTCCTTGGCCTGGTTTGGGTTAATTTGTTCAGTTTTACACAAAAGTCTGGTGGTTTTAAAACGCTGGCTTTCTAATAGTGGTGAGCACCAGTATTGCATCCATTTTGACATTAAGAAAATTAATTCCCCACAGTTCTGGGTTGCTTTTGGCAATCAGCATTGCTATTCCCAATGGTGTCAGGCTACTGTGTGTGTAGCCCAATGGTGGTTTTAGGCAGTGCCCTCCTGTGCTCACAACATAGGCAAAAATGGGTGGCAGCCTATTCTTCATGTTTTCCCTGTGCACTCTCTGGGGATTTCCGGCCATCATGATGTTTTCATTGCCAGTAATGCACAGTTTTATGGTAGGGCTTGGATGCATGGGTAAAAACATCCCACAAGCTCCCCATGGGAGAGATCTCTTTATGTCCTACTCAGGCTTGGGCTTTTGCCAGTGGCCTGTATAACAAAGAGTTGGCATGAGGCACAATCTGACCTCTGCTAGTGTGGATCCCATATAGAGAATATTTTGCACTTTTTATTAATTTGCAGTAAAACCCATTACCTATGATGTATGTACCTGAGACGCATCTTGAATAATGCTGGTATTCGCCATGTAACACCTGCTTTAAGGTACTGAAGAGAATAACTGCTTCCGTGTGTGGTTTTTGGAACTGCCCGCTTTACACACAGGGCATAGCTGCTGAGAAATGAGACCTTGAAGAATGTTTTTGGTAGTGGCAAATGATGAATAAGCGTCTGAGGCTGCGAGCAATTGCTATCGTCGGTCACTGCTGTGATAACATTATAGCTGCTTAACAGAAGAGCACTAATCATGATCTGCCACAAATGGATCCCTGTTTAAGTTTTATTTCTAATTTCGATATTTTTTATACTAAGCAATTTTGTGCTTCTCTCTCCCTATGGGCTGCCAAATTTGGGAGTCTTGTATGAATCATGTTGTTGAGTTGCACCTGTTGACTTTTAATTTTGTGTATCTGCCCACCAGAATGAAGCTACAATTGTAAGCTTTGCGCGGGAACATTCCACCGATTTGTATTCAACATTTTTATATGTGTATCTGGGCCATTTATGTATTAACTGTAGTATTTGTCCACTTTTATGATGTATATTTGTAGGTTTTGCACAGGAACACTCTGCTGATTTGAATCTGAAGTTTTACATGTGTGCACTTGGGTTTTTTATGTATTAACTGTTTTTGGAACTTGAAGGTCAAAACCGAATAAAAGTATGTTTAACTGACTAACTATTCTATTGGCATGACCACCAAGGCTAGAATTTTCAGCTGGCAAATAGCTCTTAACAAGTTTAAAATCTCCTTTTGCCAGTTTGTAGAAAGCAAAACTGTTGCCAATGTGGCAAGGGGAGCTTTGGGCCATTGAGGAGAGTGCAGAGGCCGATTAAGCATCACTGTAATGAATACCTCGAACACTGCTTCTGACCGGTGGATTTATGTCTTTCTTCTCCATGGCTGAAACAAAAGAGCCCAGAGTACACTCTTCACCAAAGAACACACATACTCACTGCATTCAAATCCTTCACCCCCATGTGCTAATTGTGCACCTTTCCTCGCCATGGAGAACACAACCTTACAATATAGACCTCACAATATACTGTTTGACCCCAATGACATCGTTCTACTGTAATTAATCCATTCATCCCAACAGCTTGCTTTTCTTTACACCCTTAGGAATGTAAGTTCTTTGACTATGGCCAAAGATCACAATGATGCATTGCAAGAAGTCTCAATCTCTTTTTTTCACTTTCCTCTTCTCGTATTTGATTATTTGTATTTCCCCTTCACCGTACACAAGAGTAAAGTCCCTATGGTATTTGAAAAGGATCTTTAATTTTCTTTACACTCTGCATTATGAATAAACAAGCTCTAAGTGTATTATTTGCCCAAGATCAAAAGGTGCTGGTGTAACTCTGAAAACATCTCATTGTAAGGGCGGTCATGCAATTAGCTCCATGGCTGCCTCCAAACTCGTTCCGACTCCGCCCTGGTGAATGGAGGAATTACCAGTCCATTCCAAGGTTGGTGGGACTGTTAATTCCCCACTCACCAGGGCCCTTCCCCATTCCCATTTGAGCCACCATAGGGCTCAATGGGAATGGGGAATGCGCTAATTACGGTACCGCAAGTTGCGGTACCGTTATTAGCTCTAGAGTCCCTTTGCGGGTCCCGTCCTTAACGCCTGAAAAAACCTGGCGTTAAGGAAGGACCCGCAAAGGGAACTCATAGTAGGGTGGTAAGGGAAAGGCATTACCGGAACCGGTGCCCTTACCGGTGCAGGTAATCCCTTACCGCCCACCTCGTAATGAGGCCCAATGTACATTAATGCCCCCTCTCTCTACTATGAAGCGTATTGCCGCCATCCATTCTTTCCAGCCTTTAAATAGAATTGCCTTGCATGGAACTTCTGAGGTGGGTCCAGTGAAATAGGGAACCCCAAATAGTTATCGTTTTTAACTTACTCTTGCTTTTTTAGCCCAGTTTCCATACTAGTGGGGCTATTTTTCCTCCCAGTCGCATTATTTTAGTTTTCATTTTGTTAATTACCATCAGGGGCCAGATTACAGAAACTTTGCACTGGTGCAAGTGGAATGTTAGCACGGTATTAGTACTAAGGCAAAGTTTGCCCTATTTATAAAAAACACGGGTACGCATTAAAAAAACATTGCACCACACGACAAGTGTAGTTTGGCATATTAAAAGCACAAGGGCTAAAATTCCCCTAGTGCTAAAAAGATACATGTCTGATGCATTTTTGCATCAGGGCAATGTTTGCCCTAGTGCTAATACTATTCCATATTAGAATTAGGGCAAACTTTGCCCTGGTGCAAAAATGTAGTGATAATGTGTCTTTTTTACAGTAGGGCAATTTTTGCCCTGGTGCTTATACCATGCCAAACTGTACTTGTCATTGTACAATAGTTTTCTAATACGTCAAAGTGTTTTTTTTAAATCGGGCAAACTTTGCCCTAGTGCTAATACCATGCAAAGTTTGCACTTGCACCGGTGCAAACTTTATGTAATCTGGCCCCTGGTTTCTCTCAGAGTACTGTTGTATTGCATGTATGGATCCCTGTAGCCCTAGCAGGATCTTATCAAACAATATGATGTTCTCTGCATAGGACAAGCATCCTTTTGTCAGCCCATTTATTTTGGAAGGAAAGTTCCCAATTTTCTCAATGCTTTCGTGTATATGCGAGGTATATAAATTATGCAATATTGGGGCCAAGGGGCAGCCCTGTTTAAGGCCCCTAGTTCTGTCTATGTACCCTGTATGTATTCCAGATTGACTTAATCGTACACACACACTAGTGTTCGTATAGAGTTGTTGTATATGATAGGGCAACTGATGGTCTGTCAGATTTGACCTTCCTGTGTCTTCACAGGTCTTTCTTCTCTTTTTTTAGGTTGGTGTTCTACCTGTGCTGGGGTTTGCTTCTTGATTTTTTCGACAGGTAATGAGGGAAAGCCCCCTCTCCTCCAATATCTCTGCATTAACTTTTAGCAGAGCTACCATCAAAGGAGTTGTGATTTCTATTAGCGCCCAATTTGTGGCACTTCCCAGATCAGGAAGATCAATTTGTAATATGTCCGTGGTGCTTATAAGTCTTAATTGTGGAACCTGGCTGACTAATGATAGTATTTGAGTCTGGTTTCGGAATGTGCTATAATGGGTGGGTTGTCGTTCTTCCAAGACAATCCATTGCCCATGTCAGTTGTTTCTTGAAGTATACCTGTAAAAGACTTTGCAGCGGCGGCTGTTTGCCCAGGTTCTGCATTTTGGCTGTCGTTATACTGCTAGGGAATATATGTGTCTTGGGATTGGCGATGTTTTTTTAGCCGTTGTCTGGAGTTTTGTGTGTCAATCATGAGGTCAGGCGCCTGTTTCTCATGCTTCTTGTACTTTTGTACATCTGTCAATTCAGCTGTTGGTTCCAAGGTAATCAATCCCTTTGGTACTTGTAACCCTACTCCCCATGTTGTGCTGTCCTGAAGGGTGTTCGAAATCAATCTGTTTTGTTGGGGTTTAACTACCGTTTTGTTGATCGCCTGTCGGATGATCGCTTCGGGCTTGGTTGATTTCCCTTTGCGAGCCTCATACCAGTCTTGTTGTTTCTTCAGTGTCGCACCCAGGTTTCTTTCCTTAGGACTAGAATTTATTGACTGAACTTCTGCTGAATACCGTAGTGGAGGGTCGTGTATTTCTTCGTAGTCCCAATAATTTTTTTCCAATTCATCCTGCTCCATCGTGTCGTTGGTATCCCAACAGTTGCTTGGGTGTTAGTGCCCCTGGGCAGGTTGTTTTTGGCATTTCTTTGAAATGTATATTCTGTTTTTTTTTTCATTATTTTTTTTAGTAGATCCGTCCCCTTTAATGCCTTTTAGGGGTGCTGGCCATCCCGTCTGACCTCGTCTGAATTGGCCAACATCACATACAACACTATGGCCAAAGGTTTCTTAACTTCCAGTGGTTCTTTAATCATTGCAGCAATCAGTGTGGTCAAAGCATCGACTTTTGCCATTATTATGTTGTAAAGCCTGAGTAGGAGGGTTTAGAATGAAATTGTAGATACTTTGTCTAGCAAGGCCATCTCAATATCCACATCCGAGCCTAACTCTGTGGTCTCCGCGTCTGAGGATGCTGCCTGCGCAGCCAGGTCGGGTGTATTTGAAACATGACTTCCTTCCAGGTCGTCTCTGACGGCTTTCATGATTGGTTGCTGTAGTTTAAGCAATTCATTATTGTTCTCTATTGTTGGGGATGTTGTTTTGGGCTAGTGTGTCAGGGATTGTGTCTGCTGGCAGGCCATTTTGATACAGGTCTGCCTGTGGCAATAGGGTCGAAGAAACCTGTTAAAATTTGCTGAGGGGCTGCTTGTTGCTTAATCTTACCCCTTTGCTTACTTAAAGTAGGGCCCACCTTTTCTGTGTCTTTTTATTCTTTGCCCCCTCTAGCTGTTGAACTTTGTGAACCACATTTTCGCATTCTGCTGCGTTTCATTAGTCTTTTTTTTTTAGATAGAAGGCTTTTACCTTCTGCTCCAGACGAATCCTGCTTCCTTCAACCCTAGACACCAGACACTTGATCACACTCCATCACATGAACGTGCGCACTAATGCGCCTACTTCCTTCTTTTGAAGTGGGATCAGCTGTTCATGTTGCTCACTGAGCCAGCGACCACTTCAGCCCCAGTGTGTTGATGTCCGAGCTAGTGAGTAGCTTTGCAGAATGCTCACATAGCGCCTTCTCAGTGCAGTTTTCCGTGTCTCTCTTGACACCAAACACTCGATCACACGAATGCGAAAATGCAAGTGATACAATCGTGTCCATCCTTTTGGAGCCAGGTGGTTATTTGCCACTCAACAGAACCTGCATGTGCATTCTCTGTCAACATTGTGTGTCCTCTTCTTGTTTTGAAGAAGGTCTGTATGCACCCAGACATGCATCATCGCTAGAACTGTAATGTACCAGATGTTAGAGCAGTCATCTGGGAAGTGAGTAGCTGCAGGAGCATTGTGTGATCCTTACTGGCAATGTTCTGATATTATTAATGTTACACCTCCACCATTATCAATTATAATACTTCATGGTGCAATATTAACGAATAGTAAAAGCCATTCGTTTTTTCAGTATGCCCCAATTGTTTGGAGATAAAGTTACATGAAAACCCGAAACATCCATAAAATGCTGTGACCACAAACAAAACAAACATATTTAGATAGCATGTGAAAGTAATGATTTTAATTGGTTATGGCACACATATTCATGTGGGCTTCAGTAAGAGAGGGAAACTGGCTGAGACCCTATAATCAGTCTATACACTTACATTTACCAAGTACCCAATTCTTTCCCTCCTAGAGGACGGATACTCTGAGGGAGACCGGCAAACTGAGACACACTAGTTTACAGCATCAGTCAGTCAATGTTTTGCTTTCATAGTTTTGCTTCTCTGGATAACCAAACCCCTGCCACACAGCTGCCTCTTTCCTCCCCGGCTCCAGGAACACTCTGTGTTCTGGCACTTCACAGCCAGGCCAATGGCCGCCATGCACAAGGGGAAGGCAGTATGTGTAGTTCCCTTATGCCTTGTCCATGGTTGGCATCTAATTTTGTATTTTTTTAAGTTAAGAAAAGGCAACCATGCCATTTCTCATCTAAAAATAAAATCTATTGCCACCCTGGGAACACATGCCGGGAGGCTAATGCCAATAAAGCTCTCCTATGTCGGGCACTACCAAGTGAGATAATGGCCTAGGACCTCACTTCAATTGAGTCTGCAGCTCTGCCCAGGGTCATTATCTGACCTGGCATTGCACCCACACGTCTGGTTATACACAGTTGCTGTTGATGTAAAGACATATTCCACCAAGAGACCTAGAAGGTGATGGATGTCAGCACTCATGATGAGCCCCCCTTCTTCCTCCAGCACACCAGAATCACTGCCCAGCTTTGAGCACAGGCTGCCATGCCACCCCCTTACATCATTTGGTAGTTGGTGGCGCTCACGCTGCATCCGAATAGACAAGAAGGTCGTTCCAGGATGATTAATTTAATACAATATTGGTTTTAATTGTAAAAAGTTCAAACATTAACCAGCCTGCAATCTGTATTTCATTTAGAGTGTCAGGATCTGCTTCACTACCAACGCTCTGGTTCAGAAGCACATACATGTGTATAAGCTTGTATGTACAGAGCAGGGTACATCAGCACCTGTTTGGCAGCATCAGATCTGTGAAGTTACTTATGAAAGGCCTTTCATTAATTCTTAAGAAAGTCTACACAACTTAACTAATGTGTGGATTCAGACATCGTGGTTGACTGTATTTTGATGAGTATGTAAAATGCTATTTTGAACATCTCAGTTAACAAGCACCTATTATTTTAAACATTATTCTGTCAAATGTAATATTTATTCATACCTTAATATTTAAAGGGATATGAAAACAGAATTCTTAATAGGATCATGTGGCTTTGGTAGCAGAGATGCTGCTGAGGGTTCTATGTTCTTACATCAGCAGGTATTCTTTCGCAGTTGTTTTTGCCAAAAATTTCTGGTGGAAAAACACATCTAATTTAGTTTTTTTATATATTTGGTGGGTTCCCCTCAAACCCTTCCTTTGCTAATATTTAGTCGCTATCCCACAAACCCACCTACGTTCAATATCCCCTGAACACCCCCTGCATATTTTTTGATCAATTTTTCTTGGTGGAAGATTTCGGGCGAAATATCTGCCGATGTAACAACGTCCTATCCCACTGAGAGTACTGGTGATAGTCCTCCCATTAGTCAGAGTTAATGTTAAAATTTGGTACACCATAGACAATCAATATTTTTTTTCCACTTTTAGTTGTTTGCCTCTTTCCCTTTTGTGACATCCTTTTGTTGATGGAAGGGATGAAAGCAGTGTGTGGATTTAACAAAGCAGCAGAAGCAGGCCATCGCCAAGCTTGTTGTTTATTTATTTATTTGATGACATTTATTTACATTTTTAAAGCGCTCACACAGCCTGTGGGCATCAAGGCGTTGTTACAGGAATTGTTTGTTTAAGTTGCGTAGTTGTTTGTCTTAGTTGCGTTTTTATAACGTGCATAAATACCCAGAGGTTTCTCAGCACGGACACTGGGATCGAACCTGTGTAGCTTTGTGTCGTCTTGCGTCCAAGGCGAGCACGTTGCTGCTGAGCTATCCTCCCGGGAGGTGCTTGTTTTTATTGTTTGACAGTGGCCTTACAAAATAAAATCATTTGCATATCTGTCTGGTCCCACCCACAAGGGCAATCCAGAACCGAAAGGCTAACAGGGTAATTCATAGAATTTCGCAGAAAAGTGTCGCAAGCGGCTGGCGCAGAGTGTCCGCGTGCGATTGACTGCGCCAGGCACGTGCGCTAAAACCGATTTCCGCGCACAGCGTATTCATGGATTTTAGGCTCCCAAACCAGCCGTGGCGCAGAGTATCGCAGCGACCCTGCAGCAGCGCCAGTAACGCCCCCAAGAACGCCCTCGCGCAAGGAAAAGCCATCAAAATCGCAAAATCATCGCAAAGGGCTGCGCTAACCCTGGACCAGTTTACAGGGCTGCCAAACAAGGAACGCAAAGCGGGTAACGTGCATATCAGGGGTACGGGTGAAGTTATACACACGATTAGCCAGGGTACGTGTATTACAGGGGTACGCGGGAAGTGTAACACGAGATTGGCCAGGGTACGTGTATTACAGGGGTAGGCGGGAAGTTATACACGCGATTAGCCAGGGTACGTGTATTACAGGGGTACGCGGGAAGTTTAACACGCGATTGGCCAGGGTACGTGTATTACAGGGGTATGCGGGAAGTTTTACATGCGATTAGCCAGGGTACGTGTATTACAGGGGTACGCGGGAAGTTTAACACGCGATTGGCCAGGGTACGTGTATTACAGGGGTGCGCAGGAATTATCACACGCGATTTGGCTGGGTACATGTATTACAGGGGTGCGTGGGAATCATCACACGCGATTTGGCTGGGTACGTGTATTACAGGGGTGCGTGGGGAGTCACACGCGATTAGGCTGGGTGGGTCCTCACAGGTGTTCCCTGTACACCCTCCACGGCCCCTGCAGGCAGCCTACAAAACAGGGGACTACCCTGCACACCTGCTCATGTCCCCCTGAACCCCCACCCCCCAGCAGTGCAGGGGCAGCCTCCACCAGGCCCCCACCCATGTCTCCCACCACCCCCACCCCCCCGCCACCAGGGGCAGCCTCCACCAGGCCCCCACCCATGCCTCCCACCACCCCCAACCCCCAGCAGTGCAGGGGCAGCCTCCACCAGGCCCCCACCCATGCCTCCCACCACCCCCAACCCCCAGCAGTGCAGGGGCAGCCTCCACCAGGCCCCCACCCATGCCTCCCACCACCCCCAACCCCCAGCAGTGCAGGGGCAGCCTCCACCAGGCCCCCACCCATGTCTCCCACCACCCCCACCCCCCCGCCACCAGGGGCAGCCTCCACCAGGCCCCCACCCATGCCTCCCACCACCCCCAACCCCCAGCAGTGCAGGGGCAGCCTCCACCAGGCCCCCACCCATGCCTCCCACCACCCCCAACCCCCAGCAGTGCAGGGGCAGCCTCCACCAGGCCCCCACCCATGCCTCCCACCACCCCCAACCCCCAGCAGTGCAGGGGCAGCCTCCACCAGGCCCCCACCCATGTCTCCCACCACCCCCACCCTCCCGCCACCAGGGGCAGCCTCCACCAGGCCCCCACCCATGTCTCCCACCACCCCCACCCCCCCCGCCACCAGGGGCAGCCTCCACCAGGCCCCCACTCATGCCCCCCACCACCCCCACCCCCCCGCCACCAGGGGCAGCCTCCACCAGGCCCCCACTCATGTCTCCCACCACCCCCACCCTCCCGCCACCAGGGGCAGCCTCCACCAGGCCCCCACCCATGCCTCCCACCACCCCCACCCCCCCGCCACCAGGGGCAGCCTCCACCAGGCCCCCACCCATGCCTCCCACCACCCCCACCCCCCCCCCCGCCACCAGGGGCGGCCTCCACCAGGCCCCCACCCATGCCTCCCACCACCCCCACCCCCCCGCCACCAGGGGCACCCTCCACCAGGCCCCCACCCATGTCTCCCACCACCCCCACCCCCCCCGCCACCAGGGGCAGCCTCCACCAGGCCCCCACCCATGCCTCCCACCACCCCCAACCCCCCGCCACCAGGGGCACCCTCCACCAGGCCCCCACCCATGTCTCCCACCACCCCCACCCCCCCCCCGCCACCAGGGGCAGCCTCCACCAGGCCCCCACCCATGCCCCCCACCACCCCCACCCCCCCGCTACCAGGGGCAGCCTCCACCAGGCCCCCACCCATGTCTCCCAAAACCCCCACCCACCAGCACTGTGGGGCACGTGGCCAGCAGGCAGTCAGGCAGCAGCAGATGGCAGGTGGGAGCGTGCTCAGGGCTCTGGGGGGCAGTATTTTGGCCTCCTGGCCAGGAGCGTGGTCTCTCGTGTGTGAACGCGTGGACAGCCTGATAGGGAGTGAAATCCCACACGTCAGCGTGTGAATCGAGGAAAGGCCCTTAGCGCGTAAACCCGTCAACAGCATATGCGCGCCTATAGTCACCTGCACGTGCAGGAAATTGTTGCGTGACACGTCCCAGTGTCAAAGCGTGTGATTGGTGAAAATGGATCTACACGCAGAAGTGACAAAGCGTGTGATTGGTGAAAATGGATCTACACGCAGAAGTGACAAAGCGTGTGATTGGTGAAAATGGATCTACACGCAGGAGTGACAAAGCGTGTGATTGGTGAACGTACACGCCGCGTAAGTGACGCTGTACGTGTGGGCCTGTATATAAGGTACATGTAGAACACCATTTCCTTGTACGTGCTTTTCGTGGAGAGCGAGTGGGTGAATTCTGTACTTCTTGTCGTTTCACACGCGATTTACTTCACGGCGTTTCCAGTTCGTACTCCCTGTTACCTCTGACAGCTTTTTCTCTATTTTTCCTCTTGTACTGGTTTACCTGGGCCTGTTCCCTCAAACAGTGTCCCCTTCTACTGTTGTCCTGTCTTCTCAGACAGCGTACACATCTTCTTTTGGCGGGGGTTTAGCCAGCCAAACGCGCTCATTTTTCATGCTCTTTTACCTGGCAGACGGTGAGTCACGCACGTATCCAACTTCTGTGCTTGCCCCGTGTGTAGCCTACCCCTTCAGAGGTCATTCTAGGCTGCGTGTGACACGCATACGTTCATTCTTGTGTTACTGGGTGCCACAGCGTAGTGCAGGTTTTTCTTTCTGCACACGTGGTCTAGGAGGGGTTGCGTGCACGTCATCTCCCTTTTTTGGGCCTCCTGTGCGTTGCGTGACCCGTCATCTTTCCCCAGGGGTTACAATCAGCCGTGCTGGAGCACTAGGGTACAATTACCATCTGGTACCCAACCCCTTTGACCCCCAATTGCCCAGGACAATTGTCTACAGCCACTCCCATACGCACATTAATATCAGTGCCATGGCTGGGAGGCGAGGATTCCGTAAGGGTGGCAAAGGTGGAAGAGCCACAAGTGGTGGCCGTGGTGGATCCGGTAGGGGACGTGGTCGTAACTTGCAGGGTGAGCCTGTCCCCCCATGTGTGGAGGACCAGTCAAGGGCACCCATCATCTCCCCCCTCCCCCCCTCCCCCCCTCCCGTTGAGGCTGAAGTGGCTGACACGATCCATGCTCAGCCCTTGTTGGACCAGCCCATTGTGGCACCAGACCTGGCTGACTCCATGGCTGACTTCCAGGTCAGCAGGGCTACGACACGTGGGCTGGTGCACGTTGATGCTATCATGCCACGTGGATCTGGGGCAGCAAGGTCATCTGCTGCCCCAAATAGGCAGGGCGGAGAGGCTGCAGGGGCAGCTGCAGCTCCATCCACCCCAGCTCTCACACACCCAGCCAGGACAGTGTCCGTCCTAGTCCATTCTGCTGACATTCCCCATGACACCATTACACTTGAGCCAATGCCTGCACCAACTCCCATGCTGAGTGTGCAATCCCACACACCTGATACAGAGCCCACCAGGGCTCCTGCCCCTAGTGTCCAGAGCGGCGCAGGACACTCAGGATCACCACCACCTTCCAAGCGGAAGAGGAAGAGTGCTCGTCCGGCACAGGCTGATGCCCCCGACACGGCTACACAGTCCGGTCCGTCGAGGAAGCCCAGCTTCACGGATGTGGAACTGAATGCACTTGTCGAGTATGTGTCCGGACATGATAACGAGATGGTCATTGTTGCAGGATCCAAGACCACACCTGCACAACGCCAGGCACACTGGCAGACCATTGCGGACATCGTAAGTGCCCTTGGAATCGTGAGGCGCACAGCCAATGATTGCTACAAGCGCTGGAATGACCTAAAGCGCAGGGCAAAGAAGAAGCTGGCCTCAAGTCATGCCGCAACTCTAGTGACTGGAGGTGGGTCTCCAGTAGAAGACATGGAACTCACTCCACATTAGTCAGTCGCTGGGACCTACGTCACGGAGGAACAGATCCAAGGCGTGGGAGATCTGCCTGATTACGAGGCATTTTCCGGTGAGTGCACATGCATGTGTGTGTCATCCATGTGCATGGTGTGTGTGTGAGGGCATCTGTTTGTGTGCCAGGTGAGAGTGTGTGCGCCTGAGTCGAATGGGTCAGCCATGTGCTTCATGCAAGACATCCTGGGCAGCTGCATTTCGCCATTGCAGTATCCCTTCTGCCAACAGTAGACATCTAGCCCAACAGCACCCAAGTTGGCCTTGAAGTGTCACCTTGCCACTACATTGTTGATTATTTTCCTATGTTCAATCAGACAGATTGTATGCATTCCACCACTTATACTAGGCATTCCTCAGTCCTCTAGTCACATGTATGGCATGGCCATGGTAAAGTGGAGTTACTTTGTTACCTGGATATCATATGTTCACACATGTCCCTGTGCAATTGGACCATATTGGACTGGCAGCTCCAGGTGATAAAGCAGACCTGTCAGAATTAGAAAAGCTATTGCATGTGGGAACTGGACAGAATGAATAAGTGCTGCCCTCCTCTCCATCTACACTCAATAGCAATGGCACATGCCATCTGTGTGATGGCATGTGTGTGTCACCTGGCAATCACAGGGCAATGTGTGATGCCACTGCCAGGCAGCATGCATGAAATGTGTTCATCTTCCATCTTTGTGTAATGAGTGTGTGCCATTTGCCTGCCCTTCATACGCAGTGAGGGTGCATGCATGGGAGGGTTTTAGTCATGTGGGACATGTGTCAATCAAGTACTGGTTCTCTTGTTTCACAGCCCTCATTGTGTGCCATGGTGCTAATGCGGGTTTCCATTTCTTTGTCATTATGTCATTGCAGGGGAAGACGCACCTGATACTACTGGGGTTGTGGAGATGGTGCAGAGCCAGGAGGGGTCCGAGGGCCGACCAACCACCAGTGAGGGACGTGGTGTGCTGGTGGGTGAAAACCCACAAGTGCTGCAGGTCGTGCTCTCAAGGGGTGTCTCTGGCTGCACCTTCCCCGAGCTGTACTCAGCTGTTGACTCGGATGATGAGACCTACGTGCCGTCGCAGGTGAGTGTTCCAGGGAGGGAATCTGTTCTGTCCCACCCACCTGCACCAGGGTCAGAACCCTCAATGGGGATGTCAGTGTTGGCAGCTAGGCCTTTGGTGGTTACGGATGCAGGGTCACACTCCGCGACATCTGATCCTGTTCCTGGGCCAGCAGATCAGAGGGGGAATGCAGTCCTGCAGCCTCAGGCAGTGCCGGCACAGCAAGGCGCAGTCCGCCTTGCCCCAGACAGGTGTGGTGCCCGCCGACGTGGTGGCCGCACGCCACCTGGCAATACCGTATGGGAGCAATCCATTTACGGTATGGCTACCCAACAGGCAGCATCATCCGAGATGATGGCTCAGGCCATGGATAGGGTGGCCACTTCCATTGTCCCCCCTGAAAGGCTGATGGAGCGACTAGAGCAGGCAACCGACTCCATCTGCCAGTCACACAGGGAGGACATGTTGGCGTCCAACAGGGACAGGCGGGCGGCACTGGCGACTCTGCAGGAGGCCATCTCCATAGAGTCCCAGGGCCACAGGGAAGCCCTGAGGCAGGAGCTACATCAACTCAGGACGACTCTTGTTGAGCTAGAGGCTTCAACACACCAAAGGACAGAACAGCAGCTGGAGCGTCTCACCCGTACGCTCTCAGCTGAGATGCAAGCAACGAGGGCGGAGGTCCGGGCATCCCGTGAGTTGTTGCATGGGGACCTCCGCACCCTCATCCTCCAGAACGAGACCTACCACACCCGCATGCTTGCAGCCATGGAGGAACAGAGTAGGGCCTTGCGTGGGCTGCCTCCCATAGTGCAACCACCTCCGGATGCAGCTGCACAGGGTGATAATAGCGACAGCAGTGATACTCCCACAATAGGGTAGCCGTGTGGGCCATGAGCCCATGGAGGTGTTTTTTTTTCCCAGGATCCACACAGGTGGTTTCTGGTGTGCACCCTGACCTCGGACCTCCTGGGTGGCCTCCCCAACCCCCCCGGGCCCTTTAATGGCCATTTTTGATTTTCTTTTTATTTTTATATTTTTTAAATTTTTATTTTTATTTTTATTTTTATATTTTTCCCAATTTTTTGGGGACACATTGTTGGCTTCCGTGGTTCCTGTGGGCATATGCTGCATTGTGGCTGGGAACATGCAGGCTTGTCATGTATTAGGTTCAGATGCCTGGGTTTGAGTCACACACACCCCTCCAGCTTCCCGTTTCCATGGGCTTGCAAAGGGTGTGCCCAAGTGACATTGAAGTACATGGTGACATTGGACTCCCACTACATGTGTGGGTAGTCTAGTCAATACTGTGTATACATTCCTAGTGCATATTGCTGTTGTGTTGTACACTGCATGTTGCATTGATGTGTAACTCATCATCTGTGTCTGCCTCCCAATTTGCAGGTCCCTTCCTCATGTCTACACAAGGCCCTCTAGTCTGGAGATGGGGTCCTTGTTGGCAGCAGTGCACCTACAACTCTACATGGCACCAACACTGTTCAGTTGGAAGTGGTGGGAGTGCAGGCATATCCAGGTGGTGAGACAACTGATTTATTACATTACTGAAGTCATGTTTATGGTAGTACGTGCTCAAGTATGTTGTTTGTCCTGCATTACAGTGAGCATTTCAGGTGTAGGAAGTTTCAATTGGGGACACTGTACATCGCAACACTTGTCACGTTGTGGGGATTACTTTGTTTACCTGCACATAGCATGACATGGCACGGTGTGTTGTGTGGCGGTGCTGGGGATGGGTTGGGTGACATGGCACTGTCCTCTTGTTGCATTTAGCAAGTGGGTATTAATTTTGGCTGCTTGAATGTGTTCCTTCACAAAACTGCATTGGTGTTGTGTGTGGGTAGGGATGCACACATTGTAACACTTCCAGGTGAACAATCTCAGGCTGATATGCTTTTCACGGTTGAATCTCCAGACATTCAGGATCAGTGTCAGGTTGAGTCATCATTGATTGTCAGATGGAATGTGCCAGGCCAGTGTGCACTCCACAGGGGAGTGAATACTATGTGAAGTAATTAGCCACTAGCTGTGTACGGGCTGCCTCCCCTCGTGCCCTTTCCCCTCCCATGCGCAGCGGCTGTGCATGTGGTTGGGGATGTGGGGCCACCACCATGTCCACGGGCAGGCCCCGGCGTGTTGCAACGTTGTGCAGGACACATGTTGCCACTATGATCTTGCACACTACTGGGGGAGCGTATAACAGCTGCCCGCCAGAACGGTCAAGGGAGCGAAAGCGTGACTTTAGCACTCCGAATGTGCGCTCCACTATGCCCCGGTTGTAATGTGGGCTGTGTTATATCTTACCTCGGGTGGCGTGGTGGGGTTCCGAATTGGCGTCATCATGTGGGGGCTGAGAGGGTAGGCACTGTCCCCTGTGGAGGTGGTGATTGGTATCATTGGTGGGGTTGTGACCTTGCTCAGTATCCAACATGCATGCATGTGCAGTGGCATACATACTCACCGAGAAGCCATGTATCGCCATGCCGCCCAGCATCTATGTCCCGGCATAGGGTGGACATTCGGTAAATGAAGCTGTCGTGGGTGGACCCGGGATAGTTGGCATATAATGAGGTGATGATTCCCTTGGCATTACATACTACCTGCACGTTGATGGAATGCCAGTGCTTGCGGTTCCTATAGATGTGCTCTGATGCCCTGGGGGGACGTAGAGCCACATGGGTGCAGTCGATGGCACCTAGCACTTTGGGGAATCGTGCCACTCCATAAAAATCCAGGGCGGCAGCATGCCTTTCAGCAGGTGTTCTGGGCAGGTATATGTGCCTGCGGACTGATGGGCGTGCAGTGATGATGTCCAAGACCTGGTGTAGGCAGCGTGACTGGATGGCCTGTGACACCCCACCCACTATGGCACTTGTCCGCTGAAATGATCCAGTGGCTAAGAAGTGCAGTACATTGAGGACCTTCTCCAGGGGGCTGAGTGCTTGAGAGCACAGGGTGGGTGATGTGAGGTCATCCTCCCACTCACTCACCAGGTCCAGTATTATGTGTGGTGGAAACCTGTACCTTCCATACACCTGGTCATCAGGCATCCCGAAAAGGCTGGTTCTGGGTGTGAATATTCTGGCCCTGACTCTCCTCCTCCTCCTCCTTTGGTAGCCCACTGCCACTGCTGCTAGGAACGGTATGTTCATCCTGGCATCTGGCTTGTTATTTGAAAAGTGCGCAAATTAATGCTTTGCGCGTGTTCTAGGCGAGCGTGTGACCCGCGCACCCCTGGAATCTAGTTCCCACTCCAATAGCGTGTGGAAATTCCCACGCAGCAGCCATACAGGTGCGCTGACGTACTTTCGTGTGTAAGTGCCCGCGCACCCCTGAAATACACGTACATAGGCCAATCGCGTGTACGCGCACTTTTGTCCAATTACACGCAATGAAATACACGTACATAGGCCAATCACGCGATGACACTCTGACGTGCAGTATTTCCACGTGTGTTCCGTCATCACGTGCTGAGTGGGGAACGCCCGTGCGGGTCACGTCAGACGCGCTTACGCGCTGAGGGACTCTGGTCCAATAGAATCGCGTATGCGTGCTGACGCGCTTACGCGCTAAGGGCCTTTCCTCGGATTTCACGCTGACGTGCAGGATTTTCACGTGCCAAATCACTCCGTATCAAGCTGGCCACCCGAAAACACACGGAACACCACGCTCCTGCCCAGAAGGCCGAGTTACTGCCCCCCAGTGCCCCGAGCAGCCTCCCACGTGCTATCTGCTGCTGCTGCCTGCCTGCCTGCTGCCACCGTGCCCTGCCATTTGGTGCCTGCACATCAGCCATCTGCAGGGGTCCAGTTGCTGTGTCCACCCCTGCTGGAACTGAAGACTCCCAACTGGGATTACATCGCTCCACAGCCCAGCCCCAGGACCCAGTTGCCCACCCACACCTGCCTCTGGGGTTGCCATGTCGGGCACTTCCACATCTGGCACCAGTGGCAACCCCAGGCCAGAGGGGCAGAGGGGCACCAGCTTCACTGCCACCGAAGTTGGTGTCCTGGTGGAGCATGTCCTGGGGCAGTATGATGCCCTCTTTGGATCGTCCCGCACCAGCAAGGAAGGACGGGAGAGGATCTGGGCCGACTGTGTGGTTGCCATCAACGCGGAGGGGGTGGCAACCCGCAACGTCCAGAAGATCAAGAAGCGCTGGGAGGACTTGAGGTCCAGGACCCTTGTGAAGGCCCGGCGCCTCGTGGAGGGGGGCCGGGGCCGCATGAGTTCCATCCAGAAGAGGGTCCTGGAACGCGTACGCCCAGCGCTCCACGCCCAGGTCCTTGAGAGGGAGGCCCGTCTGGAGTTGAGCGGTATGTGTCCAAGCATTACTGTGTGAGACAGGGCATGTTGCGGTGTGCTGGTTCTATGATACTTGCCTGTATGTGTGCCATGGGCCATGTATGCATGTATGTGTGCAGGGACATCATGGTAATGCATGTGCGACCAGTGATGTGTGACCCACATGGTTGTTGCATGTGTTGAAATGCGGCATGGAGAGCCCTATGCAGATTTTGGACATGAGAGCATGCCAGTCTCTGTACCTGGACATGGATGGGGGTGAAGGATGGGTGCTGATGCCAGGTACATATATGGTAGCCATGTCTGTGTGCCTGACCTGCGTGTCTGTGACTTGTGCATGCCATGGATGCATGACACATGTGTGTGACAATGCACAGATTCAGTGACGCACCCAACTTACCCTTGTTTCGCCTGTGTTCGGTGTGTTTGGGGCCAGATGGATGTGACTGAGGTGAAGTGTGTGCATGTGATATGCATGAGCCATGATGCATGTGAGTTACATATCATTGAATGTTTCTAGAGTCCATTGGACATGCATGGAAATGTCCATGGCATGCACCATGCCTGTTACTGTGTGTGTTTTGCCTGGACTGACCCATGTGTTGTGGAGGGACATGATGGAAGTGTACTTTGACAGTGGTGCTCATCTGCTATTGCTTCCTGTCTAGGTGACCATTGTACAGTAGCCTGATGCTTGTGTCCTTTGTCTCCCTCTACGCAGCGGCTAGTGAAGAAGAGGGCGGAGACGGCGCTGTGGAGCAAGGCGGCGGGGATGCCCCCACGGCTGCAGCGGAAGGGGTGGGTGAGCCCCCACAGGGGCCTGCTACGGCGGGAGACGGTGAGGAGCCATCCAGGTTGGTGGTTTGCACAGAGGAGGAGGAGGCCGACACTGGTGCACACATGGGGCCTGGTGGGAGCATCCCTGCTGGTGCAAGTGGTGCAGTCCAGGGCCAGGGGCAGGAGGCAGCACAGGTCACCGTGGAGGGGCCTGTGCATGTCACTGTCCCTGACCCTGTGAGTGCACCACCATGCACCAGCAGGGATGCCCCATCCCAGGCCCGTCCGCAGGTAGAGGGGATGTCCATGTCACCTGACTCCCCTCCACCTGCGGACGTGGTAACCCCTGGCCGCGTGGAGAAGGTCCTGATTGGGGTCGCGATGCGCACGGCTGTGATTCGTGATGACGTGCGTGCTTCCCGGGAGGAGCACGCACGTCATCACGAAGTGCACCGTGCCGACGTGGCCCAATTGGGATCGGCCATGTTCGGGGGTTTCCTGCATGTGTTGGCCAATCTGACGGCCCTCTCCTCCTCTGTGCAGGCTATCCACCGGTCATTCTCCTTGCCGTCTTCCGGCCCAGATGCCACCAGGGCCCCCTGTGGACCTGCCCCGACCAATGCAGCCAGCTCGGTGGGGATCCCATCCCTGCCACAGTTGGGAGTCGGAGGTCCAGCAGGGGTGGACAACACAGCAAGTGGACCCCAGCAGATGGAAGATGTGACGGCATCATCGGGCAGGGCACGTGCACGACGGCGTCGGTGGTTTCCATCAGCCTGGATGCCGTCGTGCTGGCAGAGGCAGTGGCGTCGGAGGCAGCAGCGGGCTCGACGTGGGAGGCATCATGGCTCGGGGCCATCAAGATCAGAGGGGCAGGCATCGGCCGGAGGGCAGGGCAACCCTGGGATGGTGGTGTGTTCCGTGTGGGAGGAGTTTGGCCAGCGGATAGGTGCGGAGCGGCAGCGGGCGGAAGAGGAGCGGCTCGCCATGGTCAGGGCGGAGTTCTCCATGCGTCGGGCATTGAGGCGGGCTGAGTGCCTCGAGGAAGCTCGCAGGGAGTTTGAGGTGGACATGGGGTTGTCCCTGCGAGACCTCGGGGCCAGGACAGAGTCCCGCCTCCAGGACATCGACATGGAGTTCGATGATACCCTGGCCAGCAACATCACCAAGTGAGCCGCAGGACTTGCCCGCTGCCTTTGTATATAGTTATTTAGTTAGTTAGTGCTAGGTTTCCATTATTTATTTTTATTATTTTGGACCGCTCGGACAATGGCCACTTTTTTGTACATATATTTTTCATTAGTTAGTGGTAGGTTTCATTTTTGGTGTTGGGCTCATGGACCCTGGAACATTCCTGTATATAGTTTGTTTTTTTGGGAGATACATTTTTTTAATTTCTTATTGTTTTCACCATGACGTAATGGTTTTTCATTAATTTCCTATGACATGATATTGCTTTGGACAAATTCATTTTAATTTTTTATTCCTTTGTTTTTTTGTTTATCACTTTTGTTCTCGGACATGGACCATTTATTTACTTAGCCACATCGTTGTATGTTTGAAAAGTTCACTTATTTTTGGTATTTAATACATTTTTTATATTTTCTTACACTTGTGTTATTTTCTCATTGGTTTGTTACATGTCATGATATGGGTTTTGACATTCACTTGCACCCATTGTGTATGTGTGTGTGACGGACATGTGTTCTTTTGCATACTTGGCATTGGGGTTGTGTCATGTGATTGCATTCACTATGTGGGTGGATGCAATCCTTGCCTGGGTGTTTGTGCTGGGTATGCTGGCCATTACTGCCATGATTGTGTATCGTCAGGACCTGGGGCCAGGGGGACATGTGTGGGGGCCTGCTGGCAGGTTCCCCACAGTGCTGGGGGGTGGGGGTGGTGGGAGACATGAGTGGGGGCCTGGTGGAGGGTGCCCCTGGTGGCGGGGGGGTGGGGGTGGTGGGAGACATGAGTGGGGGCCTGGTGGAGGGTGCCCCTGGTGGCGGGGGGTGGGGGTGGTGGGAGACATGAGTGGGGGCCTGGTGGAGGGTGCCCCTGGTGGCGGGGGGGTGGGGGTGGTGGGAGGCATGGGTGGGGGCCTGGTGGAGGCTGCCCCTGGTGGCGGGAGGGTGGGGGTGGTGGGAGACATGGGTGGGGGCCTGGTGGAGGCTGCCCCTGCACTGCTGGGGGGTGGGGGTGATAGGGGACATGAGTGGGGGCCTGGTGGAGGGTGCCCCTGGTGACTGGGGGGGTGGGGGTGGTGGGTGACATGAGTGGGGGCCTGGTGGAGGGTGCCCCTGGTGACTGGGGGGGTGGGGGTGGTGGGTGACATGAGTGGGGGCCTGGTGGAGGGTGCCCCTGGTGACTGGGGGGGTGGGGGTGGTGGGTGACATGAGTGGGGGCCTGGTGGAGGGTGCCCCTGGTGGCGGGGGGTGGGGGTGGTGGGTGACATGAGTGGGGGCCTGGTGGAGGGTGCCCCTGGTGGCGGGGGGGTGGGGGTGGTGGGAGGCATGGGTGGGGGCCTGGTGGAGGCTGCCCCTGGTGGCGGGAGGGTGGGGGTGGTGGGAGACATGGGTGGGGGCCTGGTGGAGGCTGCCCCTGCACTGCTGGGGGGTGGGGGTGGTGGGTGACATGAGTGGGGGCCTGGTGGAGGGTGCCCCTGGTGGCGGGGGGGTGGGGGTGGTGGGAGGCATGGGTGGGGGCCTGGTGGAGGCTGCCCCTGGTGGCGGGGGGGTGGGGGTGGTGGGAGACATGAGTGGGGGCCTGGTGGAGGTTGCCCCTGGTGACTGGGGGGGTGGGGGTGGTGGGTGACATGAGTGGGGGCCTGGTGGAGGGTGCCCCTGGTGGCGGGGGGGTGGGGGTGGTGGGTGACATGAGTGGGGGCCTAGTGGAGGGTGCCCCTGGTGGCGGGGGGGTGGGGGTGGTGGGAGGCATGGGTGGGGGCCTGGTGGAGGCTGCCCCTGGTGGCGGGAGGGTGGGGGTGGTGGGAGACATGGGTGGGGGCCTGGTGGAGGCTGCCCCTGCACTGCTGGGGGGTGGGGGTGATAGGGGACATGAGTGGGGGCCTGGTGGAGGGTGCCCCTGGTGACTGGGGGGTGGGGGTGGTGGGTGACATGAGTGGGGGCCTGGTGGAGGGTGCCCCTGGATGGTGGGGGGTGGGGGTGGTGGGAGACATGAGTGGGGGCCTGGTGGAGGCTGCCCCTGCACTGCTGGGGGGTGGGGGTGGTGGGAGACATGGGTGGGGGCCTGGTGGAGGCTGCCCCTGCACTGCTGGGGGGTGGGGGTGGTGGGAGACATGAGTGGGGGCCTGGTGGAGGGTGCCCCTGGTGGCGGGGGGGTGGGGGTGGTGGGAGGCATGGGTGGGGGCCTGGTGGAGGGTGCCCCTGGTGACTGGGGGGGGTGGGGGTGGTGGGTGACATGAGTGGGGGCCTGGTGGAGGGTGCCCCTGGTGGCGGGGGGGTGGGGTGGTGGGAGGCATGGGTGGGGGCCTGGTGGAGGCTGCCCCTGGTGGCGGGAGGGTGGGGGTGGTGGGAGACATGGGTGGGGGCCTGGTGGAGGCTGCCCCTGCACTGCTGGGGGGTGGGGGTGATAGGGGACATGAGTGGGGGCCTGGTGGAGGGTGCCCCTGGTGACTGGGGGGGTGGGGGTGGTGGGTGACATGAGTGGGGGCCTGGTGGAGGGTGCCCCTGGATGGTGGGGGGTGGGGGTGGTGGGAGACATGAGTGGGGGCCTGGTGGAGGCTGCCCCTGCACTGCTGGGGGGTGGGGGTGGTGGGAGACATGGGTGGGGGCCTGGTGGAGGCTGCCCCTGCACTGCTGGGGGGTGGGGGTGGTGGGAGACATGAGTGGGGGACTGGTGGAGGGTGCCCCTGGATGGTGGGGGATGGGGGTGGTGGGAGACATGAGTGGGGGCCTGGTGGAGGCTGCCCCTGCACTGCTGGGGGGTGGGGGTGGTGGGAGACATGAGTGGGGGCCTGGTGGAGGCTGCCCCTGGATGGTGGGGGGTGGGGGTGGTGGGAGACATGAGTGGGGGCCTGGTGGAGGCTGCCCCTGCACTGCTGGGGGGTGGGGGTGGTGGGAGACATGAGTGGGGGCCTGGTGGAGGGTGCCCCTGGTGACTGGGGGGGTGGGGGTGGTGGGTGACATGAGTGGGGGCCTGGTGGAGGGTGCCCCTGGTAGCGGGGGGTTGGGGGTGATAGGGGACATGAGTGGGGGCCTGGTGGAGGCTGCCCCTGCACTGCTGGGGGGTGGGGGTGGTGGGAGACATGGGTGGGGGCCTGGTGGAGGCTGCCCCTGGATGGTGGGGGGTGGGGGGTGGTGGGAAACATGAGTGGGGGCCTGGTGGAGGGTGCCCCTGGTGACTGGGGGGGTGGGGGTGGTGGGTGACATGAGTGGGGGCCTGGTGGAGGGTGCCCCTGGTGACTGGGGGGGTGGGGGTGGTGGGTGACATGAGTGGGGGCCTGGTGGAGGGTGCCCCTGGTGACTGGGGGGGTGGGGGTGGTGGGTGACATGAGTGGGGGCCTGGTGGAGGGTGCCCCTGGTGACTGGGGGGTGGGGGTGGTGGGAGACATGGTTGGGGGCCTGGTGGAGGGTGCCCCTGGATGGTGGGGGGTGGGGGAGGTGGGAGACATGGTTGGGGGCCTGGTGGAGGGTGCCCCTGGTGACTGGGGGGGTGGGGGTGGTGGGAGACATGAGTGGGGGCCTGGTGGAGGGTACCCCTGGTGACTGGGGGGGTGGGGGTGGTGGGAGACATGAGCAGGTGTGCAGGGTAGTCCCCTGTTTTGTGGGCTGCCTGCAGGGGCCGTCGAGGGTGACAGGACCCACCCAGCCTAATCGCGTGTGTAACTTCGCACGCACCCCTGTAATACACGTACCAAGCCAAATCGCGTGTGATAATTCCCGCGCACCCCTGAAATACACGCGCCCAGGCTATTCGCGTGTGGAAATTCCCGCGCACCCCTGAAATACACGTACCCTGCTGTAATCGTGTGTGGGACTTCCCGCGCACCCCTGTAATACACGCGCCCAGCCTATTCGCGTGTGGAAATTCCCGCGCACCCCTGAAATACACGCGCCCAGGCTATTCGCGTGTGGAACTTCCCGCGCACCCCTGAAATACACGCGGCCAGGCTATTCGCGTGTGGAACTTCCCGCGCACCCCTGAAATACACGTACCCTGCTGTAATCGCGTGTGGGACTTCCCGCGCACCCCTGAAATACACGCGGCCAGGCTATTCGCGTGTGGAAATTCCCGCGCACCCCTGAAATACACGTACCCTGCTGTAATCGCGTGTGGAACTTCCCGCGCACCCCTGAAATACACGCGGCCAGGCTATTCGCGTGTGGAAATTCCCGCGCACCCCTGAAATGCACGTACCCTGCTGTAATCGCGTGTGGACCTTCCCGCGCACCCCTGAAATCCACGTACCCGGCCAAATCGCGTGTGAGACTTCCCGCGCACACGTATTTTTTGTCAGCGTGTCCGTGTTTGTGGGTACCCCTTTGCACCTCATTTGTCCTGGAGGGCCACAGTATAGGACATTCATCATGGCAGTATATGGGTGCTATTTGTTGGCGCACCTTTTGGCGCACATTTCTTACAGCCGCTGAGACGCTACCGCCTGCTTTCTTGTGGCGGTCGTGTTTGTGCCTGTGCGCTGGTTTGAGCGTGCGCTTTTTTGACCTATTCTATTCCATGAATACGTGTTGTAGGCGAGCGTGTGGGCGTTCTGCGAACTTTTACCCTGTGCTTCCCCCGTGACGCCCACATTTTGGCAAGTTGTTCCCCATTCCGAGTGTTACGCCCCGTGTTCCGCCTACTTTTGTTGCGTGCGCCGCGCTATGTGCGATTTTCGCTGTGGACTGTGCGATTTTCGCTGTGACCTGGCGCATGCCGTTAGATGGCCTGTGCGCCAACGTGCGCCGCGCACTTTCTTATCGCACGTCCGATGGTTTTCTCGCGCACGGCCTTCCATGAATCGATATGCGCTGCTTTTCGTGCGATTTTCGCTATTCCACTGCGAATCGCACGTTTTTGGCCACTTGCGCCGCGCTAATTATTCCATGAATCGGCCTGTTAATGTATACACCACATACGAACTATTTAAGAAGATATTTTCATTAAAGATTTTCATTTAAAAAATGATGTATGATTCAGCTCTATTTACTACAAAAACATCTCATCACAAATCTAGAAATCATTTACAAAAGATTGTTCATTTCACATGCTACAAACACATTCTTAAAAATGACACTAAAACATTATTTGCAAACTCCAGACGGTCAATACTGAGAACTATTCATGAACAGTTATCATCTTTATGAGTATAAAATTGTACAATCTCCGCTTAAAAGCTTACACAGGGACTCAGGAAGGGCACTAGGAGTATAGGAGCACTGTCTAATTTGATCCATCCTAGAAGACCAATGCTCTTAGAGAAATTAGTAAACATAGGCACCATATTCCCACCAGATGTTAGGCCACTTGCCCTGGACAACCAGTATTTCTTTCCTTTTATTTCACAACTGTTGATGGTTAATGTAAAGACATACACCTTTGCCACATGCATAGCAATACATGCTGTTAAATAATATTCTACGTTTTATTATTAATTATATGAATTGTGAGCCATCCAGTAAGAACTTCAATAATTTCACCACCAGTATTCCATTTTCTATGTCTAATTGGTTCTGTATATAATGTGATGTGTTGGGATTGTCTAAAACCTTTTACCTGAGAAGTGCAGTTTCTTAAATAAACTAAGGAAAGTCCAAGTCAGTAAGTTCAATTTAAAAGTCTGTCTGTGTCCAAAACCTATACGTGCCTTCACAACTAAAGCTGAACAATGTGTAGGAATGTCAACAACCAAAGGAACAGTGCTCAAACTAACATTCTGAGCTTGTTCCAGCTACAGGTTTGCTCTTGGCTTCCTTCCCCAAGTTCAAGGGAGTCCCAACACAATAGCCTCTGGGTTCCCATTCCCCAAGTTTCGACACAGTTACCCCAAAATGGTCTTGGGGGTTCCCTTCCCTAAATTCAACCCATTTCCACAAAATGGTCTTGGGTTTCCCTTCCCCATGTTCAACACAGCTCCACAACATTTTCTCGGGATTCCCTTCACCAAGTTCAACACAGTTCCACAAAATGGTCCTGGGGTTCCCTTACCCAAGTTCAACACAGTTTCATAAAAGGGTCTCAGTGTTCCCTTCCCCATGTTCAACACAGTTTCACACAAAAGGTCTCAGGGTTCCCTTCCACAAGTAGGCAGCTCTTCAGGCTTCAAAGTAAAATCAACTTGTTTAGTTTGCCTTTTCATTTTATCACTTGCACAACTTTAGCCCGTTCAGCTTCAGCCTCTTGAATTCCCTTGGTTTACTCTAAAGAAAGGTTCCTCGGTCTAGGTGCAGTTGTCAGACAACATGGTACACCCATCACAGGTCATGCAACCGATAACGTGTGGCAATTAACAAGAGTTAATTCATAGGACTTCCTTGACAACACAGGTTTCCTTTCTGCATCTGTGTTATAAATCCCCTTATTCTTCTGTTTTACAAAGGTAGCGGGCGCCCCTCTCTCGCAAGAACAGACATGATAACCTGTTCAGTGGTTATTAACCACTTGAGAGTTCGCAGCCACTGCTTTTACTCACTGTGCCTTTCACAGATGGGAAATATCCATTTGCATATCAGTCTTTGTCCTGCCCAGGGGCAGTCCAGCACCGAAATACAATGGCAATTCCAATCTGAACGAGAGTACCACCAGCAACCCCATACACGTGTTTCACCCTTGTTGGGGATCATCAGTGAGGTGAAGCTGATGCCGCTCTAAGCACAGTGAGAGGGAGACCACGTCTGTTTGCCCCCAGGAGACCTAGGGTTACCAATCCCAGGTTCCTTAACAAATAGTTTTACAAAGGTAGCGGGCGCCCCTCTCTCGCAAGAACAGACATGATAACCTGTTCAGTGGTTATTAACCACTTGAGAGTTCGCAGCCACTGCTTTTACTCACTGTGCCTTTCACAGATGGGAAATATCCATTTGCATATCAGTCTTTGTCCTGCCCAGGGGCAGTCCAGCACCGAAATACAATGGCAATTCCAATCTGAACGAGAGTACCACCAGCAACCCCATACACGTGTTTCACCCTTGTTGGGGATCATCAGTGAGGTGAAGCTGATGCCGCTCTAAGCACAGTGAGAGGGAGACCACGTCTGGTTGCCCCCAGGAGACCTAGGGTTACCAATCCCAGGTTCCTTAACAAATAGTTTTACAAAGGTAGCGGGCGCCCCTCTCTCGCAAGAACAGACATGATAACCTGTTCAGTGGTTATTAACCACTTGAGAGTTCGCAGCCACTGCTTTTACTCACTGTGCCTTTCACAGATGGGAAATATCCATTTGCATATCAGTCTTTGTCCTGCCCAGGGGCAGTCCAGCACCGAAATACAATGGCAATTCCAATCTGAACGAGAGTACCACCAGCAACCCCATACACGTGTTTCACCCTTGTTGGGGATCATCAGTGAGGTGAAGCTGATGCCGCTCTAAGCACAGTGAGAGGGAGACCACGTCTGGTTGCCCCCAGGAGACCTAGGGTTACCAATCCCAGGTTCCTTAACAAATAGTTTTACAAAGGTAGCGGGCGCCCCTCTCTCGCAAGAACAGACATGATAACCTGTTCAGTGGTTATTAACCACTTGAGAGTTCGCAGCCACTGCTTTTACTCACTGTGCCTTTCACAGATGGGAAATATCCATTTGCATATCAGTCTTTGTCCTGCCCAGGGGCAGTCCAGCACCGAAATACAATGGCAATTCCAATCTGAACGAGAGTACCACCAGCAACCCCATACACGTGTTTCACCCTTGTTGGGGATCATCAGTGAGGTGAAGCTGATGCCGCTCTAAGCACAGTGAGAGGGAGACCACGTCTGGTTGCCCCCAGGAGACCTAGGGTTATTCTTCTGGTTCACTTTAACGGCTTCCTGTCTTTATAAACATGTGACTCTCACACACTTTCCTTTGTGGTCTTTCTCCTGGTTACCACCTTGCCTACACACTGTCCAGTAGTGTTTTGCTTTTCACTCTTTTCACTTTGTACGCAAATACTGTCCCTTCAAATTCATCTTGTTTGCAAATGCACATCACTTTCTTTTCCTCTGTTCAGTGTTTAAAACGTATTACATGCTTAACAACTTGTTTGCTATTGAACAGTTCATAGTTTGTCTCCAGGCCCATTTATCAGCATTTAAAACTCATTACGTGCTTGGCAACTTGTTCGATATTCAATGGTTCACCTTTCGGTCTCCAGACCTCTTTATCATAAAGTCTTGCTTGCGTGAGAAACCTGAGGGTATCCTCACACCTAATCCCCTTGGATCCTCTTCTCAGGTGGCTATGGAAAGGCCACAGGTGTGGGAGCCTCAGTGGTCAGAGGTCTACAGCCGGTGCAGCGCACAAAGAAGAAACAAAGTGACCAACAGCGTCCACAGAGATCAAGCAGAGCTGCTGGTGGGATAGGCAGAGAAAGTGAAGTGTGAGCGGGACTCGCCTTTAAAGCAAAATGTGTCGGAGGAGCCAAAACTGAAAGCACAGCTGCCCGGAGGAAATGTCATGGACTGGTGAGAGAAAAGCACTCTCGCGCTCTGAAACACTTGTGTACGAGCGCAATATAAATAAAATATCATATCATATCAAACCGGGGTGTTCCTGGGGCCTTCGGGGAAGGAAAAAAAGATGCTGAATTAATGAAAATGCATGCACAAAATGAAATGAAGCCAAAGCAATGGGTTGAGTGAAATATAAGGACAATATAAAATGCAAGCAGCCGGATTGAAAGACCACAGCTATTGAATACCAAACTGAATGAAAGCTTTTGGTAAAGTTATGACCTGATGACAAATGTGTGTGAAATTCATGTACTGCCTATTGAAAAGCAAAGCAGGAGCCATATGAAACACAACAGAAAGCAAGTATGGAAGATTTCAAGAGAGCATGACTGCAAGGTGGTGAAGGAATAAAATCACCACAAAGTGAACTATATGTGAAAATACATTGTGGGAAGGCCAAAAGACTGGCAAAGGAAAGAACACATTGTGGCAAAGCCAAGAGGCTGACAAGGAGCAGCCAAGTGAGTGTGAACCATCACACAAGTACAGATACAGTAGAACCTGTGTGGGCTAGAGAGCCTACGGTTCCTGGTTGTGTGACCTGTAGTGGGTGGACGGTGTGGTCTGACAACTGCACGTAGATAGGGGTAACTCCAATTGTGAAAGCCAAAGAGGTTGCCGAAGTGGAACTCGAGAAAGCAATTTGATTGAACTGTTAAGAAACCAGGAGTATAAAGTTGGTCAAGAATAAGTACAGGTTGACTGTCTTGAACTTGGGGAAGGGGACCCTGAGGATTCATGGAACAGTCTTGCACTTGGGGAAGGGATCCCCATGGATTTGTGCAAATGTTGTGAACTTGGGAAAGGGAATCCCAAGACTTTTGTGGATCTATCTTGAACTTGAGGAAAGGGAGCTGAAAAGTAAGCCAGGAGCTTGAATAAGATTCGAACTTTATTCTGAACACTATTTCTTTTTTTGCTGACACCCCTACACATTGGTTAGCGTTAGTTATGAGTGAAAGTATAGGTTTTGGACAAAGACAGACTTTTAAATTGAACTTTCTGACTCAGACTTTCCTTAGTTTCTTTATGTAGGGAAACCTCACCTTGGTATAGGGCAAGTTAGGCCTTTAACCATCCTGACACTTTTGTTAATAAGACAAAGGGAGAATGGTCTTAATTAATTAGGACATAAAAAGATTCTACTTTATTTTCAAATTATACTCCATTATTGCAGATGATAAGAAAAAAATCTGGAAATTTACCCCAACACCTAGCACATTTTGGAGAAACTAAATTCTAAGGTTTAGATGAAATCCATTTCCACAAAAGACATGTTGTAAATAACAGCAGGGATTGCGCATGAAGACTGTGGGCCGCATTATGAGGCTGGCGCTCCCGTAATGAAGGGTGCTGGTACAGGACCGGCATCCTTCATTACGGGACACCCTTGTAGAGGAGGACCCAGACATGGCCTGCACCCCTGCCTCCCATTTCGAGGTACCAGGAGCGTACTCGCCAAGGTATGTGACATATGAGGAGCAAATGAACCAACAGAGAGCCGCACTCGGGCTCTGCCCAGTGTACATCAGAAGAGCAATACCTGTTGAAGCACCTGTAAATAGACAACCATGGGCTGTACCATACCCTCTTAGACAACCATACCAGCATCTGAGACGAAATGGCGAGTACCTACAGATGGTCCACGAACAGACCCAAAGAGCCTTGATGGATGGCCAGTGGAAATAACACAAAGGCCCGGACAGACTCGCGGATAACAAAACCGGCTATCAAGGATAGCACACCAGTGCGAGCAGCTGTGAAAATAGATGTAATGGACACAGGGGAAGAGACGATGTTGAAACGTAAGGAAACGTGGCTATGAGGCAATATGGAAGTAGCCAACCAGTTAACGCGTGTAAATAGGCTTGGGACGCAAGCTAAGAAAACAATACTGCTTCCAATGCTTCGTAGAGGAATAGAGCGGCAAGCGCCAACTATATATCTACCTCAATAAGGCACACTATACAAGTGCGACTCCATTGTGTAAAGCAGAAGTATGCCCAGGCGGTCAGAGGCCTAACAGGCCAGGTTTCATATCCCAGCCAGAGCCAAGAGTAGGAGCGAAATTGAAACTCAACAAAGAGCAGCTCATGCCTGGGAATTCGATGTCAACCCAAGGAAAGGGGGAGAGTGGCAACGTTTGAGAATTGAAACTTCAGAGCATACCAGCCTGCCCCGTGAAGGTCAAGATAAGGGTTTTACCCAAATTGTTCATTTACAATGTATATATTCATTGAAAAAACTTTGTTAAAGGGCTATTATGGTTAAGTTGCGCTACGAAAAACCTATAAAATTCAGTGAAAAAACTTTGTTAAAGGGACGTTATGTCATCAATGACATTTGCGATGTCATCTTTGATGTCCTGGGTGTTAGTCTTAGCAGTGCACGGTGGTGGCGCAAGTTATGCTTGCTTAGCTTACCATAACTGGCGAATTTCAGGGGGTTTTCGGCTTTACTTGGAACCATAACGTCCCTAAAACGAACTTTTTTTATTAGCACGCAAACAATATACAAAGATGTAGTGTTACCAGCAAGTTCTCACAGATGGCTTTACACAGAATGTTGCAAACTAAGCATTTATGCTCGTTCACAGTGAAGGTTAGCTGCTTCCATTTTTTTCTCATGGCCCGGAGGGGCCCACGACTCCCAGTATAAGGTTCTATTTTTTTTACCTTGACAGACAGAGATTGTGCTGAAAGACTTCTTTTGAAGAAGTGTAGCAAAAACGTAAGACACGATAAAGATGACATTTCTGAAACGAAACCACTTTTGTATATTATATCACTTTGAGAAAGATCGTTGGCACATGCAGAGTCGTATTTTGGGACTGCACTACACTTGGACAATGGAAAATGCAATTATAATGTAAGTAACCCTTTAGATTATTTTATACCGGAATATGATAACAATAGCGTGGCATTAAAGCCCGGTCAAGTTGTACTTGTTCGTTCAATGTGACATATTGTTTTCTACCGCAAACTATCACCGCCAAATTGATCCCCTGTTGTTTAGAGGGCTCTGAAAAAGGCAGACGACACAGGGTGGGTTAATAGAAATAATTTAACTGGTCTGTAGCCGGTCAAGTGCTCTACTCGCTGTGCCACTTCACTGTAGCCGGTCAAGTGGCACAGCGAGTAGAGCGCTCGCTTTGACATCCATGCACAGCTTGCTAACGCAGGTTCGAATCCCGGCACGGCCAAAATCAGACTTTCATCCTTCCGTGGTCGATAAATGAGCACCACACACAGCAGCGCTGAGATACCTGACGGTTCTTAGCGCTATATAAATGCGAAAATATTTTTAATTTATTATTAACATACTCCGTTGCACTATCTTCGCTAGCAAATAGTTTCACGCCCTAATAAATAAAATGAATATTTTTAATAAAGATCAGCAGGTGAGACTAATTTATGTTTTTTAAAACATGTACGTTGCCCCATTTTGCCAATGTCACGATTTTCAGACTCCTGCGGATGGATTTTTTCAACTGCCAGGTGCAGCTCCATGTAAGCAACTTCATGACCCTCACCATTTTATGGGACAATCGCCAAGGACCAATATGCCCTTACGCAGTACTAGCGGCTAGAAGCAACATACCAACCATTATAGTGGTCTAATGCCTCGTTGTTGGACCAACCTTCCGATTATCAGTGCGACCATTTACTGCTTTTATCATAAACCAACAGCCTATCTACCGCAAATGAACAGCACGTGGCTCAAAATAAACTTTTGCTGATCGACAGCAGAGACAATTGCAAATCGCTGAATATTCACTAAACATTTCATGTGAAATAAATGTACTTTACCAAATGTACAATCCTGCTCTTTACTTTTAAACCACAGTTTCATATTCCGAATTGTGGCGCACTGTGTTCTAAGCTGATCTAACACCCTCTGTACCGCAAAGGAACATCACGTGGCTGAACATGAACTTTTGCGGATCGACAACAAAGACAAATGCAAATCGCTGAATATTCTCTAAACATTTGATGTCAAATAAATGTACTTTACAAAATTTACAATCTTGCTGTTTGTTTTTAAATCACAGTTTCATATTCTGAATTGTGGCGCGCTGTGTTGTAACATAATGTGTGTTGTCTTCCGGGTTCTGTGTAAAGTCGTGTAGGACTGGAGACGACTGGGCGCGTTTGATGATGCACCCTGTAACGTCACAGAGAGAGGCGGGGAATATGAATGCTTTCATAATGTCAGGCTTAGGGGCGGGAGATATGATTTAGTGTCGCAAAAGCAAGTCAGCCAGGTCAATAGCGCCAGTCATAGGATTATCACATGATTTCGGCGCACACCAGCCTGATTTATCCTTTCTTTAGTGGACAAAAAGTCGGGTGAGGCCCATAGGAAATTGTACTATCAGCGGACAAAAGGAGAGTTTGTATAACACTTTCAACCTGACAACGAACAATACAAACAACGTTCTCAGAACACCCCCATTTTGTGTAATTTTAACCATTTCGGGACACCGCGAGTGTTCTTAGAACACATTCAACTTAACAGATTACAATACGGACAGCGTCCTCAGGACACCCCCAGTTTGTGTATTTACAAACATTTAAATACACCGCGAATGTTTTTAGTTCAATTTTACCTTCCTTGCGAACAAAAAGGACAAATACTCCGTCCTCTGAACACCCCACCATTTAGTTTATTTAAAAAATGTCAGAACAGCCGTGTTCTCCGCGGACAGATCGAACACAACAAAAGCGCATAGCACATAAAAAAACAAAACATTGAACCTATTTCATACTCCCCCACCCTCCCCAAACACTCTTACACACCAACACACTCCACTAAATACAATTTTTAATCCAAGTTTCACCGCGCTGTACGTGGTTGACGGCGAATACAAGATGGCGGGCGCCACAGAAAATCTGACGCGCTCCACGCCCCATGCCGTCCAATCAGCGAACACGTCGCATGTCTGCGGACATGACGCAAGCCCATGAACAGGGAAGTCCGTCCGCGAAGCGAACACAGATATCACTAATTTTTTTGCCTTACATTTTGGTCATTTTAAAAAAAACTACTGGACGGGTTTACACCAAATTTGCAAAAGCACGCTTTTAGGACCAAGCCGCCGCTCCTGCCTGGTGTAAATCCGTCCAGCGGTTCGGGCTGTAGCCGTGTGCAATGTTTTTTCGCATTATGTCTATAGGAAAAAACAAAAGTTTTGGGACCCCCCCTATAACTTTGTCCCCCCTGGACCAAACCTCTCCAAACTTTGCAAAAAAATTCTGAGTGGGCCATATACTTTTTTTTGCAAAGTTTGGTGAGGATTCGTTCAGAGGGAGCGAAGTTATAGGCCACCCAAAAAGTGCTCTTCCTATGGAAACACCAACTTAACCATAACTACATGGACGCTACCGCGTCCATGTAATATATATATATGGGTTTTGGGGGGTTTGGCGTTGGGTGGAGTGTTGTGGGGGTTTCCCCCCACATATATGGTACAATTGACCTTCACAATTCGGTCAATTGTGAAAAGGTCAATTGTCATTCGAGCAGTTGTAAAACGAACCATTTGTATACAACCAAGATAAGGGGGGCCCAGGCAGGTGGCTAGGCTGAAGGAGAATAACATACTCAAAAAGCTGGAAACTGAAGAAGATTCACTGTGAACAGACATGTGACCAGCCAGGCGCGAAGAGTTACCAACGACTGATGTCACCCAGATCCAAGGATGCCATAACTTCTCCAGATAAGATGCTACAGTTTCGAGGCCATGCCCAGCCAACTAATTTACACATAGCTCAAAAGCACTGATTGATGGAAGGGAGGCAGGGTGAATCTTGGGACACTAGGGACCTGGGTGTCCAGTCTGCATGCTGCTAATTAAAATGGAGATTTATGTCTAGGGGTGTAACCTGCCCAACCACAATGGACCAAGTTATCTAGGGTCCTATAGATAGTAGAACCAATAGGCTGTCGTAGTTGTAGTGACGTCTATCATGCGTGATGTAGAGGGAGGGGTGTAGACGCCCACCTGATAAGAGTTCTCCAATCCGCATGCTCTGTTACCATATACAGATATAGCACATATACTTAAGTTACCTTTCCTAACTAATTATATTGCATGACGAATTTGTATAGTTAGACGTGAGTGATGACGAATTTTGCCTATAACTGTTGCTGTTTAACTGAATTTTGAGGAAGTTGGAGCGAGACAGGTGATCGCAACGCTGCTGATTTCCAATTGTTTCCCTGTTTGATGTACTTGTCATTAAACAGACTTCCCTTTGCCAAACTACTGAGTCCTCATTATTGAGTCGTGTTGGAGTAAGTGAATCTTGCACCCCCATTCCTCACATGGTGCAGCTATCTTGTCTTACAGGTACTAGAGGGTGAACACTGACCGATGGGCCCGTCAGCGGAAACACCGCCTCTTGTACACTTGGTAGCGTGAGGATGATTTCCGCCATCAACTATTGATTATATATTCTAAGACACCTATTGACCGATGGCACGAAGTAACTCTAGGCTTTCGGCAATATCACGAGTCCTTTCGCCATTCCGACTGAGTAGACTGAGAAGCTTCCCGTGGACAATGATAGTGTAAGTCCATAAAATCTACAGTGGGTCTGAAGGAACCTGCCTTTCAAAGCATAACCCTTCTCATTCCCACGGGCAGCAGATCGGATGAAAAGACCGCAAGAGGCTGAAGAGGAAGGGGCGGTGATCCCGAGGTTCCAGAGAGGAAAAGATGCGAGCGGTGAGTGAAACAATAAACTCGTTACTTTGGCAAATATCTTGTAGGCATTAGAACAAGTAAGGGAAAGGTAACGGAGGGTGGCGGAGAAAAAATAAAATAGTCAGAAGTAGAGAAGACTATATATAAGAGGTAATGACTCGAGCATACGAGATAAAAAGTGGTTACCGGGATAGACACCCGAGATAAAAAGTGGTTACCGGGATAGACACCCGAGATAAAAAGTGGTTAACGGAATAGACACCCAAGATAAAAAGTAGTTACCGGGGGGACAACCGAGAGAAAACGAGTGGTAACCGGGGGGACAACCGAGAGAAAAATAAGTGGTTACCAGGGGGCACCCGAGAGAAAATGAGAGGATACCAGGGGGCACCTGAGATAAAAACGAAAGGATTCGCCTTGTTCCTGCGCTTTAATACAGCAGGTCAGAAGAAACGTGAACCCAGAGCCCACATAATGGGGGACAATTAGACTACGGTGACGTTTAAAGACGGCATCAAAGGGGTTTGTTTAAATTCCATGTCGGGGTATTAATTAGAAGGCAGGTATATGTGTGTTCAGCTGGTGTCCGTCTAGTCCGTCGAGTCTGTTAAAAGTCTGTCCTGCGTGTCTTGTTGTATGTCAAATGTAAAAAGAACTGTATCATTGATTGTTTGAAATGCAATTTGGTTTTACGCGATTCTGTAACTAAGAAGGGATCGCCAATGAATTGATGGTTTTGAGTAAATTGATAGTATACATTTTGGTGGGAAAAGAGTGGATTGGAGCTTGCATATTTGGTGCTCGCTCATACTATTGGTAGGATAAAACCTGCCTAAATATGGTGGTGACGAAATTGAGAATGGAGTAGGTTACCCCACTTGCGCATCTGTGTAAGCAGTTACCCAAGCATGCACCTAAACTTAAAAAGTACAGCACAGAGTGGGTTAAGGGTACCGCCCACAAGATATTTATGCCTTGGCCACAAAATGGGTCCCTATCTAAAGCCGTCTTACAACATATGACAATTTACCTACGTGCCACATACAAAGGCAAAAAATTAGAGAAACGCCTTGCTGTTCTAGAACTTTGGAAGATGTTTGAACAGACGAAGGAGGAAGAACCACCCGCAGATTGGATATTAAACGTATGCACGGAGGGGGGTGAGACGCCTACTGCGCCACCAGCCCCGCCTGAGCCAGTCATTGAGGGAAGTAAGTCAGAGGGACTCTACCCGCTAAGAGAACCAAAGGCAGCCACGGGGTATAGCAACCCCGCATATGAGTCACCTACGTACAGTAGTGATGAAATCACAGAGAAGGAGGAGAAAACTAATCTTACCTCCGCGGTCCCGAGGGACAAGGAAAGACACGATAATGAAAGGAAGAACCAGGCACAGAGTTGTGCACCTCTCGTTAAGGAGAGAGAGGGAAAGGAATGGAAGATAGAACAGATGAGATAGCATTCGCAAAAGACGAATGGATGGGAGGACAGATATTATTGAAACTGGATGAAAAAGGAATTGATGATGTGAGACTAAGAGAGGTCTGATGAGACATAAAGAAGGGAGAGAGAAATAGGGAAGGAAATGAGAGGCGAAAGGATAAGAAGGAAGGATAGGCTGAGGCGAGAACAACTATATCGCAAAGAGCAAGAGAAGCAGCTCGATCACAAACAGAAGGCAGCCTATGACCAGTACAAACAGAATAAGCAAAGGTTGGAAGAAGAGCAAAGAGTACGGGAGAAGAGAGTGAAGAGAAGAGAAGACGAGGAAATTAGAAGGGCAAAGGCACGCAGAAACGAAAGGATGAGGGAAGTAGATAAGACTAGAGAAGTAGTGAGGAAGCACACGGAAATTGATGAGGAAATAGAACGCAAGCGCAGACAGAGGGCACGGGATCTTGAATATTTGGAGCGGGAAGTTAAAAAACCCAATCCTATTGTAGAATGGGAAGACATAGAAGAAATCTTTTCTGCAAACGACTCAGTACCAGGTACAAGTGGGACAAATATTGAGGATGACTTCGACACCAGAAGCATCGGGAACCGATTGATAAAATATATGATGAGATGGGGCTAGAACAAATTTCCCAAGGGGGAAGGGAAGACTAGCGCTTGGTGAGCACTCAGCTATATGACACTGAGGATGTCACCCGAAGTAGTGGGAGCAGGGGACTGTCCCTAGACAGGCTGGAGATTCGGCAGAACGAAGAAGATGCAAGGAGTTGCGTAAACTGGGAACAATCAGAATCTGACTCCGGTGGGGAACCGGAGGACGAGGCACACAAAGAAGGGAGACGGCGCAAAAAGTGGCTCCCAAGGGACCAAGGGGTGCGATGGTCAGACGCTAGCGAGTCTGCGCCCAGGACATCAAAGTCTGCCGCGCAGCCTGGCCAACATGAGGGAACTCCCCACAGTCAGAGGGGGGTGTCAGCACCTACCTATGCACACAGATTAAGGGAATTGCCAGGTAGACAGCATCACGGGAATGCTTCTCCAGCAATAGACAGGAGGGCTATGGGAAAAGAAAAGGAAGACTGCGCATTCCAATACCCGCTGCTAGAAAAGGGGGAGCAAGACCACAATATATTCCATGGCCACACATCGAGAAAACCTGAAAAATAAGCTTCCAATGCTGACATCGGGAGCCGGGAAGTGGGCACATGAGTTAGAGAAAATGACTGGGGGGTCACCTTAGCTATAGGGGACATCAAGGGCCTCCTGATCGCCATACTTGGTGAAAGGGCAGACGAAGTATGAAAACGAGCCGGGTACCCTCAGGTAACCATAATTAACACTTCCCATGACGGACCGCCATTTAATAATTGTAGAGCAGCAGTGTGGAAAGCGCTACGAACGCTATACCCAGACACTTCTGATATGGGAGCTACAATGACTCGGAAAATGAAAGAGTCAGAGGATCCGTTGATTTATATCCAGAATTTTCAAGACACGTAGTCGAAACGCATGAATCCTGGACGAAATCTATCACTGTATTCTACCACATATTGTGTCAGGGGTTGCCCGAACTGGTGCGAAAACAGTTCAAGAAATTAGTGGGTGTTGAAGCTAACCCTTGGGCAGAAATACAGTTGACAATCGCACACTACTGTAGATTGTTACAAGAAAAAAAATGAAAAAAGGAGGCAACTCGTAAGGGTGAGGAGGCAAAGCTGGTGCAAAAGATACTCTCAAAGTATGCTCTCGAGGGAGCCATGCTGACAAGCCCAGCTGAACCAAGCGCACAACTGGCAGCTAACCCATCCCATAATAACCAGGGTAGCGCAGGATTTTACCCGAGGGGTAGGGGATTCAGAGGAAGAGGATGGCAGAGTAACCAGGGAGGGTTTCAAGGTAACCAGGGAGGTTTTCAGAACAACCAAGGTGGATTTCAAAATGTGCAATGTGCAGATGGGCAGTCCAGCTACGCCAGATGGACAGATGGCCCGACCACCGCCAGTGTGTTGGCTGTGTGGAATGACAGGACATGCGGCGAGCGTGTGCAGAAGCCAAGGCATGTGGCAAAATGGGCAAGGAATGGGAAAAGGCATGGTGAATCAGCCTGCCGTCCCACAACAAGGCGGTGCACAGAATCACACAGTGCAGCAGCAGGCGTCAGGCTTGCCGCAAGGTGCACAGCAAGGGTGTCAACCCTCAAATATAGGGAACTTGCCACAGCGGCACCCTGCAGGCACCGCCGCAAATGTCTCAGGGCACTAACTCCGGAGGGGGAGTCAACCCTGGAAATGGGGGAAATCCACAAGTATACAGTGGTCCGAACTTATATATGAAATAGGACAGCTCACGGGGGACTCTGATGTGCTCTATCCTATCAGTGACACCAGACCCTAATAGGGAAGCTAGGGTGAATGTCGTCATAGGGGGTAACAAATATTCCTTCTTAGTTGACACTGGTACAACGCGCTTGTGCATATGAGAAGGCAAGTTTTCCTTGTCCGGCGAGGCAATAGATACTCAGAGTTTCACAGGAGCTCACAGTAGAGTTCCCTTTACAGACACGCTCCCAGTCTCTGTAGGAGAGTGCAAAATGAATGTACCCCTATTGTATTCACGTCAGATCCCGGTAAACATTCTGGGTCAAGACTTAATGACAAAGTTGAATATGACTATCTCGTTCACGGAGGAGGGCATAGTATTCTCTACTCCAGGAATGCATTATTCAAACGTGTACGAAATGATCAGAGCATACTCCGGACGTATAGCCATGAGGACTATACCGTTACAGCCAGAAGTTTTCGCATATGGCATGCGGGTGCTCATGGCAGGATTGCCAGGCCTCGCAGAGAGAACAATGAGAACGCCTGATGAGATTTTATTCAGACCAAGAATACCGATGCATGAAGAAGAGGGACAAGTATTTCCCTTAAAGATACAATCTGCCGCAGTGCGAGGGAAAGTAGCATTGGTCAAAGGATACGATGACAAAGGGAGACAATGGTGCACGATTATCGCCATGGAAGAAGGGTATCAAGTGACTGACGTCATCGATGACGATCTGTTCGACGAACGCCCTGACCTAGAAGAGACAAGGCTGGAAGTGAGTCTCATATTTTAGGTCAAAATGATGAAACGGGAGGTACCTCAGGGAATGATGTTGGCACTGATACGTCCAGAGTACTTTGAAAAAGACATGGCCCAAGTGCATATCACAGTATGGACTACAGGGCCCTATGAAGTAGGCCTCCTAAAAGGTGCAGGAGAAGTGAAAATTAAACTGAAACCAGGAGCAATTTTACCAAGAGCGCGACAATATCCCATGTCCAGAGAAGCAGATGAAGGGATTGCAAAGACAATTTCCGCCATGATGGAGCAGGGCTTCCTAGTGATGTCAGAATCACCCTGTAACACGGTGATTTACCCCGTCAAGAAATCAAAGGGAGGGTCTTGGCGTTTAATCCAAGATTTAAGAGCATTAAACTATATAGTTGAAGCCGAGTTCCCTCTAGTCCCTAACCCGTCTACAATTCTATGCAACATACCCACTGAGGCAAAACATGTCATGGTGATCGATTTGAAAAATGCTTTTTTCTCAATCCCGTTGCACCGTGATTCGCAAGACCTGACGTTGTTTACTTTCAGACAAATGCGTCTGAAAAGCACAAGATTGCCACAAGGGTAGTGTGAGTCTCCGTCCATTTTCAACAGAGTCCTGCAAATGGACCTAAGCAATATTGCAGTAGATAGTGTTGTTTTGCAATATGTGGATGACATTCTGATCTGCAGCGACACTGAGGAACAATGCAGGCGCGATTCTGTCCAGCTACTGACTATCTTGGCTGAGAAAGGATATAAAGTTGATAAGGAAAAGTTACAATACTGTCAACAAGAGGTGTTATACATAGGTCAGATAATCTCACACGAGGGGAAAAAGGTAACCCCAGAAAGGGCTGAAGCTATCATGAACACGGCTAAGCCACTCACGATAAAGCAAATGCAAAGCTTCTTAGGCCTGTGCAATTATGTCAGAGCATGGGTCTTCGATTACAGCTCCTATACCAAGCCCTTGCTTCAGGCCCTAAAAAAGGCCCAGGCAACAAAGGAAAAAATCGAATGGACTGAGGCAATGAAGAAGGGGTTTGCAGAACTCAAGGGGGCGATTTGTAAGGCCCCAGTTCTAGGGATTCCTAATTATGCAGAGGAATTCTACCTGTTTTCACATACTGATAGCAATTTTATGACAGCAGTACTCGCTCAGCGAACCTCCCTGCGGTATAAGCCCCAACGTATTACAGCGGGAGTCTGGACCCGGTTATGAGAGGCCACTTCCCATGCGAACAAAATCTTGGTGCGGCCGCATTCACCATCGAGAAGGCATCATCCATTGTGATGGGATGCTCCATGACTTTGTACGTCGAGCACTCATTATTCGCCATACAAGAAAAACCATAGGGCGCGCTAACATCTCAGAGAGCATCCGCCTATGAGGTTATTATCTCTAACCCATCGATCAAAATAGTTTGATGTAAAACTGTAATTTCAGCTACGTTCATAGCTGAGCCAGTCACAGAGGGATAACCTATACACGACTGTCCAAATTATGAGGAAGTCTATGAGGAAATCCCCAGGGTAAAGGAAAATGCCCTGGCAGGTGGTGAGATTGTGTTCATTGACGGTTCTTCAAGAATCGACCAAGAAGACGGACAAAGATACACAGGCGTGGCCAAGTTAAAACACCTAGCGAATGGTGTTTCAGGTACTCGTCAGTGTGCAAATACCATCTCACTATTCAGCACAAGCTGCGGAATTATTGGCACTGATACTCACCATTGAGAATCATGCAGAGCTGGAAGTAACGGTGTACAGTGACTCCGCCTATGTGACATCTACAGTGCACGCAGGTTAAGCATGCTGGAAAAGGAGGGGCTACCTCCGCGCCGGCGGCACGCCAATGCAACATGCAGCCTTATTGGACAGGTTGATAAAAGCACTACAGCTCCCAGTGGACATAGCGGTCGTGAAATGCGCCGTCCACACCAAAGGGACAGATTTCGTGTCACGTGGAAATCATGAAGCGGACACGGAAGCCCAGCGTATGGCATCCAAGAGTGAAACAATCATGGACGTGGAGGTGGCACGTAACCATGAGAGGATGTTGGTAGCACGAGCCACACCTGAGGCCTATAGCAACATGGGACAGACTCAGCTAATGGAGCTCCAAAGGGAGGCACCTCAGGAGGAGAAGAATTTATGGAAGCGTCGAGGGTGCTCCTTAAGCCCCTCTGACAGATTGTGGAGGCAAGACAGCACTGGTAAACCAGTAATGCCTGTCACTCTACTAAAGGTAGCATTGGAGCAATTACATTACCCTATACATATGTCTAAAGAAAATCTCGCCGCAACGTTCCCAGAAGACTGGTTTACACCGAATTTGGCAGAGCGTGTTGCATTCTTCATGGTGAACTGCATAATATGCATAATATGCCAGCAATTCACTGCTGGGCACACATTGAAAGTAGTGAGAGGAGTTATCCCCTGACCCAACGGGCCATTCTAGCACTTGCATATCGATTATGTCGACATGATTCAAGTGTGCAATGGGTACAGGTACTTAATTGTGGTGGTGTGTCCATTCTCTAGATGGATAGAAGCAGTCCCTGTACACACCCAGACTCAACCTGTGCTGCTAAATTCCTGGTGAGGGAAGTGTTCCCTAGATGGGGGGTGTGTGAGACAATGAGGTCAGATGACGGGGCTCACTTTGTCAATGCAGTATTTGAACAGATCAGCTTGTTGCTTGGTATAAATCACAAGTTCTCGTCGGTGTATCATCCGGAGGGAAATGGCACATGTGAGAGGCTCAACGGCTTGTTAAAGGAGAGGATAGCTAAGCTGAAACTCACATTAAAAAAGAGATTGCTGCACTGTCTACCACTGGCGTTGTATGCACTTCGGAACCAACCCGGCTCCGACCATCATCTCACGCCGTCACGGGCAGAAGAATGAGGAACCCTCTTACCCCCCCAGGATAGAGCTAGATGTGATGCCCAGCCAACCAGAGAGGTCCTGGGGACAGAGATAAGGAGTATTTGAATTGTATGACATCCAGCATCTCTGTCATTAAAGGCCAACTGCAGCGACGTGAAGTGGGTGCAGCTCAGTACAAAACACAACAGGAAGTGCTGAAACAGACCCAATTCAAAGTCTATGTGCACCACTCGTCTTCCCTGGTGATGCTGTTTCAATCAAAAATTATACAAGGAAAAGGTGGGACGAACCAATATTTAATGGCCCTTTCTTCGTGGAGGACTGCACACCTTCTGCCGTCAAAGTCCAGGGCAGAAGGGCATGGCTCTTCCTAAATGACATTAAACCATATATAGGAGAGAGCCCTCCAACTGCATCTAACTGCGAAGAAACCACAGACAACGGGGAAGAACCTCAGCACGTGCAGACAAGATCCATGGCGAGGAAGAAGGACGCATGAGCAGCAAAATCAAGGCACAAGAACTCTGTTTTAAATTGTGGCTTTTAAACAGGACATTTGCACAGACCAAAGAAAGGTGATAAAGAACAATGATACGGACACTCTGTGCACCACAGTTGCAGGGTGAAGAAGAGAACTACACATCCAAAGTCACAACAACGTTGATGAAACAAACTTTTGAATCACGTCACACTCAAGCAGAATAAAGAATCAAGACTCTGATAGACTGCAAATAAGACATTTCTGAGAGCTTAACACAGTATCCTAAAGCAACTAGTGTCAAGACTTTGTTTACAGAATGTGTGGTATCTCCCAGCAGAAACCTCACATGGGATGTGCTCACTTATTTCCAGTTGGTGGTGATATCATATCCGTCTCTCGTAGGGAGAGTAACCAGTGTCACAGACTTTATTCGAGATCCTGCTAACAAGAAAGTAATCTGGCAACTGCTGACTGTCATCGCGGAAGCCTTCGCCGAGTTACCCGAGCACAGTGAAAAGGACACAAATACTTCCACCACAGACAGACATTGAAGAACTCACCTTCACGCTGTTCTTTCAAATAATCGAGAAATGCCCAGGACTCATCGGGAGAACGACTGATACATGCACATTCAACAGAGATCCAAGAAACATTTAACAATTAAACCAGCTGTGGACTAAGCTAAATTACCTAGTGGCTTTCCATGCAGCAGGAAAGTGCAGAGACTGTTCGAGTCAAAAGAAAAGCTTGTGATCAGCACCCAGCAAAACAGGACAAATGTCCCTGTCACCCGAGGACACCCAGCTGGCACATAATGTCCTGTTCAGGCTAGTCACAGACTATCCAGAAATGGTGGGAAGGCCTGCAGATGTTGACGTCATCACCTTCCTCAGAGATCCAGCCAATATCACACACATGGGCACACTCCTCCATGGCATAATGTGCCAGGTAGAGCTGTCTATCTTCCAGCGAGAATACCTGAGGAGATTCCAGTGAAACTTTCCACCGTGGGACAGATCGAGGAGACAGAGACACAGTTCATCATCTTTTCGCCGTGGGACAGATCGAGAAGAGCAGAAACGAGAACTTCACCATCTTATTTTTCTTTTTACTTTTATTTTTTCTTCTATTTTTCTTACTTTTTCTTATTTTTACATATTTACTTTTATTTTTATTTTTACGACATTTTATTTTTGTGTGATTTTTAGCAGTTCCATCTTTTCACTCCTTGGCATTGAACAGGTTCCAACAGGTCCTCAGGACCAAAGCAAATTCGAGGAATGCACCGGGACCTTACCTAGACCTTACCTATTGTAGATATGCATAATGAATGTGACGCGCCAAAGATGATAGCCTAACCTTTTTCCATAGTCTAGCAAAAGAACTGTACTCCATACTCAAAGACTACCGTCATCACCCGCAAGAGCGGGGACACTTGAGAAGCACTCGTCACTTTAGTAATTCACAAACTCTTGAGCAACGAGATTGGAGTAAGAAAAATAATTAAACACTGACAATAGACTTGTTCAAAATGGGGGCCCAGAACAGTAACTTGGTTTTACCGCCAACAGAGGGGCGCCCCCGCTTCCCTGGGAGGAAATGCTGCCAAATGTCCTACAAGTCAATAATGTGTAGATGCCTAGTAATTATCATTGGGCCTCATTACGAGGTAGGTGGTAAGGGATTCCCGTCATCGGTAAGGACACCGGTGCCGGTAATCCCTTACCACCTGTTAGGGAGAATTCTCTGTTTAGGCTGAATTTCCTAACCTAGTGAGTCCCCCAGCAGCTTTGCTGGATTTTTGGGGTTAATTTTTTTCCTCCTGCTAACAGTGAGACTCTTTTACCCTCACTCTTGGACATGACTTGAGAGTGTTTCTGTGACTTACTATGTGCTTATGGGCTATGGGGTATTTTTTCCCCATAGGCTATCATTGGTTTTTGAATGCGTGTTACACAGCACCCTCAGTGCAGTAACACAGGGGTGTCATAGAGACCCCCAAACATAGACTCCACACCCTGGGACTGACTACTGTCTCCCTGGGTCTGTAAAGTCACCATTGACTTTACTAGTCTTAACTTAGGAACTTAACCAGTACAAACCATCATACTGTGGAAGTACTGGTAGGGGCAATTAGATTGCCCCTGGGTCCGTTGTCGAGGGGGTACTGTCCCGTCCCCCCTCGCCGAGTTTCTGGCTGGTGGCAGTGGATACCACGGAAATATTCCACCGGAATATTTCCCAATGGGATTTCCCATTGATTTTAATGCACCACTTTTTGGTGCAATGTTAAAGATACCGCCGGCTTATTTATTTAATATAAATTCACCGGTTGGGATTTTTTGCCAGAACTCGACGCCAAAATGGCATCTAGGTTCATTTCAGTAACCCTGAACCCGAGTCGAGCCTTTGTTCCACTTTTGGCGGGCTTCTGCACAGAAGCCCTCCAAAGTGGTGCCATTCTGTCTGGGTACCACAGGGGGTGTGGGAGGGGGTTTAGGCACCCTGGACTGAGTTGCCTTGCCAACTCATGTCGCACTCTGGTGTGATTGGCCCAGGTGGTGAGCCACCCCGCTCACCACTTAGCATGTTTGAGTGACAGCTAGGCTGTATGAATGGGGTTTTGCTGCATAAAAGCAGGGTTTTTGGGACTGGTTCTTCAGAAGTCGCCACAGGACCTAAGAAGCCGAAGAGGGAGAAGCTGAGCCGACCTGCCAAGACGACACCACCGGTGGAGCCCTGCGGAACCGTCTCACCACTTTTCCCGACGGCAAAGAAGATCTCCCGCCGGAGAGTCTTCTTCCCTTGACTGGTGGGGACAACCAGTTTTTGCCTCCTTTTTGCCGCCCTGAAGCATCTTGTGGCCGCCTTGCCTGTGCCAAGCACCCCGGCAACCGAGATACCACTTTTTACCTCAACCGCGAAAGAAGGGTAACATCCTTTTAACCGGAAAAACTCCATGGCTGGTTTCTTCCCTGGTAATGCAACGACCTCCAACTTTCCTCCACGACAAGATCTTCTCCTCCTCTGGACGACGCTATGACTTGCACCCACTACCAGGAACAACTGCCACCGCTGGAGGATCCTTTCCATTTTAAAGGTACCATGTTCCGCCCGGCTTCCCTTGCCACCGATTGTACGGGGTAGATTTAACCCTCGGCTCTCGACCCTGGGTAAGCCTGGGACACTCTAACTAAACTTTTCTTAACTGAGTAAACCCTTTTCTACTCACCTGTAAAGACTTGTGACATTGTGTGATCTTGGGCATCTTTTCGCCTGGCTTTCCCTAGAGTGGGCCTGGCAACCAAACTTCCTTGCTCCTCAATAGCCTGCCTTGCTAAACTTACTGTGAATCTCTGAAAAGTGTTTTTCCTTGCTGTTTTCATTATTTCTGCCCTTTTCCCTCCCTTTTTAACTAACTTGTTGGAGTGCCATCTAACGTTAAGCGCTCACCTCTGTTTGGAAATAAGTGGTGTTAACTTAGACTTGTCCAACAAATAACTAGGGATGTACAGATAAGTAATAGTGACTGTGTTTTGACTTACTTACCTTTTCTGTGCTAGTGTAATTTATGAGTGTGTCTTTTAAATAAATAATTATATACTTTTACACCTAGCTCTGGTCAGTGTTTGTTTGTACTACTGTGCCTCTGTACCTATTATGTATGCTCTGTATACTGCCTAAGTCTTCTTGAGGGACGTCTGACTGCTCAGCCACAGCTACCAGGTAAATCTGGGTGGTACAGACTGCTACCAAGTGGGTTTACTGCCAAACACCTGTAGCCTTAAATCTTTTGCAGTGGTCCCAGAGGGAACTGCACAGGTTTCTGTCTAACACTGGTGTACAGCGGTGGGATTTGTATTGAGCATACACTTTAGTGTACTTTTGAGATACCTTAGTGCAACTAACCACAAAGCTTAAAGCACAAAAAGAAAAAGTCATATTCTAACCTGTCTACTATGGAAAGTTATGGTCAAGAGTCCCTTGCTACAAAAACTGCTGATTGTCTAAGACTTCTCTGTAAGCATAAGAATCTCAAGACTAACGGAAAGAAAATGGAGCTAATAGAAAGGTTGTTAGAAAACCAAAGTCTGGATGATGGTTCAGAGGAACCTAACACTCCAGCAAATGTAGAGAACAGCAATGATATTGATATTGAACAAAGTATTGATGATCTTGGATCAGAACCAGAAGAGGAAGATGAAACTGTTGTAGATGTTCCCTCTAGGCCTCTGTCTGCTCTACCAGCTGTACCTACTGGGCCTTTGCCAGGTCCCACATTTGGTCCTCAGTACTATGAACTGGAGAAAATGAAACTTGAATTAGAGTACAAGAAACTTAATGCTCAAACTGACAAAGAACTAAGGCTAAGAGAAATGGAGCTCAAGTATGAGCTAGAAATGAAGAAATTATCTGTTGAGAATGCTTCTCTCTCTGGCTCCTCTAGAAGTTCCAGTCCTAAAAGACCACGGATGCCTAAAGAATTGATTGGTATGTATGAGCCTAAGTTGGATGTGTTGGATTGGTTGTCTATGTTTGAGTATAATCATGGGCTCCAGAACATCACAGGTAATTAGTTACTCACCTGGTTGTTCTCTAGGCTTCCTCCTGTTGCAACTGATGCAGTAATGGAGTTGGGGGAGGAGGATAGGAAAGAGTATGAATGTGTGAAACTAGCTTTGATAGCTAGGTTTGGGAAGACCCCTTCCCAGTATCTTAGGAGGTTTAGAGGCCTCAAAAAGCATGATGGTACCCCTTGGGCTACCTGGGTGTGTGAAGGGTTGAAAAACTTAGAGGGATGGATTAAGGGTTACAAAGTGAACACTTATGAAGGAATGAGAAATCTTGTAATGATGGAGTAAATTTATGATGCCTGCTCTCCTGAGCTCAGACAGCACTTGGCTGATTCACAGGAATTGGATCCTAGAAGGCTAGCTAAGGCTGCTGACTTGTGGGTTGCCAACAGGGCTACTCACAAGGATTCTGGGGTAACTCAGAAGAAGGATGAGGGGAGGCAGCCAAAGAAAGACTCCAAAGAGAATTCAAATAATTCCAATTCCAAAGAGGGCCCCAAACCACACCATAAGGGTAAGCCACCTGGGAAACCACAGCAGAGCAGTATACCTTCTGGTGCCAAACCAGAAGGAGGTCAGAAGAAGTCTCCATTCGAAAGGGCCTTTGGATCCTGTTATGTTTGTAAGGCTACTGACCATGTGAAAGGAGATCCCAGATGTAAGGGTAAACCTTCAGGGGTCCAGCTTGTCTCCTTAGCCTTCGCTCCAGAGGAGGAAGTCCCTATGGCAAGTGGAAACTTTCTACTACTGGCTGATGAACCCACTGGAGTCTCAGCCAGTGTTTCTTTAGTCTCTCTAGGGTTATGGGAACAACAGAATTTAGATGTCTATAATTCTATCCCAGATAATACTAAAGAGTATTATAAGGACAGTGTCCAGGTGAATGGTCAGGAGACTCCTGCCATCAGAGACACTGGGGCCAGCATAACTGTGGTGGATGAATCATTTTTCAAGGCAGAGGATGTTGCTAAGGCACCCAAATGTCTCACCAAGTTAGCTGGAGGGCCTGTGCAGATGTGTCCCCAGTTACCAGTTCTCATCCAGTGTAATGATATGGCTGTGAAGATACCTGTCAGTATACAATGTGAAGTACCAGGAAGGGTTCTGTTGGGTAATGACCTGAAATCTCTTGGAGTTGTGTCACATACCCCCAGACCCCCTAGTAAAAGGTTACAGGAGCTCACCAAACCTGCAAGAGAGAAAACCCTGCGAGGTTTATCTCAGGAGATGATGACAGAAATCACTCCTCTTCCACTGGAGCAACTTACTGCAGTAACTACCAGATCAGGAGCAAAGGGGCAACCCAAGACTCCTAGAAAAAAACCTACAGCAAGCACTCCAGTGCTTCCAACAAGGACTTCCCCGAGGTTGTCCAAAGTTACAACTGTAACTCCACCTCCAGCTGAGGCTGAGAGGGAGGTACAACCCTGTCTGGTTGAACTAGACTCTGAAGAAGAGCTAGTAGGAGGCCCAGAACTTATTGGAGACCTGGACCCGGCTGACCATCCTGAGCTGCAGTCTTTACTGGCAGAAGGTGGACCCAGCAGGTCAGCTTTTCGTAAGGGACAAAGAGAATGTCCAACTCTGGAGGGCCTTCGCCTACAGGCAGCTTCTCAGGCTAATGGGCAAGAGCCTGGGAAGTATAGGTTACACTGGGAAGATGGCCTCTTCTACAGTGAACCAACTGAATCTGAACCTGGAGCCTACCAACGCCTGGTAGTGCCCCAAGAGAACAGACAACAGTTCTTGCAACTAGCCCACGAGATTCCTTTGGCTGGTCACTTGAGTTTCAAGAAGACCAAGGAAAGGCTCTCTCTCTACTTTTTTTGGCCAAAGATGGGGGCTGAAGTAGATAGATATTGCACGAGCTGCCACACCTGCCAGACTTCTGGTAAGGTTGGTTCCAAGAATGTGGCACCTTTAGTGCCTCTCCCAGTTGTGGGAGTCCCATTTGAGAGAGTAGGGATTGACATTGTTGGTCCCCTTGATCCCCCAACCTCCTCAGGCAACAGGTTTATCCTTGTTGTAGTAGACCATGCTACTAGGTACCCTGAGGCAATTCCTATGAGGACTATTACAGCTCCGGCTGTAGCTAAGGCCCTCCTTGGTATTTTTACCAGGGTTGGGTTTCCTAAGGAGGTGATCTCTGACAGGGGGTCAAATTTTATGTCCCACTACATGAAAGCCATGTTGAAAACCTGCGGAGTCACCTACAAGTTCTCAACCGCCTACCACCCTCAGACAAACGGGTTGGTAGAAAGGTTTAACAGAACCATGAAGAGCATGATAGCTGCTTTAGAAGAACCCCTTAAAAAGAAGTGGGACCTTCTACTGCCATGCCTTCTCTTTGCTTATAGGGAAGTCCCTCAGGAGGGAGTAGGTTACTCTCCCTTTGAACTTCTCTATGGCCATCCAGTCAGAGGCCCCTTGGCCCTGATTAAGGAGGGGTTGGAGAGTGCTCCTTCCCCCAAGCCAGTCAGAGTGACTGACTATGTGATAGGTCTCCGAAGGAGAATGTCACACATGATGGCAGAAGCAAGTGACAACTTGAAAGCTGGACAAGCTCTGATCAAACATTGGCATGATCAGAAGGCTAACATGGTTGAGTTTACTCAAGACCAGCTAGTTCTAGTTATGCTTCCAACAAGGCAGAGGGCCTTGCAAGACAAATGGATGGGACCCTTCAAGGTTGTGGAAAAACTTGGAGAGGTCAACTATCTGGTGGAACTGGGCAAACCCAGGGAAGCTCCCCGAGTCTTCCACACCAACCGCCTCAAAGCCTATGTTTCTAGACCAGAAGTAGGAGCCTTGCTCCTAGCTTCATCAGAAGAGGAGGAGGAGAGTGAAGCTCTACCTGACCTCCTGAGAGGCTTACCTTTGGACGAAAAGGTTGAAGGAGTTAATCTCTCTTCAGATCTGACCCCTGAGCAACAGGAGGAGTGCAAAACTATGTTAAATCAGTTTGCCCCCCTGTTCTCACTTTCACCAGGCTTGACCCCTTGGGGACAGCATGATATACTCACTGGTGACTGTCTGCCAGTCAAAAGCAGAGGATATAGGATGTCAGAACATGTCCGAACCCACATCAAAGGTGAGGTCAAGAAGATGCTTGATCTCGGGGTAATAGAGCCCTCTACTAGTCCATGGTCTAGCCCAGTGGTGTTAGTACCAAAGGCAGGATCCAAAGAGTTGAGATTCTGTGTGGACTATAGAGCTCTTAATGCAGTCACCAAGACTGATGCCCACCCTTTGCCAAGGACAGATGAGTTGGTGGATAAACTTGGTGCAGCCAAGTACCTCAGCACACTGGGCCTTGCGTCAGGCTATTGGCAAATAGCCCTGACAGACCATGCCAAGGAGAAAACTGCATTTTCTACCCCAGTTGGCCTATACCAATTCAAGGTTATGCCTTTTGGACTAAAGAATGCACCTGCAATATTCCAAAGGATGGTGAACCAAGTTCTAGCTGGGATGGAGGACTTCTCCATGGCATACTTGGATGACATTGCAGTCTTCAGCCACTCCTGGGAGGACCATGTGAACCACTTAGGACATGTTTTGCAGGCTCTTGAGCAGGCCAATCTGACCATAAAGGCAAGCAAATGCCAAATTGGACAGAGTAAAGTGGTCTACCTTGGACATGAGGTAGGAGGTGGTGAGATAAGGCCTTTGCTCAGCAAGATTGAAGCTGTGCAAAATTGGACAACACCTACTACTCAGACCCAGGTGAGAGCCTTCTTAGGCCTCACTGGGTACTACAGCAATTTCATTGAGAACTATGGGACCATAGCTTCTCCTCTAAATGTGATATCCTCTCCAAAATTCCCAAAAAAGGTCAAATGGAATGAGGAATGCAATCAGGCCTTTGAAAGCCTGAAGAAAGCTCTTTGCCAAGCTCCAGTACTCCGAGCTCCTGACTACAACCAAACCTTCATGGTACAAACTGATGCTTCCAATGTAGGTATAGGCGCAGTTCTTAGCCAACTGGATGAGAAGGGTAGGGAACACCCCATTTGCTTCATAAGTAGAAAACTGAAGGATCCTGAAACAAGGTGGGCAACAATAGAAAGAGAATGCTTTGCTATTGTGTGGGCACTGAAGAAGTTTAGGCCATACTTGTATGGTTCTACTTTTGTCATTCAGACTGACCACCAACCCTTGAGATGGTTAATGCAAATGAAAGGGGAAAATCCAAAACTATTGAGATGGTCAATCTGCCTATAGGGGTTTGATTTCACCATTGAGCACAGGTCAGGGTGTCACCATCAAAATGCTGATGGACTCTCTAGGATGTATGTCATCGACTAGAGGTATGAGGTTCATCCAGGAGTGGATTTAATCCTCCTGTCCCTTAGTCTGGGGGGGGCGAGTGTTAGGGAGAATTCTCTGTTTAGGCTGAATTTCCTAACCTAGTGAGTCCCCCAGCAGCTTTGCTGGATTTTTGGGGTTCATTTTTTTCCTCCTGCCAAGAGTGAGACTCTTTTACCCTCACTCTTGGACATGACTTGAGAGTGTTTCTGTGACTTACTATGTGCTTATGGGCTATGGGGTATTTTTTCCCCATAGGCTATCATTGGTTTTTGAATGTGTGTTACACAGCACCCTCAGTGCAGTAACACAGGGGTGTCATAGAGACCCCCAAACATAGACTCCACACCCTGGGACTGACTACTGTCTCCCTGGGTCTGTAAAGTCACCATTGACTTTACTAGTCTTAACTTAGGAACTTAACCAGTACAAACCATCATACTGTGGAAGTACTGGTAGGGGCAATTAGATTGCCCCTGGGTCCGTTGTCGAGGGGGTACTGTCCCGTCCCCCCTCGCCGAGTTTCTGGCTGGTGGCAGTGGATACCACGGAAATATTCCACCGGAATATTTCCCAATGGGATTTCCCATTGATTTTAATGCACCACTTTTTGGTGCAATGTTAAAAATACCGCCGGCTTATTTATTTAATATAAATTCACCGGTTGGGATTTTTTGCCAGAACTCGCCGCCAAAATGGCGTCTAGGTTCATTTCAGTAACCCTGAACCCGAGTCGAGCCTTTGTTCCACTTTTGGCGGGCTTCTGCACAGAAGCCCTCCAAAGTGGTGCCATTCTGTCTGGGTACCACAGGGAGTGTGGGAGGGGGTTTAGGCACCCTGGACTGAGTTGCCTTGCCAACTCATGTCGCACTCTGGTGTGATTGGCCCAGGTGGTGAGCCACCCCGCTCACCACTTAGCATGTTTGAGTGACAGCTAGGCTGTATGAATGGGGGTTTGCTGCATAAAAGCAGGGTTTTTGGGACTGGTTCTTCAGAAGTCGCCACAGGACCTAAGAAGCCGAAGAGGGAGAAGCCGAGCCGACCTGCCAAGAGGACACCACCGGTGGAGCCCTGCGGAACCGTCTCACCACTTTTCCCGACGACAGAGAAGATCTCCTGCCGGAGAGTCTTCTTCCCTTGACTGGTGGGGACAACCAGTTTCTGCCTCCTTTTCGCCGCCCTGAAGCATCTTGTGGCCGCCTTGCCTGTGCCAAGCACCCCGGCAACCGAGGTACCACTTTTTACCTCAACCGCGAAAGAAGGGTAACATCCTTTTAACCGGAAAAACTCCACGGCTGGTTTCTTCCCTGGTAGTGCAACGACCTCCAGCTTTCCTCCACGACGAGATCTTCTCCTCCTCTGGACGACGCCACGACTTGCACCCACTACCAGGAACAACTGCCGCCGCTGGAGGATCCTTTCCATTTTAAAGGTACCGTGTTCCGCCCGGCTTCCCTTGCCACCGATTGTACGGGGTAGATTTAACCCTCGGCTCTCGACCCTGGGTAAGCCTGGGACACTCCAACTAAACTTTTCTTAACTGAGTAAACCCTTTTCTACTCACCTGTAAAGACTTGTGACATTGTGTGATCTTGGGCATCTTTTCGCCTGGCTTTCCCTAGAGTGGGCCTGGCAACCGAACTTCCTTGCTCCTCAATAGACTGCCTTGCTAAACTTCCTGTGAATCTCTGAAAAGTGTTTTTCCTTGCTGTTTTCATTATTTCTGCCCTTTTCCCTCCCTTTTTAACTAACTTGTTGGAGTGCAATCTAACGTTAAGCGCTCACCTCTGTTTGGAAATAAGTGGTGTTAACTAAGACTTGTCCAACAAATAACTAGGGATGTACATATAAGTAATAGTGACTGTGTTTTGACTTACTTACCTTTTCTGTGCTAGTGTAATTTATGAGTGTGTCTTTTAAATAAATAATTATATACTTTTACACCTAGCTCTGGTCAGTGTTTGTTTGTACTACTGTGCCTCTGTACCTATTATGTATGCTCTGTATACTGCCTAACTCTTCTTGAGGGACGTCTGACTGCTCAGCCACAGCTACCAGGTAAATCTGGGTGGTACAGACTGCTACCAAGTGGGTTTACTGCCAAACACCTGTAGCCTTAAATCTTTTGCAGTGGTCCCAGAGGGAACTGCACAGGTTTCTGTCTAACACCACCCTATTCCGCGCACCCTTAGCGGGTCCCTTCCTTAACGCCTGATTTTACCAGGTGTTATGGATGGGACCGTTAAGGGACTTCAGAGCTAATAACGGTACCGCAAATTGCGGTACCGTTATTAGCTCCATCCCCATTCCCATTGAGCCCTATGGGGGCTGGGGAATGGTTGTCGGAATGGGCATTTACCGGGTCCTCCAAGATTGGAATGACCCGTTAAGTCCCTATTTCAGGAAACCGGACCCGGAATGCGGTAAGGGGGTAGCCTACCTCCTACCTCGTAATGAGGCCCATTGTCTTTCTGTCATTGACTATCAGAACTGCTTTCTTCATTGGTGCACAAAGTGTCCCGATTTCAGTGCACCCACCAAACAATGAATGACTGGGGCCTACAAAACCACCCAGGCCCTATATAGTTATTCCAGTTCCGAGAAAACCTGATGGTAAAGTTAACAAACTAAAATTGAATGTAATTAGCAGTGGCACATACACACTTGAGGTAATGAATGAAGAGAAATTTGGAGACAGGGTCAGCACAGAGTGAATGAAAATGTAGCACTGACCACTGCACCCACATACTGAATGCACACGAACAAGGGCAAGTGTCAATGGCAACAGGGCCTCAAACGAAGGCAACAGAAAAAGAGAAATTTCCTACCGAACGACCAGCCCCAGAAAATAGTGGAAGTAACCAAGAAGAACCAAGTGAAAAACCAAAGAGAAAGGGCATAGCAAAATCCCTCAAAAGAACAGAAGTAGCCACAAAGGAACTCACAGAGAAAACACAAACGCTGATAGATCATGTGTTCCCGTTCATAGTTAGAGCAAAGAAACTGCACGAGGAGCTGGAAAATAGAACTACATAGACTATAACAGCAAGCATGCCAGCTCCAAAGCAAGGAACAAGCATCAGGCCTACGACACAGCCACGTGTTGGGAAGTTGGTGAGCCAATGGTGGTTAGAGGATGTCTATGAAAGATTACAAAAGGGAAGGAAAAGAAACACAAAACCTTCTCCTACCACAGCGATACAGCCAAGGAAACCTGCTCCACCGAGATGCCCAGAGTGGAAAAGCAGCACAGACACATTCAAGGACATAGTTATAGCAAACTACAGGAGAATGCTGAGAATCAATAGAAGCCCGTGCAAAGATAACAATGAACTCAATGATTACCTGGACAGCACAGCACTGAATCAGCAACCGGGCCACTCACCAATCTCGGTCCTTGGCCCAGCCACTCTCCCCTGCACTGCCTTACTTGCAACCCCTGCACTGCGGGACTGTCTCTGTATCCCTACAGTCCCCCTTCCCAGCACTTATATGCACTTATGTTGCACTTGCCACCAGCTGGCCCTCATTATTTATCTTGTTCATCACTAACCCTGTACTGCACTTTCCCCTCTCCCTTCCCCCTTGCACTTTTCCCATCCCCCCCACCCATGCACTTGCGCGATCTGAGTGACACATGGCCTAGTAGGATCATTGTCTGTCTCCCCTTGTTCCCCCTCCCTGCCTCGTCGCGCCTTGAAACACTTGTGTATAGGCGCGTTATAAATTCCATATCATATCTCGGGAACAACATATGGTACCAACACATGAAGGAAGTAGGAAGAAGGCAGTCAGAAGGAGAATGCTTCGTCTGTGCACTCCTACCGTACAGCATGGGAAGAAGGAGTAGTAATCTGCCGAGCTTAGATGGTCCTTGGAGCCTACCAAGAAGCAATAGAGAACTCAGAGAGGTTATGCAAATCTCTATGGCCAAAATTGGTAAAGCTGCTAACATGGGTCGAAGACAGAGGAGGACCCCTGCAAATAGTACCACTGGAAAGCCTGAAACTATGCTTCAGAAGTAATGGCACGAGGAAGATGGGAGACAAATTTTTCAAGCCCCAGGAATGACACAAGGAACCGCAGTCATTATGGACCATTACTTGGCGTGTGGATCCAAGGCATATATAAGACTACCGAAGAACTGGGGAGGCACATGCACACTGGTTAACGTCCATGTTCCTGCACTAGTGATCCCTAAAAATGACCTGAATTTGGACAGTTTCCCGAAAGCAGATGCTCATCTAAGAAAAAGGAGATCTGTGGAACTGGTATCCAGAATGAAGAGAGAAAATTACTTTTCTGCCAAATCAGAAGAGGCATTCCATGCGATTCCATACGAGCACAGGCTGTTTAGCCTCACCTCAAAAGTATTCACAACAATGCTCTTGCCACACATCCAAATATGAGTGAATGCCAAGTGGTTGCAGATAACCAGATGGGAGTTATTGCAGACCATCAACACTACCATAAAAGGATTTAATGTGATCAAAGAGGAAATAAGAGCAATCCGATTGATGACCCTCCAGAACAGATATGTACTAGACATGATCACAGTGATGGATGGAGGTGTTTGCACAAAAATCGGAGAATCGTGTTGCACATTTACACCATCGCATGATGAAGAAAATGGAACCTTAACAGAAGCCATAGGTATGCTAACAAACCTAAAGAACCAGATGATCGATGAAACGGACGATGACAGCTGGTTTGGAGACCTGTTCTCATGGTTCCCACAATGGATGGCAGATATATTCAATTTTCTGGGAGCCCTGCCAGTAATTATACTACTAGGATTATGTGTTATCAAAATAATCATCACACAGTGCCAGAAAACTGCGAAGAAAGCCATTGGGATGAAAATCATAGTTGATGTCGAACCAGGATGAAAGCCCAGAGATCTGACGGATGAAGAAATAAGAGACTTTGTGACGGCCAGTGAATTTGCGCCAGAAGGAACAAAGTTTACATATCCCAGGAAACGAAGAAAGTATGAAGGGAAATGGATCTATTGCAGCCCAAATGGACAATGCCAGCTAATGACATGGAATAAAGATGAACATGTAAAAACAGCAGGAAGTTTGAAGGGTGTGATAAAAATATGGACTTCAAAGACGCACACATTCCCACCATCATGTACAAAGCCTGAAGACGATGACCAAGACACCGAAGAATCAAAGGAAATGAATGCAAAAGAGGACGCAGAAGTGGTCAATGAACCGACCAGAGGGGGGAGTGTAGAGGAGGTCCCAGACATGGCCTGCACCCCTGCCCCCCATTTCGAGGTACCTGGAGCGTACTCGCCAAGGTATGTGACGTATGAGGAGCAAATGAACCAACAGAGAGCCGCACTCAGGCTCTGCCCAGTGTACATCAGAAGAGCAATACCTGTTGAGGCACCTGTAATTAGAAAACCATGGGCTGCACGATACCCTCTTAGACAACCATACCAGCAGCTGTTTTTGAAATGACGAGTACCTACAGACGGTCCACGAAGAGACCCAAAGAGCCTTGATGGATGGCCAGAGGAAATGACACAAGGGCCCGGACAGACTTGCGGATAACAAAACCGGCTATCAAGGATAGTACACCAGTGGGAGCAGCTGAGAAAATAGATGTAATGGACACAGGAGAAGAGACGATGTTGAAACGTAAGGAAAAGTGGCTATGAGGCAAGATGGAAGTAGCCAACCAGTTAACGCATGTAAATAGACTTGGAACGCTAGAAGCTAAGAAAACGATACTGCTTGCAATGCTTCGTAGAGGAATAGAGCGGCAAGCGCCAACTATATATCTACCTCAATAAGGCGCGCTATACAATTGCGACTCCATTTTGTAAAGCAGAAGTATGCCCAGGCAGTCAGAGGCCTAACAGGCCAGGTTTCATATCCCAGCCAGAGCCAGGAGAAGGAGCGGAATCGAAATTCAACAAAGAGCAGCTCATGCCTGGGAATTCAAGGAAAGAGGGAGAGCCGCAATGTTGGAGAATCGAAACGTCAGAGCATACCAGCCTGCCCCGTGAAGGTCAAGATAAGGGGTACCCAGGCAGGTGGCGAGGCTGAAGGAGAATCAAATACTTGAAAAGCTGGAAACTGAAGCAGATTCACTGTGAACAGACATGTGACCAGCCAGGCGCGAAGACGTCTGATGTCACCCAGATCCAAGGATGCCATAACTTCTCCAGATAAGAGGCTACAGTTTCGAGGACACACCCAGCCAACTAATTGACACATAGTTCAAAAGCACTGATTGATGGAAGGGAGGCAGGTTGAATCTTGGGACACTAGGCACCTGGGTGTTCAGTCTGCATGCAGCTAATTAAAATGGAGATTTATGTCTAGAGGTGTAACCTGCCCTATTACAATGGACCAAGTTATCTAGGGTCCTATAGATAGTAGAACCAATAGGACGTCGTAGTTGTAGTGACGTCTATCACATGTGATGTAGAGGGAGGGGCGTAGACGCCCACCCGATAAGAGTTATCCAATCCGCATGCTCTGTTACCATATACAGATATAGCACCTATACTTAAGTTATCTTTCCTAACCAATTATATTGCATGACAAATTTGTGGAGTTAGACGTCAGTGATGACAAATTTTGCCTATAACTGTTGCTGTTTGACTGAAGTTCGAGGAAGTTGGAAGGAGACAGGTGATCGCAACGCTGCTGATTTCCAATTGTTTCCCTGTTTGATGTACTTGTCATTAAATGGACTTCCCTTTGCCAAACTACTGAGTCCTCATTATTGAGTCGTGTTGGAGTAAGTGAATCCTGCACGCCCATTCCTCACATGGTGCAGCTATCTTGTCTTACAGGTACTAGAGGGTGAGCACTGACCTATGGGCCCGTCAACGGAAACACCACCCTCTTGTACACCCTATTACGAGGTTCCCTTGTGTGACCTGGTAAGGATGCCAGGTAAATCCAGGTGTGCTTAGCGGGTCCCGCGAGGAGACCAGGGAGCTAATAACGGGCCCGTTATCAACGGGCCCGTTATTAGCTCCCTCCCCATTCCCATTGAGCCCTATGGGGGCTCAAACGGGAATGGGGATGGGTTTTTCCAATGAGGACTTACCGGGTCCTCCAAGGTTGGAATGGCGCGATGATTCCTCATTGGAGGAACCCGGTACTGGAACCCGGTATGGAGGAACCCGGTACTCGTAAAGAGGCCCAGTATCTGTCAAATCTGCAGTGACTCTTCTAAAGTCAGATCTCTTTTCCATGTATGTACACAATGCCTGCAGCTTTATGAATTATGAGGTAAATATTTTAGTAGATTTTTTTCAAATTTTGAATGCCTAGACTCAATAGTATTTTGGAAGCAAATAATCTCTGGAAATTAAGTTTGTTTTATTTTAGCTACTTTGAAATTTGTACATTTTACAATTTGTGAATGAAATAATAATGTAATATTGAGATTTCTGTGATGATTTATACATTTTTAAGCATTTAGCAAGACATGTCACTTATGTACGTTGTGTAAGGCTTCTTTTATCTCAAGCACAGTGTTGTGAAATCTTAAACGAGCACTAAAGGATAAATATGTGTGCATTATAGATTGAAGCATACAAACCTTTTACCACAAATATGTTTGTCACACATAAAGGTCTGTGGTCACTCTTATGTTCACAAAATGCTATTTGATTTTATGCAAAGCCGGTTGCTGCTATTTGTCCCCTTCCTCTTTTTCAAAAGGAGAGCACCTGAATGTCCATCTTGAAATGATAACCTTCAATAGGAAAATATTTGGCATGGTTATTCTAGGTTTTGATAATATGAATTGCATGTGTGACATTCTTATTATGACTAAAATATCTAGAGAAAACTTACATTTTATAATGCTAGTACAATGAAATAATGCCATTGGGGGTCATTATGACCCTGGCAGAGTCATGAATTTTCCGACGCCCGGGAATGGGCAATTGCCGGGCATTACAGCCCCGGCGAACCCGGTAATTGCCCATTCCCGGGCGTCGGAAAATATTACTCCCCATTCCTATTTGAGTCCCATTGGACTCAATGGGAACGGGGAGGACGGATGCACTGGCACCATTCATGAATGAGGCCGGTGCATCAGTCAAATGCTGCGAGCGGGTGCCGTTCCACCCGCCAGGTCAGACCTGCTGGGCAGAAAGGCACCCACTCACGGACCTTGTGTTTTGCCGTTCCGGTAACAATGGTGGCGGTAGTTTACCGGCACTATTGATACTGGACCGGCAAACTTGTAATGAGGCCCATTGTTTCGTTTTTTTAATAGTAGCTATTATCCTCCTTCAAAGAAATGTTTTTCATGTGCTAACGCATCTGTCAGCAATGTCATGGAGGCTCTAGCAAATGCTCTCCTGGCAGCATGGCTTGTACGCACATAAAAATAGACAGCGACATATGTGCCGGTCTGGAAACGACGGTGCCGGTAAGCCTAACGGCACTGTTGTTTCCTGACCGCCACAGTACAACACTGCGGGGGGGTGCCGCCCCGCCCAACAGTGTCAGAACTGCCGGGCGGGATAGCACCCGCTCGCAGAGCTATCATGGGAGCACCAGCACGGTTGTTAACAGTGCCGGTGCTCCCTTGTCCCGATTCCCATGTAGTCCTATGGGGACTAACAAAATTGCCGGGGCCTGACTTCCCAGCCACCATACTTGGAATAGCCCGGTGGCACCGGGAAGTCATGTGCTGGTAATTCATTACAGGTCCGGCGGACCGGTAATGAGACCCATAGGCATAGACTGAGAAAGACAGATAGAGTGAAACCGAAAGAAAGTGAGAAAGATCAAAGGAGCTATATCGGTGGATGATAGCTTGAGCACTGCTAGATTATGTAAAATAACATATAACAGCCCCAACAAAAGCCAGTAGGCACAATCTTGCAAAGTATATGTACTTAACTGGTCATTTTACACACAGTTTAAAATAAATGAAGATCAAAAGTATAAATGTTACCTTGTTGCTTCAACTTGAAAATTTCTAGAGACGTAAAATGGTGTTTCGTTGTTGTATTCATCAAATACCCCCCATCGAAGGTGGGCCCATTCATGCACAAAAACTCTGCCTGTAAATGCACACAAAGCCCTTATATTACTCTATGACATAACATTTGAGGAAAAGGCATTTGAATTGTGTAAAGTATATTAGGCACCGGCAATATGCATTTTTCTTACTAACCTTCAATGTGACTGAAAAACGAGAATGCATATGGATGTTTCCCCTTCTTTACAAACTGTTTTTGGCAAATATACCCCTCTGTTTTAAGGGATGTTGTATTTTTCCACCTTCTATCAACCAAATCCCTTCTTTCCTGGCTTGCTTACGCCAATGACACAGTGTTTATGATTAGCACTGCTATCGGATTACAAAGAAGCATAGCAGCCTCAGAGAAATATTCAATATCTAATGGGCTTATAATTAACCCATTAAAAACTAAGATTCTTGTAATTGGAAGAAAAACGTTGAAGGAAAAAATGTGTATGAAGACTTGGCGAACCTCTTAATAAGACTAGTGATAAATGTGTTTATATAGATATCCCTATTCATGGGAGACTATGCTCAGATACCCTGCATGACTATGGGCCTCATTATAAGCATGGCGGTCCAGGAACTACGGTACCGGTAAGCATGCCGGTACGGTAGTTCCCGGACAGCCATACTACGAGCTGTGCTCGCGGGCACCTGTCCGCCCACCAGGTTTGACCTGGCGTGCAGAGCAGCACCCGCGAGCACAGCACGTCAGATGCACCGGCACCATTCTGAATGGATCCGGTCCATCCAACATCCCATTCCCATTCAGCCCTTTGGGGCCAAATGGGTATAGGGAGTCCCTTATTGCCGGCACCCACAAATGGGCAATTACCGGGTCTGCCGAACTCTGCATTGCCAGGTTCTTGCCCATTCTCAGGTGCTGGTAAAAATGCAACTCCGGCGACAGCTGTGCCGGTTTTGCCTGCACGGCTACCACCAGAGTTGTAATGAAAATGCGTGTAGTTAAATCCTTTGTGTCACATACGGGTAGTTATTCTGTCTTGACCATGGTAAAGTTGAATAATATATTTGCTGGTCAATAAGTGTAAGTCTGTTTGTGACTTTATACTGTGCTTAAGGTTGAATCAGCTGCCCACACTTGAAGTGACAGGGTCTTGGACAGGACAGGTCTATGATGAGAGGCTTTGTAGACTCTGTGTTACAGCGGTATAATCGAGTCACCATATTCTTACTTCCTGTTCAGGATTGTTTGAAGCTTATATGAGGGGCTATTGGCCACTTGTTAGTCATGGCACTAGCATTGTCACAGACCAACTGTGGATTATGTTGTTTTCAGGGGATATTAGTATAGTTTTGGCAGCTGCTTATTATGTATGGAAATGGTTTCTAAAAATGCTGAAGAAGAAAATAATGGAATTAATGGTTTGTATTGTTTATGTATTTGCACTGATATTTGTATTGTATTTAGTATTGTATTTTAGAACTTTTATGGAAGTTTAATTGTTAACTGTATAGTATTGTTGTTGATTTTAAATGTTATGCGATTTTATTGAAAGTGATGAATTTGCATTTTGTAATATGTGTTTAAGGTTTGTAATAAACCAAGATACACAAAAATAAAATAAAAATATGGATGTTTTCCCACAAGACAATTGAGACCACTCAATAAAAATGTCCATCGGCATACACAATACAATGGGTTCTTCTACTGTAAAAGCCAAATGCAGACTGGAATCCATCTCGGAGGAAGTCACCAGTTTGCACTACAACACCTAGAGACATTTCGTAGGTTGACAGAAGTCTGTAGGCGCCCCCAAAAATTAAGGCTAAGTCACAGGTTCTACGTCTTTGTAGGGAGTTGGCTCACTTGTCTTAAGTAGCTGGGTCGTTCTCACCTGTTAAATGTGCATCCAAACAGAAATGCAGTGCTGCTTCCAGTATCCAATTCCTGCTGCTTTGACAGGGTTACTAAGACCCATCCTCTGTTCCAATCCACGCCCACTTCCAAACTAGATTAAGTGGTACACAGACTAATGGAAAGTACGGGCAAACTTCAACAGTGTGTAGATGCACTGGCAATGGGGATCCCTTTTCATAATGTGACACTTGATAGGAATCAATGGTGGCCTCAGGAGTTGTTCCTCTCAGACTGTACAATTCTGCAAGGAACTCAAGACAAATGACACCCCTTAGTGTCAGTGTTGTATAGATCCATCATGGGATGTGCGGCGTACTGTTCTGTGATATTGGTTGCACTAGAGTATAAGAGAGCCCAAGGTGGGTAATGAAAGTGAAAGCTTTACCATTCTATAAGAAAAGGGCAATTCAGTCCTCTACCCTTACAGTAGGGCCCATTGCAACTGTGCTCAGATGCACACATATAAATAAGCACAAAAAAAGTAATGCATGTTTTCAAAAAGTAAATACAAACCTTGCATTCATTGTTTACAGGCATAAGAAATGCTGAATACTTTAAGATATTTCAGGGGACAGAGTTTGTTAATATTCACTTTCATACATTGTACACCCGTATGTACAACGTACATTTATAGTTAGATAAGGTAAATTGTCTTATATAGCGCCTGTTATGGGCTCGAGTAATGCCGGACCGCTTCCTGCAAATTTGCTCTGAATACACACAGGAGTCAGTGAGTTCAGTGGGTAACTCTGCACATGGGAGGCTGTGCGCCCCTTTTATTGGAATGATGACATAGTGCACCAGGTGTCACCAAACACGTGACACTGCACGAGTGGCATCCACCCATAACAGCATCCATCTGCCATAATGCTGGTCTCACTGTGCATGGCTCTGTAAAAAGGGTGGGTAAGTGGGAGACAAGGAAAATATATGGAGGAGAATAAAAGAAGATGAGAGAGGCGAGATGTGACGGATCAGCCTAAGGAAGATACAAGAGGGCCATAGACATATGAAAGCAGTAGGGAGATATACACGAGGTGGCGAGGGTAGAGAGATCGCACACTTTTGTACGTGGCTGAAGCTGACGCAGGGCCTGACTTTTATGCCTGCAGCTATTTCCCCGACACTGACGGAAGCCCTAGTCAGGTCTCAACCTTTTCAGGTTGTTCCATGACACTGTGATCCTCAGTCCTTCGTCTCTGCTGTCCTGCCTTACCTCCTCCCTGGCCTCTTTTTCACCTTCCCTGAGTAGTGCCTCTTGTCAGTTGTCGGCATCCTTCTCCCCATCCTTCTCCCCAGTTGCCCTGCTTCTCTGTTTGCTGCCTGCTAGTTCTCTCTCCATTACTTCTTGGGTTGTTGCCCCGTCTCCTGCTACTGACTAGCCTTGAAGGTTATCTTGACCATCCCAGTGACTATTCACTGTCCTTGCTCCACATTAATGGTGGACGGCTTTGTCAAGGCAGGAATGAGCCATCATCACACCCTAGTGTTATGGTTTGTGGTTTGCCTCCTGCGTTCACGTATGCATTCCTTCATCGTGTTCCTGGATCTTCAAATCCTTGCATCACACAATGGCTTACAGGTACGTGACAACAATGGGATGCCAGGGACATCATTTCACCAAAATGCCAGGGGCAGTGGAAGTGACATGAAATGACCCTTGACCTCTGATGACATTACAGGAAGTGATGACATTTGACCCCACCCTGAAGTGTCATTACGGGAAGTGCAGAAACACAACCTTTCACCCCTTGACAAAACTGGAAATGGCATTACATAGCATTGTTCCTAAGCACACTACGAAAAATATGGTTACAATACCACTGTAATGGATATACATTTCATACAAGAATGAATTTAGGAGAATATTGTGAAAGGTTTTGACCCATGTTGAATCAATAGACTGGGTAGATGTGGGGATGAGCTGTCGCCGCCCATTATTCTATCCCAGAACAAACTAAATCAATAGACTGGGTGGATGTGGGGATGAGCTATCGCCGCCCACATTCACGCCAGAATAGGAGAACTGCGCAGTTGGCACGAGACCACTCCAAAGATACAACCTTCTTGTGGGGGGTTCCACATCACCACTCTACTGTAAGGATGCCATCAAAACAATGTTAAGCAAGGGCCCTATACTATCAAGCAAAAGACCACTCTATTGAAATGCAGTGATTCAAGCCAACACAAAAATGGATGCAGTACCGACAAATTCCCCAAGGTGGCGCTAGCGGTCTAAACTCTGACAGGGAAACTGTATTTAGGAGTTGCAAGAGGGGCAGGGACTTCAAAGCTTGTTGGTTAATTGAAAATCTTAGCCACCTGCTGTTCCCAGAGGCCAAGAGGCTGAGACCTCTTAACACCTCAGAGATTCCCACACCAGGAGGCAGGATATCACATGACCCTGTTGATTGATTGAGGAGAGACTTCCAGGCAGCCTGCTGGAGCCCACACAAAAGGCTCTTTCTGTTGAATGGGGTATGTTAATTTTGAGTGTTTCCTGTCAACAGCCCTCTGCCAGCAAGGAGAGACATGTGATCACTGACCAACCCAGACTTCTGGAGGCGGACCCAAACACTTGGGGAGTTGAATTGCAACAAATATATATTTTATAGAAATAGTGATAATTTATTGTAACCAAATGACAGGAATCTACAACTTTGGGAGTCTTAGTTTGAAAAATGCCCTCACGATTTGAGTCCAAACTCCAATTTGTACCATGTTCTGGGGCAAAACCCCGCTAATTATGAATATTGTAGACAATGTGTTTAAGCTAGAGACATGGAAAGTTACTGGGATATATGTGGAAGGGAAATGTACCTTTGTATAATTTTTGATGAAAATCCCATATTGCAAAACCCACTAAAATCGAAAATAAGTTGCCATTTTTGAATGCAAGCTCCTAGAAACGCCAGAGTCGGGACAGGGACTATCTTTAGTAATATATGATGTGTGTACGTGATGTCAAACAACTGTGTACCTTGGAAATATGTATTTGAATCAAATATAGATTTGTGGGCAAATTGACCAGGGGAGGATCCTCTGACCCATAAACAGACCTCATCACTCTGACTCACAACCCAATTCCCCTAATCATGGGAGAGGGGCGAATTGGGCCATTGACAAGTAGAGAGGGGCAGGCTCAGTTATGCCGCGCACACACTCACTTCCAAAACACATAAAAAGAGACTGCTGGGATAGGTAGAGACATTCAATTCCATTTGCTGCGGAGCATGCTGACCGACGACTTCACATCCAGAGATCCAACACTTAGACTTCCAAGCTAAACATAGACTACAGAACTTTGAACCTAGAAGGCCCACTGCAAGCAAATGTATTCTCAGCAGGCCTTCAGAATCCAGCAAACCTAACCAAACTATTCAACAGCCGGGCGAGCTGTTTGAATTCTTTGCCAAGAACTGTTGCCGGAACCGCAGACCAGACCCAGACCGCTGTGAGCAGAACCGGTGCCTGATTGACCCGCCGTATCCAGAGAGGCTAGACCAGCAGAGCAGAGCTGACCCAGACGCTGTGAGCAGAACCGCCCAGTCCAGTCCAGTTGACCAGATCCGTGACGAGGCCCATTCATTTCAAAATTAGGAGTGAGTATCCGCCAGAACTGTGCAGAACCCAATCTCTTAGTTAAAATAATCTAATCCAAACTATTTTAACCTAATTAGAACAGCCTCCTAGAAATCGTGTCATCTGTCATATGTAAAGCTGCACAACTGTCACCTGTCAATTCTGAAGCTGCAAGCTGTCACCTGTCATTTTGAGTTTTACTTTAAATCCGAAAATCTACCTTTATTAAATCGTCCCTATCTCTTGAACCGTAATTTAACTTTCATTTTAAAGCTGTGATTCTAGGCTTTCCAGCGAACCTAGAACTGACTTCCTACTCCTTATACTTTTACCGCAATCGCGATTCACGCACTCGCAAAATTTACCGCGATTTGCGATTTGGCTCAATTTCTCCACTTGTCAAAATAGCAGCTCCATTCTTTCCTTTGTTAAAATCCGTTTGCAACCTGGTAATAACTCATAGAGCATTGCTAAAGTGAGCCTGAACTAATACCAACAAGCATCTCTCACTCACCCTGAGTATCTAGAGGGAATTAAAAGCATTTTTAGCACATTTCTCACTTCATTGTCATTACATTCAAAGCATTTTTGGGCCTGTGTTTCAAACCTCTACCTGTTTTCCTCTAAGCTTGCTGGGGGGGAACTGCATTTCGTATTGCATTGTGTTGGGATTCTTGAAGACTGTGTGCTCTCCTTCCATTTCTTACATTGCATAGGGGGGGGGGGTGAATTGTCAAGGAAAAGTGATTACATTGTCTTTTGTTGAAGCCATATCAAGTTATTTTCTGTACTGCATTTCATTCATCATTGCGTTTCCTTGAACCATATAAAGCATTCTTTCCCACCGTATTCTTCTGTTCCTATTCATAAGATACCTCTTGCTGATTACTGCTCATATTCACAAGTGTAATATCCATTATCAATTTATTTATAGAAGTGTGATATATATATATATATATATATATATATATATATATATATATATATATATATATATATATATATATATATAGTTTGAATTTTCAAATAAACCTTTTAATTTGCAAAACAAACCTACTTCTTGGCTCAGTGGGTTCAGGGGGATTCTAAGAGGGGGGTGTTATACTAGGGTTGTCATCCAGAGTACTGAACTGGACATAAAAATACATCAATAAGGGTTTTCCTCAGCATCCAAGACTAGGCATTGACTTGGCTGTAGTGTTGATTGAATATCGCTTACAAAAGTGGGGGCTCGGAGCCGGGAAATTCTGGGTTAGATTTACCATCAGAATGACGACCTTGGTAGATATGAAAATAGCCAGAGAGCACTTCTTACATAAGCTATTTGTGAGAGGTGAGTGGACTCATCAGGACCTAACGGTCTGGTTGCAGGCAATCGCGCAACAGGTCACTGAAACAGGGTCAGATATATGGGGAGATCAGGGTCCCCTACATGTGGCCCTGAGTGAACTATATATGGCCCCTAAAGCCAAAGATGAACATAATAAGATTGCCAGGATAGCGGCATATTTGTATCTATATATGGGAGCCATGCAGGACAAATGTGCTGAAGGACAAGATCTGGCAAATAGGCAACAGATGGCATTAGAAAAGGCCAAATCTGACCTGGTCTCTTCTGAGCAGAGGCTGCAGAGGAGCCAGGAGTCAGAAAATGATAGTAGGCAGTATAACATTAAAATAAAAGAGGACATGGATATACTGCAACAGGAAAAGACAGACCAGGATACCAGAATTCTGGCTTTGCAGAAGGAGCACCAAGACAGTTTGGACTCCTTACTGCAGAGCCAGAAAAAGCTGGAGCAACAGATCAATTTCAACAGGGCATGCACAGAGCAGGTAGCCACCCTGCAAATCCAACTAGATAGAGAGAAAGAGGAAAGCAATAAATTGATTTTGAAAGACCTAGATACCCAGGCAGAGTTTGATGAAGAACGCCAGAAAGCTGGTGCCTTTCAAAGGCAGAGGGACGACCTGGCGTCACAAATACAGGCTCTTGGTCAGGAAAGGGATACCTTAGGCTAGGAAGTCTGCCATTTAAAAAGAAAAATTGAAAATCACTTGGCCCTCCAGGGGCTGGGTGACCTCCAAAAAGAGCATCAGGGCTTTCTAGATCACACCAGGAGGGTGGAGGAGGCTCTGGCAAGAAAGGAGCAGATCAGTAGGGATGGGACTGAGGAGGTAACCCTCCTGCAGCAGAGACTGGCCCAGTACTCCAGGACCAATCAGGAGGCACAGAGAGAAAATGAGGCTCTCTGTCAGCACAATGATAGGCTCCAGCAACAGGTAGCCATGCAGGAGAGACTGATAGAGTCTAGTAAGGCCTTAACTGAGGAACTGAAAGCGCAGGCTCTTGCATTGCAACAGGGAGCAGGGGCTGATAGAGACGAGGTTCGCTGGGAAAGGGAAACGCCTGAGCATAACCTCAGGAGCCCTGGTACCAGAGGCCTTCATCTCTCCCAGTCCCTGGACTCTGCCACCCCCATGTCCCTTCGCGCACATGAGCCCAGGGCCACGGGGATGGCAGATTACTATCCAGCTAGAAGTATGGGGCTCATAGGCCAGTACCTCCCAGGAATGGTTGGGCGGGCATCCGGGTATGGGCACCCAAGCACAGTGCAATTTAGTGGGGAACCTCAGGAGAGTAGGCCCATTAAGGGCATCCTGAAAACCTCTGCCCAGTTAGGTCAGTGGGGGGGGGTACCCATCAAATCCTGGCAGCAAGGAGGGGTCTGAAGACTCCTCTGAGCATTACAGGACACAGGAGACCAGGTCCCCACATTCTGCCAGCCATTCCCAGTCTTGCAGAATCCGGGAAAACCTGGAAGATCAGACGGGCACCTCTGGGAGCAATGCTTCTGAGTCAGAGGATGAATGGACCAGGGTTACCCGAACCAAAAAGGCCAATACGGCAAAAAGGGCCTTGCTTAAGGACCCCTCGAAACAAATAAAGGCAATAAGGAGTGTCATCACGCCTTATCATAAGAACGCCAAGTATTCTGTTTGGGAACACTTGGAGCTCTGTGAGCAAATGATGGAGACTTTCCATTTGAAGGACAGCAGTAGCTGCATCCAGTATGTCAAATGGACCTTCTAACCAGAATACTCCAGTTTCTTTGCAGGGCTGGAGGATCAAAACCATTCAAGGTGGTCCACATACAGGTCGGCCATCTTGAAACATTTTTCTGGGCACAGAAATCCTCAAGAGGCTCGCAAGGCAGCCTACAATTTGCAATGTGGGGAGGATCAGGCCCCACAAGAGTTTGTGCAAGAATTAAAGCGTGCTTTTGCGCAGACCACCAGAAGGGTGCGCACGGATAGCAGAGAATTTATCAATACGTTTTTCCATGCCTTACCCAAATACATAATGACCCAGCTCGTGAGAGATTTTCATGAGAAAAGATTTTTAGACTGGGTCATTGAACAGGCTACCCGGATCTATGAGGTGCAGAAGCCCATCGAAAATAAAAATAATGCGCTGAAAAACCCCAAAACCAACAGCACCCCTGCTGTTGCCAAGGTGGCAGAGGTAAAGGTTGCCCCCGTTTTAGATTTGGAGATGGGGAGGCCTAAAAACCTGCCTGCACCAAATAATTCACAGCCCAGAAGGCCCTCGGGCCAGTCACAGACAGGGATTCGAGGAGGTAGTCCCACAAATGGGGTCCCTCGCTCACCTGACTAGGTAAGTCCCCGCTACAAGGGAAACCGACCAATCCTGGGTTATGTGTGGACTCCTCCAGCCCAAGGGGGGGATCCAGCCAAGCACCTGACCCGGGGAACTTTGCTCCTAACTTCCCCCAGGAGGGCAGAAATTCACCAAATCCTGGACAGAACTTTTTCCCCAGGTATCCACCCAATTTCCAGCCCCAAAATCATCCATCCTTCTTTCCCCAATTCCTTGAGCCCAGACAACCTAATCCGGGAGAGGGGAGGCCAAGGGTGGAGGGGTACCCAAATCTTCCCAATCCGGGGTATTACCAGAGACGGGATAGCTACCCTTCCCGGGATCAGCCCAGGGGAGAAAATAGAGCCCCGTATCAGCCTGAGTGGGTTTCACAACTTGAGCGCCAGGTCCAAAATATGGCACGGGATCTGGGTCACATACTGAGGGCTCAACAGAACCCTCAGATGAGCATGCCACTGCAGAATGCCCCAAACTCTGGACCTGGTGCTCCAGAACAATGACGGGGGCAGCACCCCGATAACCCACCGGTTCCCAGGGAGGAGGCACAAGGGGAAGGGGGGTGTAAAGCCTTGGAGGAAGCTTACTTCCCAACTTGTAAACAGCCCCTGGAAAACCAGGAACTGGAAACAAAATCTCCTGCCCCTGAAAGCCTGCCTCCCAAGGAACAGAGGGGGGTAGGAGAAACAAAGGACCCAAACAGACCCATTTTGTGGAGGAGGTACAGGTCTTCCAATTTGAGGGTGAGGGATCCTCAGGAGATCCTGGGAAAAGGATCTTCTCCTTCAGAGATGGGGGAACTCCTCCCAAGGAAAAATGGGTCCCAAGGGATGCCAATTCAGACTGGGGAGATGTGGAGACTGAGCTACCGCCGCCCATCATCTCATCCCAGAACCGACAATACCAAAATCCCATGGGTCAAACCCATCCTGATGGCTGCCTCCAAAAAGGGGGGGGCGGCCCAGAACCCGAAACCATTTCCAGTTGCCAACTTTTTCTTTCAGATTCCCCAGGCTCTTCACAGAATTCTGCCCAAATCTCTGCGCTAGCAATGTCCAAAACCAGAAAGTTCCCCCACCAGTTGTCCAAAAATGTGCATTATCTGTACCCCCCTTGAGGAGAAGGAGGGAAGATATTATGCCCCGGTACAAGTACAGGGTCAGGGTACAATTTCAGCGCTGGTGGACACTGGATCTCAAGCTACCCTTCTGTCCAGAAGGGCCTTTGATGAACTAAATGCAGGAAGGGGGGAGAATTACCGTATTCCCCTCACCTCTCTTCCTGGACAACTCCAGAACTTTGACGGGAAGGAAATTCCCGTCGAGGGGTCTGCAGATTTGGACATCAAAATTGGGCGACACAAGGTGAAACACCCGGTCATAGTAGTGACTCCAGAGGGCACCCCTTGTTTACTATGGAATGACCTCCTGAGAAGGTTGTCACCCCTAATAGATTGCGTAAACAAGGTCCTCTGGACCCAGACTAGCCGACCAATAAAATTAAAACAGAGTGTCAACCATGTTAGTTTAAACGGCACCTGCCACATGGTTGAACAAAAATCTGACCAAGTAGAATTTCACTTCCAGAACAACCAGATTCCAGACGTGACAGTAATAGCAGTAGGACAACAGACTGGTGATGGGGGGTCCTCTCTATTTCTGAAAATCAACCTTCCTTCCAGTTTAAGGTGGTGTTCCACACTGGAAGGAAACACTCTGAAATTCTTTACTAATCCACAATCAGACACTCCCACTCCTATAGTCCAGAAAAATGTGAAATCAGCTCAGAGCCTGGCTGATATTCAGCAAATTGGAGATCAGTTGTTCGTCCCTGTTCAGTTAAATGATGGGAAGGACTCTGTTCTCGCTCGAGTGTGTGTGAACAACAGTAAGAGCTTCATCAGCGAAGCCATGTTCCGCCAACTCCCAAAAGATCCAGCCATTCCCACATTCAAACTGATAGACAAATGGGAAATGGACCTGGAAGCACCCAATTCTAAACATCTCCTGCCAAGCAGGTGTATGCTAAAAATCTCCATCGGCAATAAGAGCATAGTCCATAATTGTTGGGTCGTGCGAGACGTCACTGCTGCCTTTTACTTAGGCAGTGACATTCTCAATCGCTTTGCCATTAGTTTGGACCTAATAAACTTCAAAGCTTGGTCCCGATTAGCGGATAATCCCATGGGCTTTGATGATCCAGAAAAAGCATTTAGGTCAGCTCAATTGCTACCTTATGCAGTTGAAATTCAGATTAAAGAGGAAGTCACCATCCCAGAAAGGACCCGGCAATTCTCCCTGGAAGTGAAAGTTAAAAGAGGACAAAAATTGAAAAACCCTGATGCTTATATACATATAAATGCTTCTCTCCAACAGCAAGGGCTGGGGTAAACCCAACACCATTAGTCAACATAGAACATGACACCATTCCAATAGAGGTGGATAACAGCGACTTACAGAGTATTACTCTAGCCGCAGGCACCATCATTGGAATGGCGGTTGTTGACCGACATTTCTCCATTGATTTAGGAAATGAGCTGTTAGGACCAATCCCCAAGGACTGTTTTGACAGTGACAGTGAGGACAATACAACACGAGACAGGATTTTCACCCGGCATGGGGGGAACTTCCTGGTGTACACTTCTTGCCCTTATGGTAAGAAAGATGTGACTTGTGGAGGAGGGATGAGGTGATTTTCCAGGTCCATGAGGGCTGCCTTTCCCACCTGAAGCCTCCAGTCCAAATCAGCACTCTGATCAGGGACTTCTCCACCCAGCTGGAGGAGGCCGCTGAGATAGCCAAACCAGAAGTCTTCCCAGGCTTCAGGCAGATGGTGGAAGAGAGAATCAACCTGGCTAATGCCTGCGTGACTCTGGAACAGAAGCAAAAGTTGAAACAAGTTTTCTTGGATTTCCAAGAATCTTTGCGGTAGACTCATATGACTGTGGTCGCACTGACATCCACACACCAACAATTCCCACGGACCCTGGAATGACTCCAGTGTTTGTGAAGCAATATCGTTTGCCTCTCGCATCCATGGAGTCTCTTACTGAAATAATTAAGAACCTTGAGTCCCGGGGAATAATCCGTCCAGTCCACTGCACTTTCAATAATCCAGTGCTGGGAATATTGAAGCCAAACGGCCAGTGGAGACTCTGCGCCGACCTTAGGGAGCTCAACAAACGGGTCCATACTTCCCGATGGCCTCTGCCCTACATTGACGAAGGGCTGGCCCAGATTCAGGGGTCACAGGTATTCACTGCAATAGACCTGACCAATAGATACTGGACCGTGCCTGTCAGTAGGGAGGACCAATACAAACTGGCTTTTACCTTTGGGGGCCAGCAGTACACATGGACTCGGACTCCCTTCGGATACCTCAACTCCGGCAATGAATTCAACATTTTCCTACATAAGGCCATGCCCGACCTGGGTGTGAGGGGTAACCTGGCTTATGTAGATGATGTCCTCATCAAAAGTTCATCTGTGGAAGAACACATAGCGGAGATCTGTTATGTTCTGACACAGTTGAGGGCCGCTGGAGCAAAACTTTCCTTCCAGAAAGCACAGTGGTGTAGAACCCGTGTTAATTTCTTGGGGCATGAGATTACTCCTCAGGGCCTCTGTCCCCAAGAAAAGAAAGTGGAAGCACTTCAGAAGCTGAAAGACCCCACAACTCTGCGGGAACTAAGGAGCCTCCTTGGACTGACTAATTACAGCAGAAAGTTCATTGAAGGCTACGCAGAGATCACTAGACCCCTGATTCATCTCTTGAAGGGGGGGGTCAAGTGGGAATGGGGTCCAGAACAATCCGAGGCGGTAAGACTACTCAAAAGAAGCCTCTCACAAGCGCCTTGCCTAGCTTACCCTGTCAGAAACAAGGAGTTCTTCCTGGAGACAGGGTTCTCTAATACGTGCTTGACGGCAGTATTATAGCAAAAGCATGACAAGGTCAATAAAGTAATCTCTTATGCGAGCAAAACTTTATCCTCTTTGGAGGAAAAATTCAATGATTGTGAGAAGGCACTCCTGGCAACGGTGTGGGCATTGAAGAATTACTGCCCGTTTATCCAGGGGGAACACATCATAGTGGAGACTCCACACCAGCCTCTGCAATATCTCCAAAGTGACAGAATCCGGGCCGGAAATGTGAGTAATTCCCGAATTACTTCCTGGATTCTGTCAATGCAAGGCTTTCCTGTGGAGGTCAGATATGGCCAAAACAAGAAGAGTCCCCTCGCGCAAGGTCTGGCTGACTTGCATGATTGTGCCAGAGAAAACTGTCTCGAGGACGAAAGTCTAAAAATCAAGGACAACATGGAGGCATACCTTAATTCCCCACACAAAGTCTTTGAAGAAGACAAGCGTGAGGGAATGCCCACTGTCTATGTGGATGGATGCTCGTACCATGTTGACGACAACGGGGAGAAAGAACTGGTGGCCGGCGTAGGGAATGCATGGGTGATGAGTCACCAGAACCCTCCGCTGGATACAAAATTGGTCCCCGAAGTAGTCAGGTGGCAGAATTGATGGCTGTGCATCAGGCCATCCTCACTGCTGTCCAACATCAACTCCACGAACTGGTCATAAGCATAGATTTGGATTATGTACGGAACGGGTTCGTGGAGCACCTGGTTAATTGGAAAACCAGAGGCATGTTATGTGCTAATAACAAACCCTTGAAACATGGGAAGTTAATCCAAAACATTGATGATCTGGTCACATCGAATGGGATGACCATCTACTGGAAAAAGATCAAGGGTCATTCCAAAGTAGAGGGACCAGACAAAACTGGAAATGACTTAGCTGATCAGCTGGCCAAAATTGGGGCCATCCAAGGGGATCTAATAGAAATAGAGTCCCTATTGGGGTAAATCCAGGTCAATGCTATCACTAGGTCCCAGCCAAATGCTCACAATGATCTTTCAACTGCACAATGGAGTAAGGAGACCCCTGATGCTGATTTAATTACAGCTCAGAAGGGGATCCAATTATTGGTAAATTTTACCAACTCCTTGAGGACCCTGAGAACTTTCCCTTGACGGATACCGATTACATTGGGAAAGAGGACCTAAGAGTGTTGATGAAATGTCCAAAAATGTTCCGAATCCAAGACGGTTTGCTGGTAAAGAAATCCAAAGCTGGCCACGATCAGTGGGTGGTTCCTACCTCATTCTGAAGCCTGATGTTAAGTCACAGCCATGATGCGGCCACCGCCGGTCATAGGGGGTTTCACACAACACTGGAAATCTTAAGAGAGGTTGCATACTGGCCGCACATGGGGCAGGACCTCGACCAATACTTGAAGGGGTGTCTTGTGTGTGCACAATTTCAGCCATCATCCCTCACACACCGTGCACCTCTCCAAAAGAGGGGGATGACACTGCCATGGTCAGATTTGCAAATCGACTTTGTAGGCCCTGTAATCCGCTCGTTTAGAGGAAACAAGTACATGTTGACCGTTACATGCTTGTTTACCAAGTGGGTGGAATGTCTCCCAGTCCCAAATTGCAAGGCAGAAACAGCAGCTGCCCTGATGATTAACCACATCTTTTCCCGTTTTGGTCTACCTCAAAGGATTGAGTCAGACAGGGGTAGCCACTTCACCAGTGAAATAATGACAAAGATGTGGGAGATACTGGGGGTCAAAAGGAAGCTACATCTTGCTTACAGGCCAGCTTCTTCTGGAGCAGTGGAGAGATACAAACGAACCATTGTGAGCATATTAAAAAAGTTTGTGGCGGATTCTGGGCCAAGTTGGGATATCCAATTACCTCTGGTCCTAATGGCCATCAGATCTACCCCTTCATCTGCAACTAAAATGTCACCATTTGAGTTGATGACTGGACGCAAGATGGTCCTTCCCCAGCATTTGCTCTACAGAACCCAAGAGCAAACGTTGATAAATGCCTACACAACTCATGAGTATGTGGAGAATTTAAGGAAACACCTCCAACATGCTTTTGCCTATGCTCAGCGGAATCTAGAAAGATCAGCTGATAGCATGAAAACCCACTACGACCTGAAGACCACCAGGAAGGAATATACTGTGGGGGACCGGGTCTATCTATACAATTTCCAAAGGAACCAGGCCAAACAGTGAACATTTTTGCCTACATGGAAGGGACCCTTTGAAATTATAGACAAAATCTCCCCTGTTGCCTATAAGATCTGCATCCCCAAAGGCAGTTTGGCAGAGGGGGAAGATAAGTGGGTCCATATAAATCAGCTAAAGTGTTGCCATCCCAGGCACACTCTTCAACAACTGGAGGAGTCCTCTGCAATACCAGAGGGGACCGCCCCAGAGTAATTCAATTCCAACCCTAAAATATCCCACATATAGTCTCTAAAATATTAAGAATTGGAAAAAAAATGACTTATGATTGTTTCTTGTTCTTTGTTAAAATAAGAACGCAAATGTTTTGACTATAAAATGTATATGCCACCCCACTATATCAATGGTGGGGAAGAAATGTCTACGAATAGGTATTTCCGCTTTCCTTTGTCGTCCTAGGAGAAAGAAAACCTGGAGACTGGCCAAGGAGGACGATCCGGAGACCGGGAGCAGAGACCCAAGGGGCCCGGGGTACCGCCCAATATTCTCATCAGGACCGGCGAGGAGAACTGATCGATCCAACTGGGTGGAGGAAAATATGCTGAAGTGTGCCATGTACAGAATTGGAAGAAGATAATGGGGACATACCAGCGCAAGGGCTCAAAACCTCCTTTGCACCTGACTTCCCCTCGACTTGAATCAAAGCGTAGTTGGGCAGGGGGGTTTTGTCAAGGGTTTTGACCCATGTTGAATCAATAGACTGGGTAGATGTGGGGATGAGCTGTCGCCGCCCATTATTCTATCCCAGAACAAACTAAATCAATAGACTGGGTGGATGTGGGGATGAGCTATCGCTGCCCACATTCACGCCAGAATAGGAGAACTGCGCAGTTTGCACGAGACCACTCCAAAGATACAACCTTCTTGTGGGGGGTTCCACATCACCACTCTACTGTAAGGATGCCATCAAAAAATTTTAAGCAAGGGCCCTATACTATCAAGCAAAAGACCACTCTATTGAAATGCAGTAATTCAAGACAACTCAAAAATAGATGCAGTACCGACAAATTCCCCAAGGTGGCACTAGCGGTCTAAACTCTGACAGGGAAACTGTATTTAGGAGTTGCAAGAGGGGCAGGGACTTCAAAGCTTGTTGGTTAATTGAAAATCTTAGCCACCTGCTGTTCCCAGAGGCCAAGAGGCTGAGAACTCTTAACATCTCAGAGATTCCCACACCAGGAGGCAGGATATCACATGACCCTGTTGATTGATTGAGGAGAGACTTCCAGGCAGCCTGCTGGAGCCCACACAAAGGCTCTTTCTGTTGAATGGGGTATGTTAATTTTGAGTGTTTCCTGTCAACAGCCCTCTGCCAGCAAGGAGAGACATGTGATCACTGACCCACCCAGACTTCTGGAGGCGGACCCAAACACTTGGGGAGTTGAATTGCAACAAATATATATTTTATAGAAATAGTGATAACTTATTGTAACCAAATGACAGGAATGTACAATTTTGGGAGTCTTAGTTTGAAAAATGCCCTCACGATTTGAGTCCAAACTCCAATTTGTACCATGTTCTGGGGCAAAACCCCACTAATTATGAATATTGTAGACAATGTGTTTAAGCTCGAGACATCGAAAGTTACTGGGATATATGTGGAAGGGAAATGTACCTTTGTATAATTTTTGATCAAAATCCCATATTGCAAAACCCACTAAAATCGAAAATAAGTTGCCATTTTTGAATGCAAGCTCCTAGAAATGCCAGAGTCGGGACAGGGACTATCTTTAGTAATATATGATGTGTGTATGTGATGTCAAACAACTGTGTACCTTGGAAATATGTATTTGAATCAAATATAGATTTGTGGGCAAATTGACCAGTGGAGGATCCTCTGACCCATAAACAGACCTCATCACTCTGACTCACAACCCAATTCCCCCAATCATGGGAGAGGGGAGAATTGGGCCAATGACAAGTAGAGAGGGGCAGGCTCAGTTGTGCCACGCACACACCCACTTCCAAAACAAATAAAAAGAGACTGCTGGGACAGGTAGAGACATTCAATTCCATTTGCTGCGGAGCATGCTGACCGACGACTTCACATCCAGAGATCCAACACTTAGACTTCCAAGCTAAACAGAGACTACAGAACTTTGAACCTAGAAGGCCCACTGCAAGCAAAAGTATTCTCAGCAGGCCTTCAGAATCCAGCGAACCTAACCAGAAATATTCAACAGCCGGGCGAGCTGTTTCAATTCTTTGCCAAGAACTGTTGCCGGAACCCGCAGACCAGACCCAGACCGCTGTGAGCAGAACCGGTGCCTGATTGACCCGCCGTATCCAGAGAGGCTAGACCAGCAGAGCAGAGCTGACCCAGACGCTGTGAGCAGAACCGCCCAGTCCAGTCCAGTTGACCAGATCCGTGACGAGGCCCATTCATTTCAAAATTAGAAGTGAGTATCCCCCAGAACTGTGCAGAACCCAATCTTTTAGTTAAAATAATCTAATCCAAACTATTTTAACCTAATTAGAATAGCCTCCTAGAAATCGTGTCATCTGTCATATGTAAAGCTGCACAACTGTCACCTGTCAATTCTGAAGCTGCAAGCTGTCACCTGTCATTTTGAGTTTTACTTTAAATCCGAAAATCTACCTTTATTAAATAGTCAGTATCTCTTGAACCGTTTGGGCTAGGAACGAAATTTAACTTTCATTTTAAAGCTGTGATTCTAGGCTTTCCAACAAACTTACTCCTTATACTTTTACCGCAATCACGATTCACGCACTTGCAAAATTTACCGCTATTTGTGATTTGGCTCAATTTCTCCACTTGTCAAAATAGCAGCTCCATTCTTTCCTTTGTTAAAATCCATTTGCAACCTGGTAATAACTCATAGAGCATTGCTAAAGTGAGCCTGAACTAATACCAACAAGCATCTCTCACTCACCCTGAATATCTAGAGGGAATTAAAAGCATTTTTAGCACATTTCTCACTTCATTGTCATCACATTCAAAGCATTTTTGGGCCTGTGTTTCAAACCTCTACCTGTTCTCCTATAAGCTTGCTGGGGGGGAACTGTATTTCGTATTGCATTTTGTTGGGATTCTTGAAGACTGTGTGCTCTCCTTCCATTTCTTACATTGCATAGGGGGGGGTGAATTGTCAAGGAAAAGTGATTACATTGTCTTTTGTTGAAGCCATATCAAGTTATTTCTGTACTGCATTTCATTCATCATTGCGTTTCCTTTAACCATATAAAGCATTCTTTCCCACCTTGTTCTTCTGTTCCTATTCATAAGTTACCTCTTGCTGATTACTGCTCATAGTCACAAGTGTAATATCCATTATCAATTTATTTATAGAAGTGTGATATATATATATATATAAATTGTTTGAATTTTCAAATAAACCTTTTAATTTGCAAAACAAACCTACTTCTTGGCTCAGTGGGGTCAGGGGGATTCTAAGAGGGGGGTGTTATACAAGGGTTGTCATCCAGAGTACTGAACTGGACATAAAAATACATCAATAAAGGTTTTCCTCAGCATCCCAGACTGTGCATTGACTTGGCTGTAGTGTTGATTGAATATCGCTTACAATATGTCTAGAAGACTTAATAAAGGTCTCATCAGGCATTCTAGTCCCCATACAACTTTTTATAAGGAATGGGCAGATCCACACGATGTACAATAAATACATTTATATGGTACAACATTTTAAACATTTTATATTTGTACTTCCACAATGCACAGCTCAGGGGTAAGTCACTTGGTTCATACACGTGGCAGACAAGAAATTTGGAAATTTGTATCCAGGAAGCCCAATTTCTGAAGCTGATTAAATGAGCGCCAATACATTGTGTAATAATAAGAGCTATTCGTACAGTGCTTAGACTTGTGAAGGAATCGAATTTAAAGCACTATATAAAACATGATAGTGTTATTTTTATCATCCTCATCTTAGGTTAACTCTTTTCACTTTTTCATTATTGAAGTCAGATTACTAAATCTACTCCTCATATGCTGCTGCCTGTCTCATCCTATCATGTGTCCCCTACACCTACTTCTTTTTCCATCACTACCTGTGACGTCTTCCTGCCTCACTCCTCTGTAAACTTGAAAATGTTGTACTGCCCTCCTCTCATCGAAATTCTTCCCAATTCTATTGTCATCTACCTTAACATCGCTCTTAACATCCTTTCTCTAATGCATCTTCTGAGACACCGAATCTGCAACTGGGCCACTCTCGCCCACCTTGGTCCTGGGCCCAGCCACTCTCCACTTGCACTGCCTCCCTGGCAACCACTGCACTGCGGGACTGTCTCTGTATCCCTACAGCCCCCGTTCCCAGCACTTGTCTGCACTTACCTTGCACTTGCCACCAGCTGGCCCTATTCATTTTATCTGTATATACTTACCTTGTACTGCACTTCCCCCCTCCCCTCCCCTTGCACTTTCTCCCTTCCCCCTACCCCTGCACTTGCGCGATCTGAATGACACCTGGCCTAGTAGGTTCGTTGTCTGTCTTCCCCCGTTTTCCCCTCCCTGCCTCGTCGCGCCTTGAAACACTTGAAACCCTTGTGTATAGGTGCGTTACAAATGCCATATCATATCATATCATACCTATTTCCCAAGCAGCACTTATTTTGCATCCTGCTGCCTTTCTGTCCACGCCTCTTTCTCTACCCTTTCCCTAGTAGTCATCTGTCTCTCCACTTTATTTCCTTTCCTCACTAGCCCATTCTCTTCCCCCTTCCATTCTCCCTCCCTACTTTTCACCTTCTGCTCCCCATCAGACTGCATTTTAATCCTCAACCACCAGTTTACTTCCATCCTCTAGTCTGCTCTTACTCCCACCTTTCTTTTCCTCTCTCATTGTTGCTGTTCATATCCTACCTCCTTCAGCGCCATTCCCCACTACATCATGTTTCACTTCCTCATCACTCTAGGCCACTCTCACCATCCGTCTGTACCTGAGTCTCAGTCCCTCATTCGATCGTCTTCTTTCTCCTTCTATATCACTAGATTCCTTTACTTTTTAACTGTGAATTATGCTATATAATCTATCATTGCTTAGTTCGCTGATGTTCTGATAAACCTTCCATCACGTTCTTCACTGACTTCTTTCTGCCCTATACTGGGAACCCTTTGGTGCCTTTGCTCCTGTTCTGCTAGTTGCTTTTATTTCAGCAACCGTGAATATGTTCATTAAAATGAGTGATCCATTTTTCCTTATACTTGACCATTTCATGACCCTATAGTTATCGACACATTTTATCACATCTATCACGTTCACTACTTGTACTTAGCCTACCCTTATCTTGGATGTTCACAGATGATCTTACTGCTTCTGTAACTACCTTGACGGCTCTACTCTTCATCTTGTCCACCATCCTTATTACATCACTGTATCCCAAACTATCTCACTACCTATGACTGCCGTCACTGGCCCAGTTCAGCTTGCACTGAGCGCCAATTCTGCCACTCACCATACTCCTCGCACTTTCATATTACCTTTTAATGCTATCACACCACTCTCTCTGTCTACTCACTTTCCCTACCCACTTACTTCCCAGATGTCTTCCTTTTTCTATGTTACTCTACTCCCTCCCAAACCTTCTTCATTTCCCTTCTCCTTCCCCCTTGTATTCCTCCCCCACCTGTCTCTGCTACTTTCCATTGCCTCAGACCACCATACCCCACTATTTGGCTTCAAACCTCTTCACTCACCCGATCAAAGTTATTTCTCTTCCCTGCCCACATTCACATTGCTCCCAGTAGCCCCACTATTAACCATTTTCCATCTTTGTTCTCACCTGTCTATTGTTCTTTACCTATCTGCAACTTGTGTATCCTTCCTCCCTTACCCTGCTCCTCCCCTTCTTTCTCCATTTATCAATTTGTCCTAAAGAAAACCTGCATTCTGACTTCTCTGCCGTCTCACCTTATTTACCTGCATCGCCGTTCTCAAACGCTAGCTGCCAAACTCCACTCCTCTTCTCACACACTTTCCACTGGACCCTGGAATGCGCAGTCTAATGGCACCACAATAACCTACATTGGTTTCCTAGTTAGAAATGAATTCTCCTTTACCACTCCCATTCTTCCCATTAGTCCCCTCCATCCCTCTGGATCTCCTCCCTCTTCCTTCAATGAGCTTTTTCAGCTACTATACTCTATCCTCCACAAACATCACATTATCATCATGGGTGACTTCAATCTCCCTCACCCCTCTGATGTCCGATGCTTCGCGCGCAATTGCCTTCTCTCTATTCTCTCACTTCTATACACAGTCAGCCTACACTAACTCCTGATAACTCACTTGACCTCATCTACTTCTCGTAATCCTGCTCGCTCTGATCTGTCTCTCCTGTTGATTGACATCGAGGTCCCCTATTCGCCCTCTCCTCCATCAGAAAAATGTCCAAACACAAATTCTCTCCCTCATTTCTCAACTCCTATATGTTGGGCATTTCATCCTCCATTAAGATCCTCTCTCTGTTTCCTCCTACCCCCATGGACTTGGCCTTTGAGGACATTAATAACACCTTGCCATCAACCCTTATCTTCCAATATATTCATGTACTGGCATACTCCTACTTCTTTGAGCTAATTTCCCTTGACTCCCCATTGTACTTTTCGTTCCCATGCTAATTTAATTTTCACCATGGCTCGTCGCCTTGTACTTCCTCTCATTTCCACTTCCACCCATCCTTCCTCCTATAATGCTTCTCTCCCTTGACGCTCTCTGCCTCTCCTATCCTACTTTTCCCTTTCCCTAAACATAGCTCCTCCTTATCTGCCTCGCCCCCTTGACCGTCCCTCCTCGATCACCCTGTAATTCTTTGACTTGCCTTGCCTAACGGATCTGTATTAGGCTCTTCTTATACAACTAGTCATTCTCCTCCATTCCCATATATTCCCATTGGAAAGCGGCTACTTGCTCACTCTGATACTGTGTCAAGTGTGTATCTCTAGACCAATTTGATCAATAGGTCCCGATAGCCTACAACCATCTCAATAAATAAATTAACTTATATTTTCCCCAAAACGCGAATTCATACTCTATTCATATACCAGGGTGATCACCATTGAGACACCTTCCTCAGTTTGATTATACAATAGCTGATAACATTGCATAAAGTAACTCTTTTTTATTTAGATCCTTATGTTGGGAGATAACGTGACATAGTACATAAATGGTATGTGATGCAAATAAGAAAATAGTGAAACATAACCAGTGCATCTACATATTTGGCTTCCACTGCAATTCGGTAGGCAAGCATGTCCTTGCAGATAGTGAGTTTGCTGGCAGAGATTCACTGTCACATTCATGTAAGGAAGTGTCCTCATGTGCCTGAGGGAAGAGCCTTTATAGAGGGGTGCAAATTGGGCCAGGAGAAGGTATCAATATCTGCCCTGCTGTTCACCCAGTGGTGGGAACACTATGGAGAGGGGGTGAAGAGCTCGGATTTAAGTGGGCTTTAAGTGGGCCAGAGCTCCGGCAGGCTCCGAACATTGCACCTGAGACTGGGACCTGCCAGTGCACCCTAAATCCCCTACTAACCCCAGCCCACGAGGAAGCTAGAAGCCAAGTGTTTTTTTCCAAAGCCTGAAGCTTAAGGCTTTAGAAAAAAAAGCCTCGCATTTTCATAGTGTCTCTGACCTCCCTGCCAGGCATGACTTTAATTAGAGATGCAGGCATGAATGGGGTGTTTGGCAGGGGGTCAGCAACACAATAAAAAGGCGAGGCTTTTTTTTTTTTTTGTAAAGTCAATAACCCCATGCCAGAGATTGGAGATGCAGGGATCCTCACCCTCGGTCTGAGGGTGATGATCACTGCATAGCTAATGAAACGGATGTCTGGCAGGGGGACAATTAAAGGACGAGGCAACACTTACTGAACGCTGCCTAACAGATAGCATTCAGGTGAGGTTAGTGTTGCTTCTTAATTGCGCTGTCGGCCCCCTGCCAGGCCATGCCCTCCTAAGAGTCCCGGGTCGAATTTGTAGGCCACTTAAAGCAATGATGAAGAGAGTATGCGGGTCTCCTACAGGCATTGCTGTCGCATACTGTGCCCTACCTAAGGGCACTTGAGGCGCCTGGCATGACCAGAGACCAAGCAGGGTCAGGCTTAACCTCTGCTCTGAATACCTTAGTGGCTATCTCAGCTTCTTGGGATTGTAGTCTTGAGGGAGTTGGTTGTGACTCTCAGGAAATAGATTGGCAATACCTAGAAATCAATTAGGGACTGCACCTCTTTAAATGCTACAGGGGGCATAAGCCACACATTTCCACAATGTTGGGTATTAACACCACCCTGTGAGGATTGGTCTGAGATTGTGTGTCTAAGTACACACTTGTATAGTGTACATTTGTGCCCCTGCCTCGTGCTACCGTTGACCCAAGTTGACACTTAACAGGACTCCAGGTGCAGTTGTATTTCACCCGAGTGTGACAGAAAGGCACAGGGCTATATTATTGTTAACTGCAATGATATAACTTTTTTTTTTATAAAAAAATTAATATCTCGATGATGCTTTCGAAATCAATGAATTATGGATTTTAAGAAGTAGGAATGCTGATTAGTTAGGTTAATTTTCGGCTCTATTCATGTCACTAACTTTCAATAATGAAAACAAAGCACATGATTAACTGTATGCAAATATCTGTCCACTGTTGCACATTGTGAGCTGGATTCTGCAGTTAAAACCTATAGTACGAACGCATTTAATCAACCCCATGTGTTTAATCAGCAGCTTCTCTTTACAGGAAAGGTAAAAAAAAACACTGATATCTATAAAGATCTCAATGTTTAGCTGTTCACTCCACCTAGCGGCTGTGAAAATCCCATACTTGTACAACAGAAAATATCTTCAAAAACAGTAGTTCGTAAATGAAAGAAATTCTTCTGTAGAATCCAATTCATTGAATAAGTTAAATGAAGTATAGTTTACGTGTTTTCATCGAAGTCTACTAAATGGGGTACATTAGCTTGTCAACATCTGTTTTTGTTCCTTTTTTAAAAATAATTCTGCACAAATTATAAGAAGTCGATGGAAGTCTCTTTCTCTTTGTGGGTTCTGGGGGCTGTACAAGCAGGAGTGTTAAGGCAAAGCCCTCAATTTGAGCTGTAGTAGAGATTTAGTGGAACTTGGCAGAGTTTGGTGATCATTTTTGGCAGTACTTTTTGGGGATATTTGCCATCTTTTGTCTGTCTCTATATTCATTAGGCACTCTTTTTCATCTTTTATTTTTCCCCTTCCTTTGCCTCATAGAAAACACCAAAATAAGTATTTCCTGTCTGTTTCCCGTTCCCTTTTCCCTTTGTGTCACCCGAAAATCTTTAAACAAGTAAAAAAAAAGGTTATTTTTCTGTTTGGATTCCAGATCATGTCTGGCTGTGTGCTTGACCTACCAGGCCTGGTATGATGTCTTACATTTGTTTCTTTAAGTTGCTTTTAACCCACAAAATATTTAAAACCATACAAAGGTGGCACCTTTGTATTCTTATTGGTGGTGAAACTTAAAGAATCTTCTTATTTGTATGGGAACTAGAGAATCCATTGTGTGCTTTATTAACCTTTCTTTGTGTGGGCTTAGCGATGGCCCCCGCGGTAAACACTTTCTACGACAACAGTGTTGGGATGTACCCTAAACACCTAGAATGCCCACTACGGTGATGTCCTGGAACGTACGGGGCTTGAGTAATTACACCAAGGCCCGCAAGATCATGGCCTACGCTAATAGATATGGATGCAAGATACTACTCTTGCAGGAAAACGCTCCACGGGCCCCTTGACAAAGTGCATGGCACCATCATGGGGACCCAACAGGTTTCTACCTCATACTCCACTTGGGCTAGAGGGGTATTAACAATGAGTCACAAATCACTCAAATTCGTACACCACAAGAGCTACATTGACCCGGAAGGTAGATACATTATATTGCATTACGCAATTGCTAATAGAGAGTACCTCTTGGTGAACACTTACGGCCCTAATGTAGACACCCCCGATTTTGTGGATCAGGTTGCAGCCATATTGCTGGGATTTGTAGGGGTGCAGATTATTTGGGGAGGGGACATGAATTTCATACTAAATACTGTGCTGGACAGAACAGGCACTGCTCCCAGACTATTGTCTGGAGCAGCGCGTAGACTACTGGCATGCAGCGAGACACTAGACATCCGAGATGTATGGAGGACACTACATCCACAAATATGGGAATACACCCATTCAGGGGAGTTGCTAGGTCTGGAAAAGACCCGGGGCTAAGCTGATGTCGGAACTGTTGGGACTGGGGGCTAGCTAGTCTTTTGGCTGTAGCTCCTGAGATTCTATCCGGGGCTACAACCAAAAGATCAGGGGCTATAGCCCCCTTAGCCCACCCCTAGCAATGCCCCTGCAACCATTACTCCTCAGTGCATGACAGTTCCTCCAGAATTGGCATGTTCCTGCTGTCAAGCGATCTGCTGGGTAGGGTGGTGGAAACATAAGTACTTGTAAGCACCTTATCGGACCATGTCCCAATCACGCTATCCCTTGAACTGGGAGTACCTGCCCCTACCATTAACACATGGCAATTCAAGTCTGCTGCGCTGCAGGATATCGTGTTCAAAGCAGACATACTGTCGGACATCCAGTCCTACTTTGAGCATAACACACCCCAGTCCACTACCATGGGGGTCCGATGGGACACCTTCAAGGTCTTTATCAGGGGTATGTCCATATCTGGGGAGGCAGGAGTACTCAAGACTATAACAACAGCCCTCGCCCGCTCCGAGGCCAGATTACGCAAGCTGGAGCGGGCACATCCAACATCGGTTGACCCTGCCACCCTCTCCCTAATTAGTGAAGAACTCCAATCGTTTAATGAACATGCTACAAGGGAGGTCCACTACTTTAGCCGTCCACAAACTGCACGGAAGTATGGAGAGGATGATAGACCCGGCAAAACAATGGCTACTCTGACTAGGGGAGAGTGGGGCTAAACTCTGATCGCTTTTGTCAAGGATTGCCGAGGAGTAGTACAATGGTCCGATCAGCAGATCCTGGAAGTCTTCACTGACTTCTACATTGAACTATACTCCCAACCCCCCGAACATAGTGAATCCCATATGAGGGATCTCCTCGAGCAAATACCCATGACCTGCATTTCACCCGCAACCAGAGACCTACTAGATTCCCCTATCCTACTAGATGAAATAGTCAAAGCCATATCTAGTCTCCCTAAGGGTAAGGCACCGGGCCCCGACGGGTTTATGGCAGAATTCTACCAAGAACACGTAGCCATGCTGGCCCCTAAACTACTTGAGATATGGGACGAGTCGCTCCAGCTCATGACCCTTCCCCCGACACTACGCGAGGCCGTCATAACGGTGCTTCTGAAACCCGATAAAAGCAGCGATGAGTGCGGATCCTACAGGCCCCTCCCGCTGATGAACCTGGACTCAAAATTCTATGCCAAAGTTATAGCTAACCGCTTCCTCCCAGTCATGACATACATGGTCCATGACGACCAATTGGGATTTGTACCTGGGTGATCCACGTCCCACAACATCAGAAGGTTGCTCAATGTCATGGCACGGATTGATCAGGGTGCCAGTGCCGTTGCGGTCATGCTCGACACCCAGAAGGCCTTCGATATGGTGTCCTGGAAGTACATGTGGCTAGCACTGGAGACCATGGCGTCGGGCCTAACATGGTCAGATATATTAAGATACTCTACATTTCCCCTGTGGCTAGAGTTCGGGTTAACTCCTTAACGTCGGGCCTGATCCCACTCTTCAGAGGCACGCGACAGGGCTGCCCATTCTCCTCGATTCTTTTTGCCCTTGCAATAGAACCAATGGCCGAACACATCAGAGCGTGCCATTCATGCAGGAGGATACGGTTGAGAGACACCCCCCGATCATCTCGCTCTATGCGGATGACGCAATATTATTCATCAGGGACCCGGCCCTCCACCTGGATCCAATCTTGTGCGACATCACTCGTATAGGGACACACTCTGGTTTCACTATCAATTACACCAAATCTGAACTCTTCCCCCTCACCAGCTCCACCCAGCAACCTACCACTGAGTATCCACTCCGCTGGTCGCCCGATGGGATTAAATACCTGGGGGTCCAGGTTTCCCTATCCAGGGACACATTACTAATAGACAACTACTTGGCTGCGGCACAGCAGGCTGAAGCTAAAATGACGCGATGGCGCTCCCTTCCACTGTCCCTTGCCGGGAGACTCTCCCTTATCAAGATGATACTGCTCCCTAAGTTGCTGTATATATTCCGTAATGTCTCTGTCTGGCCAGGGAAGAAATACTTTAAAAGACTGCACAAAATGTGCGCACAGTTCTTATGGCACTCGGGTGCGGTGTGCAAAAAATGGTCTGACATGACACTCCCGTATGATAGAGGGGGATTCACCGCCCCCGATCTGCTGCGGTACTGGCTTGTGGCACAAGCGCAGTTCGCCTCCTACTGGTATCCTGCCCCCCCCCTCGCCCTCATGTTAAGCTGGAAATACTGGCCGCAGAAGACACCAACATAATGTCATTAATACTACACCGGCAATATGCACCGGATTCACCTATTGACCCGGTTGGGACCACTGTGCACGCTTGGGGTCGAATATATTCAAAGCAGGTGCCGACCAGCAGCCGTACTACAAGTGGCTCCCCGCTTGGTGATTTCCCGGGCTGGAACCCACACATGACACAGCCCTGGCATGACATTGGGAGGCCCTGGGGTACCTCGCTCTAACAGACTTCTACCTGGAAGGGCAGTTTATAACTCCACAGACATGGAGGCCAGGCGACTCTGGTTCAGCATTGGAATATCTGCAATTCTATAGACTTCGCGCCGCCTTCCGAACGGCCTGGCCTGGTTTACCTAATGAACCCCTGGACTCCCCAGAGATTACTTATATTGCTAACTCGGGCGGCGCCCGTGGGGTGGTCTCTTCACTGTACAAGCTCATGCAGATGGGTGCCCTGATCCAACCCCCCCTGGCCCGGGATGACTGGGCGGCTGAGTTGGAGATACAGCTCACCGACCACTTATGAGGGAAAATGTGCTCACACACTAACAGTCTCCCTCAACTTTCGCTACCGAACCATACAATATAAACTGTTCACAGATTGTGCTATACCCCGTGCAGGATTTCCAGATTTGCATGAACCACCCTGCAGCCCTGCCCCCGTTGTGGTACAGAGGGCGCTGGTCACTTACACATGTTCTGGGAATGTCAGAGGCTGACTGAATTCTGGGGCAAGATCATGGAGACATTATCCGTTATCAGTAACACTGTTATTGACCCAGACCCGATGGGTATTCTGCTTGGGGTGTGGCAGGTTGAGGGGGCCAAACAAATGTCTAAATTCTTAAATGTGGACTGCATCGTAGCCAAGAAATGTGTCCTACAGAATTGGAAGAGTCCCTCTCCCCCCTCATTCCAGAAGTGGCTAAACCTACTCACTAGGTAATTGTGAAGAGGAGTACATTGGTATGATTCCAGCTCGCTCTCGCCCGAAGAACATTTGGACTGCGTTCAACAGCTACCTCCATAGCCTAGACGAGACTTCCTCTGTAGGGGGTCCTCCCTGAACTCCAATTAAAGTACTGCTGCACTGTGTCTCACCGCGATACCTTGCTTTTAACCTGTTGTTATATCACTTTATCTTGCTACCAATGTATTCCTTGACATATGAATTGTACTCACTAGTTGCCCTGATGTATGTGTATGCTATATGCCTCTGCCAACAAAAATAAAAGTTAAAAAAAAAAACTTTCTTTGTGTGTATGAAACTCCTTTGCGAATCCATGTATGCCCTATAGCCAGTCAATTATTGTAGCTGTTTATGTCTGGTCATGAATTTTGTTAGAAAAGGATTGAAATGAGAAAGTGAAGCAGGGCTTTGCTTTCAGGCACCTGTTGGGTCGAACAACAAGATGAGCATTGTCGTATCAACTTTTAGTCACTGCTCAGTGGAACATGTTGCTGCTTGGTGTTATCAAGCAGCAACACTCACACGCTTGGACAGCATACCTGAACTGTCACAGAAAAGATGGACATTAAGGACTCGATTGGCTAGCCAGGGTGTTAATAGAGATTGCTCAAGGTTGCATAGCAGAATACTTTGAGACGATGCTCTGTGTATGTCTGTCACATCGAATATACAGTAGACATACAGGGTGGTATGACTGTATTTTTATCAAGTAAGAAGGCCACAGTGCAATGCCATCCCTCCCTCACGACAAATAACAGACAATCATAGTCTACCAGGGAACAGACACATTTGACACATTCTGAGCCAAAGAAAATGAATCTCTGTTCATCCCTTTACTCATCTAAATCACAACCCATGTGATTAGACACAGAGCCAAACCTATATTGAACATCATGGGGAAGATACATAGAGTGACCCAAACTGGCTCACCCGTTCCATACTCTTACATCCCGATTGCCCTTGTTGGACTTTCTATTGGATTGCTTCTTTCCCAAGAAGGATCTTGGATGTTGGATTACGAATTGCCACTTTCCTCTCAGATACTTCCTTGCTACCTCATCTCTTGAGCAATTCTGTCTATTCCCCTTTCAGGTAATGTCCTACTGCTGGCATGTAGACTACATTTCCTTGGACTCCCTTCTGGATTTAGGTGTTCCTGTTATTTGGAACCATGCCCAGGTCTATGTTTTTGTGCACTTTTATTTTTTTTGCAGCGATGGGATATTTTGTGGTATTTACTAATAACTGAAATGTACGTTCTGGCAAGCGGGTTATTAGGAAAATCATGACAGAACCAGACGAGTGCCTGCATCCGTTTGTGGAGAGGGAACTAGAAAGGGCACCTGCTGCAAACATAGATAAGCTCAGAGCCCATATTGATTGGTATTGGAACCCTGCTCCCACGAACTGCTCCTCATTCGTAGTCAGGTCTGTGGCCACTTCACAATCAAATGGCGTACATGTTAAGCTCATAGAAGCCGAGCTAAGGATAAACACGATCCCATAGGTCACCATGTGCTCAGCTATGCCAACGCTGTGCGCATGAATAGTGCACTTTCCATCTAGTGCCACAAAATGGAGCGAGTGAAGACATGCAGTTGGTTTCCCTTTAAAGTTAACAACAATGGGAGAAAAGGATTGAATCTACCAGATGTCACTCAACGAGACAACATGTCCTTTAAAAAAGGGACGTTGTGTATTTTCCGATATTAAACATGCAATGTACGTTGTTTTGCATAGCGCATGTCTGCCACTTTTGGTGGCCTACCTGTGCATGGTACTTTAAGAAAAAAGGAGGTGGTAATTAGTGAAACAGTGGCAGAGGCAGATGTAAAACCTGTGGTGTTGATGGATGCAGGTCAGAAGTATGCAGTTCCGATGTGCCAATCTACTTTCTATGGGCTTGGTGGAAAACTTGGGAGTAGTATCTTATTCATAGGGAAAAAACAAATATCTGGACTAAGGAGCTTTGAGCCTATTTATCCGCTGAGGTGGGGGGCGTGCAAAGGCTAGTGAGAAGAGCTTAGTACTGGTTCAGTTAGTGTTGCTGTGCTAATGGTTAGGTCTTTGTGGGGCTGTGTATGCAGTGATGTAGTGGATGGAGATCATAGAGGGGAGTTAGTTAGTCAGGAGATTGGCAGAGTAAGCCTTACAGTGCAAAACAACCTGCAACCATTCTCTCCCAGCACTGGCCGCTTTTAGACAGGTCTCATTTCACTATCTCACATTGCCACTGTCAATGCTCCCACCCACCCCCCGTGCCTCCCTCACATAGATACACTGCATCACATGTGGAACCAAACAGGGATCCGCTAGTTGGTAGATGAGGGCAAGAAGCTGCCTGGAAGATCCACCACTTTAGCCTAAGCTATTTCCTAAGGGTTATAAGAGGCTAGAACCACTGGTTCAGAGAAGGGGCTACTTTATATTTGAGGGCTGCAGTTGCTCATGTCACCTTCCTTAATGTTCTGGTTGGCAAGCTGTGAGAAACCTCAAACCTCACGCTAGCTCAGGTTCTGTGCTCAGTCGCTTGCTGGCCATGCTGCCCCGCAAGAGCACGGCCCGTCTTGGTCAGGGCAAGAAGATATTTATCAGGAGTTTGTGGGGCGGACTCCGCAGGGGCCAGCATCCCTGATCACTTTTCCTAGGGGTCTACTCTACCCTCTCCCACAAGTCACAAAGCTCTTATCACACAGGCCAAAAAGGCAATCCTCCAGCCATTAATGGTCACAGCTAAATAGCATGCTACATGCTATTTACTTTGATTTTCTTCCTTTCACCTTTTTCTATTTCTTCTTTTCTTGCATCCTTTCTCCCTATATTTCATTTTACCTTTCTTTCTTTCCTTCTTTCTTTTTTCTGTATTTGGTTAACTTTCTCTCTTTCTTTCATTCGTGTGTTTACTTACCTCTAAATATTTTGTCCATGCAGTCACTTAAGAGGTCTTTCCTCTTTCCGCTGGTACATACAGTATGGATGTGAGGGTTAGGATTATGAGCCCCATTCATTGGAAGGTTGGCAAATGAGAAAGACACAAATAATCCTCCTCTTCTAAAAACTTCAACATTAAATATCTACTTTATGGCTTTGAGATGTGATTTCCCTAAGCACTGATTTCCCCAAATGTCTAGCCATTTCCTGATTTTCTTGCCGTGTCTTGCTGTTGTATCCCACTGCACCAAATGTATATGTTCATGTGACATTTCATTCTGGACTAACATTTAGAATTTCACCCACCTCTATCTTTTACCACATAAAACCGTAATTCCAAATGTGCCATCGTGAGCATTCCTCTTGAAAAATATATAATTCGTGTTTGCATATTAAAGGCTTTCCATTTTTCTTAGCCGTATTCTAAATGTAAACGGTTCTGTAGGTAATTCTTTGTCACATTCTCTCATTTAAAGCAAAACAAAATGACTTTTATGGAAGACAGCATAAGACATTTAACAAAAAGTACTTACCTCGAGTTCCAAAGACGGAGAGCAACTTGTCATTTAATATGAAGTTTGGCGTAAAATGAATGTACTTTGCTTTCTCCCCGCATCCTCTGTATTGCAAAGTGTATGGGTCATCGCCATATTTCAAAAAGGAGTCGGCAACAATCACATCCGCCTGGCGAAAGATGAAATACATTGACTTAGGCAATTGCGAGGGGGTCTTGTATCATTTAGACTTGCAATTGATTGTGCCACAGTAAGGCCAGTAAATGCATTCCTTACATTCAGTGACATGCACATTGCATTAAGGCATTGAGGCAGCTAAATTGAGCCCCTTCCAATCCCGAAGATGAAATCAATTCTTGTTGTCAATGAATTGCATCCCCTCTTTCTCTTACACCGAGTGCTTGACTCTTTCCAAATCCTGAACATCCACCTCAATTGCAGACCCTCAACGAGGACCTCTTTGTCACGTTAGCTTAAAGCTTGACTCAGGAAGGAAATTGAAATTTCCGGAAATTCAGGATTGAATGAAATTGTTTATTGTGTAACTACCCCCTTGATTGGGCTTTGGAGGGATTTTCTAGCGTGATTATGAGTGATAATAAGCTCTCAATTCAAGCAATCGACCATTAAGCACACGATTTTGAAAAAACATATGTATCCAACTCTTTACGTTCATATATACAATTAGAAAAAGATCATTGAAAAAGGTTCTTGAATACATTTTTTCTTGCTGCGTTGATGGCCCAAACTAAACTCAGTCTGTTGCATAATCTGCATAAAATTAAACAAAGACATCTAGCCTGCCCCATATTACCCCTACTAAGGTACCCCAACCAACCCCCCTTTTTTCAGATCCGCTAGAGCGCCAGGGGAGCACTCCAGTGGTGATAGTGCGTGGTATAAATATCCTTTAACATTAACAAACGTTGAACCAGTACACTGGCGGAACGGCATGCGGAAAAAAAAGCGTGCAGTAGCCAAGGAGTGGATGGCTTTGTTTTGAAATGATATTATCAACTTTCTTCCTTTGGTGAAGCAAAGAAATGTTGCCACTATATAACGGGGTGCAACCCCTTCAGACTGCCATCACTAGAGAGGGTTTGAGGAGATAGCAGGTTCTGCCATGAATGTTCTGGAAGCTCTGACATAATGGGCCGGTGCAGTTGTCTCAATGTTGTGCCTCTTCAGCCTGACCTATAGCCAAGGTATTTTTTTCCTACAGTGAAATATGCACTGGTGGCAATGGTACTATTCCATTTCATACTCCTTCTTACCTTGCGAAGAAGCATTGCACAACATGCAGAGTGGGATGACACATTTGATATTACAGAAAAGGTTTCACAACTAGCACAGTTTCATCTAATAGTGTCCCCATTGCTATTTCTTATTGTCATATGCTAAACAAGGTACCATACCGAAACATTTCTAACGGTACTACGTCTATGGTTCTGGATTATGTCATATTGGGTAGCATACATTTATTCAATTATTTCTAGTGGAATTCCGGGAAAGGGCCTGGGAAACCATTTGTCTGGTAAGATGTTATTGTAGCCCCTGGTTTCTGGCCCTCCACCAGGGCAACGGTATACACCTCCCTCACGCCAGGCCAGGGGCAGTTCCCATGGGAACTACCACCCGCACCGCACAAGCCAGCCTGGAGAAGGAGGGGAGATGCACCTGCCAAATAAAGTCGATGTTAAAAGGAGATCGTCTACACCCTGAGTTTTTACCTGACTTCAATGGATCTGCGTGAATTTTCTGTCGCGGAAAAGTCAGCGACAGAAAGGTTTGCATGAGAAATGTACGAACCACAAAATGTTTGTACATTTCCCATGAGAACATACATACACGCAGATCCTACAAACCCACACCCCCAACACACCCCCAACATACCCCCAACCTACTTACCTTTCAAGACGTGCTGAGTCCCTGCGGCGCCAGTTCCCTTTCACTTCCGTGATCAGGAACCCCTACAACCCCACTCACTATACTTTAAAGTATGGTGAGCAGGATGTTACGGAGACACCCCCGCAGCCCCTGTTTTTTTGTTTGTTTTTTTTTTCTTTTTTTTCGGGTGTGATGCGGGGATGTCCCCCGCAACACCCCGCTCACTATACTGTATAGCATAGTGAACACAGCCCCGGCTTTATTTATTTATTCCATTTTGGGGGGCTGGTGGGGTGTCCCCTGCAACCCCCGGACACCCCCCAGCCCCAAGTCCGACCCCACCGAAACACCTAAACACATACCATGAAAAGTTCGTTTGGTAGTTAGAACTTTTCGTAGTGTGTGTTTTAGGTCTTTTGGTGGGGTCTGACTTTTATAGTTGGTAATTTCATACAATACCGGCTTCAATAGGACACAGACACCAAGGTGGATTTTTTAGGAAAACCCTCTTTAAACTTGTATTAAACATTTCTAATTTCTTACTTACTAATTCCCTTTGAAATTTACCCTGGTGTGAGTTGCTTCTAAATAGGTCCACACACCCTTCCTTGAAGGGGTCACAGTTAGACCCTAGAGTGAGACTGATGGTACAGACCCCTGCCCTACACCTGGTAGAACCCAGACAAGCATGAGGCCAGAGGATGGCCTCTCTAGGTTGTCCTACGCTCTAGGTGGCTCAGGTACTTTTCCTTCACTACCTCACGACAAGGTATTTACCCCTCTATACGGAATCCTTAATACCATAAGCATTTCCTATGTATTCCCCTACCTAACATTCCCCCACACAACAATACCAGTTATAGCTATATGCAAGGCTTAGTTATTTACTAACATTACAATATACAAATCACTGCAACTATAAACATAAATACACAAATTACAAACAATAACAAACAAACATGCTGCTGCCCCATCTTGATCTACTTGGGTGACTCAGTCCATCATGTGGAGCCACCCATCCTCGCCATACCTGGACTGCACCCTGAAGGAGTCTCTGGGCAGCCCAGTGACTGGGTGAAGTCCTGTCATACTCCTCACTGTAACTGCAAATATCTCTCTTCAGGGCACAGCCCAAGGCAATTCTTCCCTCTTCTGGGTGGCCCTGTAGTCTGGAGGGTTGCCCACATCACCTCTGTGCCCTGTGATAACATCTTTCCTCCAGGTGGTGTCCCTTTTGCTATGGAAAAGCTAACTTCCAATTCATTGCTGCCCCACAGCTCTGTGTCCTCGCGGCCCCAACTTCTGAGCATTGCATTGGGGGTTACAAGGGGCAAGTCTTCACCCGGAGGTGGGATGAAATGGGTCACTGGCTGCCTGGTTCAATCAGCCTGCCAAATATGGCCTGGACTAGGCAGCTCTTCATGCTTTGCCCTGGGCAGTACAGCACATGCTGCCCTGGGCCTTGGCAATGATGGGCCCTTCTGGTCTGGTCCCCGGGGGTCCACCAGCTGACTTAGCCCCATGAGATCCCAGGTTGTTCCAGGCACGCAGTACAGGCCCACAGTAACAACGCTGGGTCACCGACTGCACGTTGCCTGGCTTGACAATTTCATCAGGCCCTGGTTGGCTGCTTAAGGCTGCAGCCCCCCAAGGTCATTGTTTCTTTTCTTCTGATATCTTTTGTTGCTCATTTGCTCGTTTTCTCTTATTCAGCTATCCCTAACGGTTCTTCTATTTTTTAAACTCCTTGTAATCTTTTCTTCCCTGCTCAACCCATTCTTGGGGTAGGGGAGTTATCTTGTTTTTTTTTTTCTTTCTTTCTTCCAACATTCCATCCAGCCCCACGGTGAGCTGAATGAATATGTCCTGCACCCTTAAACACAAAAACACCCCCACTGCAATGAATAAAGTATTTTATTTAAAACCCTGGTGTCTGTGTTTTATGCCCTGCTTTCCCTTAGGGGATAAGCATGTAGCCTTACCTAGCAAGGCTCTATTTGGGCCATGGGCACATTAACATAACGGATAGAATTCTATAGGTTTTCAGAAGAAAATAAGTACTAAAAGAGCATGGATTTTCATATGAAGCTTCTGGCTGAGCTTTTACACCGGAACGATGGACCACTAGCCCATACATCTGGAGTCTAGGTTGGTCAGTGGGGGGAGGGAGATTTGAAAATGATAATTGAGTACTTTTGATGGGCAAATACTTGACCACATCCCCAGTGTCATCTCTACCCTTTTTTTTTTAAAAAAAAGGGAGATGCTTCTGTAGCTCCCTTCTTTGTGATGGATTTCGAGTGATAAATGATCCACTTACAGAAATCTGCCCTTTCAACAATGTGCTAAAAAGAGATATTAGGATTACGTGTTTCCATGTATCATTGTATAGCTTCAAAACAAGTCCATTTGATGGATGCACTGAGACTCTGTATGCTTCATCACCCTCCCAGGACCCGTGGATTAATGGGAGATGTGTGTTAACAGTTTGACTTTCAGTTTATTTTCCTATTTTGCTTGAGAAAATATAATTATCTTATAGCATAATATTTAACATACATACAGTAATGTTTGTGATGGACTAAAATGCATGCAGGTTTTTCTTTTGTAGGGAAGTTGGCAATATCCATTGTAGACTTCATTTCCATTGCCTCTCTGAAATCTGTTACCTCTGTTGAAGCTGGGACGCAATTATTACACACTCTGTGTATCGTCAGACACACAGGCATGTGCACAGAAGGTTTATACGTAGAAGGAAACTCAGAAGCATCCTTTACTGAAAATACTAAAGTAGCCATCAAAGTTACAAAACTGGTCACATTTAAAGGGTCGAAAAGAAATGCATCTTTTTGTGAGTATTTTATTGACAGATGTCTTCTGTTCAGCAAACAACATTTATTGAAAATATAGGATCTTGTGCTTTCCTTTCAAAGCTCATCAAATTTCTACCTAGTCATGCACATTCATTGTATGAACACTAGCATTATTAACACCATTTTTATTTTGAATAATTCCATTGTCAAGGAAATCAGATGTGGGGCTCGGATGTTGTGTGAGGTTAATTTGGTTAGTCCCTAATAGTAGCCCCACAGGCTGAAATCAGGAACTGACAGCACACAATCCCCAAGAAATTCCAAAACTGTGACACCCCTCCCTTTTATCTGCAAATGTGCAACTGTTATAGGTTTTCAGTACACAGACTTCAATACACGTGGAAGATGGTCTCTTCCCTAAGAAGGATGTCACTCCTTCCAATTAATAGAAAGGCCTTGTATGGGGAGACAGGTAAGCCTGGCATCCCAAGTCACTGCCCATTCTTCCATAGATGACTGGCACACATGCATGTTCAAGTTAATTCACAATTGTGCTAAGGCAGCAAAACACGAGAGTAAACACCACATTTTTGAGCCAAGTTTCATTTCTCCAATTGGACTACAGGTGTATAATTCAAAATGGATTTCCAGCTATAAGCTACGCCGGGCCTGGTGCAGAATTTATGGGCCTAGTCTTTCTTGACTCAACATATTATTCTCCTTTTCATTTGAATGCACTTATGATATTTGCCATCAACACCTTTTAGGCAATCATTTACATACATCTGCATTTTTCTTCGACAACATCAAGAATCAAACTTTCCACGTGTTCAGAATCACTGATCTGAATGCGATTGTTTATGCTTCTCAAATTCTTGCTCAATAGCAAGGTCACGTGTGTAGGTGAATTATAACATCTGACAATAACATGATGCAGTTTTGGATGCTCTAATTTTTTACATTCTAAACGCAATCTTAGATGGGGATACTGCAAATGTATTATGTACCATGCATTACTATACTTTTAGTCTCAAACTGCAAGCTAAAATGAACAAAGGTCTTTTTTTCGAGGCAGAATCAAGCCTTGTGCCTTCAAAAAAGCAAATCCACAGAGATAATGTGAGAAAGCAGAGCTTTGAACCCATATACCATCTTGCGTATTGCAGGGTTTGATTATTTGAAATAATGCTGAGATCTTACCTCGTTGAAGGACTCTGTTCTGGGCCTTGTGTAATTGGGGTTTTGGTGCCATGTCAAAGGTATTACAATTTTGACACTCTTGAAAAATACTCCTTTATGTGTAGCATTAAACAAGTAAGATGAAGCCTCAACAACCATGCTCTGGGGAGAGACAACAAAGAGAAGTAACATTTAATATAATTTCATAGCATAGCTTCACTACGTACCTGGGTGTAGAGCATGTTTATTTATTTTCTTTTCAGATTGAAATGAAAAGGACATGAAATAATTGGGAAGTTTGATGAATTAGATTCTGCCCTGCAGAAGTATAAGGATGAGTAGAGACTAAAATTCCCACTCAGCCCTCCACTGCTAGACACCAAAGGCCAACCCAATCATAAAGGTCACACAGGCACAGTTAAGGGATATACCTCCTTCACCTTTTGTGGTAACGTGGGCTGAGGGCAGACTATGCTCTTAAGAGGGGTGTGAATGTGATTCAGTAGTGACCCAAACAACACAGTAACACAGTCCAAAATAAAGGGAATGTCCATTGAAGGTTTTATAAAAATATATATATATATATTAATCAAACACAACATCTGCAATAGAACGATCTAGAAAATGCTGTAAAAAAACCACCCTTATTGAAAGCCATAGCAAATGCAAAAGACTGAAGGAAGAAGCACTCTGTATTGGAATACAGGGGTGATAACCAAATTACCAACCACAAAATAGGATATGTCTTTGGGTGAAAGGCGGTGCAGTAGTGACTTAACCAGTCTCTAAGGCACAAGTGGAGCAAGGGGCCATTTAGTGGTCAACAGTACCTTGCTTTGGTGCTTTGGTGGGTTGAGCGTGTCAATTCCTAACTTTTGAATGTTGATGTGAGCGGATGGAGCTCAGTTAGTTGACGGTGGATCACATGGGCCTCAAACAACAAGCGGGCATCGAGCATGGGTGAATGTGGTCGCTCTGTATGGTTCGAAAATGGGCTTTCAGTGATGCAAGTCAGGTCTTTCACCAGGATCTCTTTGTTGGCCAGGCCAAGTCAGATTGTACCTGCTGGGAAGTGTCGATGAGTAACGCTTCAGTGGTGCGAGTCAGCTGGCAACGGTCCTCGATTTGTGATCAGGTTGCTCTGATGTGCAGGTCAGTGAAGCAGCAATATGAGGGTTCATCAAGCCCCGGCATTGAGCAGTTAATTTGAACCTAGCAGGTTATAGGCTTAGCAAGGGCATAATGCAGCTTTGGGCGGTGAACACAGTGTGACCCGTTCAGTGCAGCAGAACAGAGAGCTTCAGCTGGTCTGGTGTTCAGGACTCAGTGAGGCATGCACAGGTGGACTCAGGGACAGGATGGTTCCATTCAGGGTCAACTCTCCCAGCTTTAAGAGATTCTGGTGCAGAGTGGTAGGTCCTGATCCACAGCAAGAGACACCTCCAATGTGCCCTGCAAGGCAGAAGGGGACAGAACTCTCCTCTGCCTTGCACTGCTCCTTTTTCACCTGAAGCTGAGGGTTTTGGAAAGTAGAACTCTCTTAAAAAAGGACCAGTGAATCCTTCTCAGATATTTTTCCAGAGTGAATCAAAGAAGTAGTGGGAGACCACTTCATTTAAAGGCTAAAACCTGCAAATGATTGGATTAAATCTAGCCTGCCCATCTGACATCAAACCCAAAGTGCTTTGCTCTAGATGAAGTGTAGGGCACAGGAAGGAGAGAAAGTGGCAGAGAGAAACAAATGGTGGAAGTTTCCTTCCACTGAACAGAGTGTTCCTGACTACTCTTAGGTCGGCCCCTTCCCTTCTCACTAGGATCAAAGGATTTTAGAAATGCTGCACCCTGGTGTGAGGCTTCTCCCTACAAATGTGTCTGCTGTTTTGATGCCTGGGCCAAGGGTAGCTGCCTGTTGTGTGGCTTTCCCTGTTATTGAGTGTTATCTGCTCTCTCAAAGTAATCAAAGAAGAGGCATGACATCAGGTTCCTGTCCTCTCATTTGGCAGCCTCAACATGTCTGGCACAAATACACATCACCTTCCACAGCTGAGCGTACACCTGTGTGATATCAAATTGGATGTGGCTGCAATGATCATTGGTAGTGTCATGTACTATGCCGTAACTCAGGAATAGCTTTATTCCTAGAGATTAGCCTGCCACCATCGTGGGATACTTATGATCATCATAGGTTTGGTATGGGGGGCATATCATAAAGGCTGCCCCAGCGCTCCAGAAACGTGGCTTTCACTTCAGCTGTCAAATGAGCAACTTTGACCTCTGAACCTACTCTGTGCCACTGATAGAACATGTTCTGCCAATCAGGATACTGATGAAGCATGCCACAGATACACAATGTGCTTTTTGCATGTGGTTTGTGAAAGGGAAATCTGATCAGCATATTACCCATTTACAGATAGAATTATCTGCATCACTTTATTAATTAATAAAAATTTAAAAAAGATGGCAATTCATCACAGGCTGACATTTTAATGAAAATGCATTATAGAAATGATAAGGAATACTGCATATTGAAAAATGAACAGGTATCTTGAGAAAATGAATGGATGACTTGCCTATAAGTAGTTTAAATACTAGCACTACTCTTTACAATAAACCCAAGGACATGACAGGTCCATTGACTCTCGTGTTATGTTTATGGACACATTGATTGACATTATTTTGCATTGTATTGTAGAGGCTGAAAACACAGTTTGTACTTTTGCATTACTTCATCCCACCGTCTTCTCCATCAAACATATGTGTGTGGGTGTGTGTGCGTGTTTGTATTATGCAAATTGATGAATATAATTAGGTGTGTGTATGCTTCTGTGTTTATACATTTATACTGTTTATAGTAATTAAAACATGTTATAGCATGGCAATATCCAACAGAGACTAAGATTTGTAATTCTCTGGAATTTCATTAGTGGGTTGAGTAGAGCTACCTTAAATAATAATTTCACAAAAATGCTATTTATGTTTTTAAGCCATACTGATCACTCAATAGAACAACATGTGAAAATACCTCATGCACAGACTCACACTAGACTATTTTAAAAAAAGAAAAGAAATAAAAACAGTAGCAGTACTGTTTCCAGAGAGAGGTTGCTACATCTAGAACATTTTTTTGGGATATGTCAACTCCAATATAAAATACATTAGTTCATGGAAGAGTCTATAGTTGTATGCATATGTACAGCTCAGTAGATTTTGAGATACTTGATGACTATTGCTGGACAAACATTCCCAACGGTGACCGAAAAATGTGTGACCCCTGAATATCATTTGAACACTTTTGGTTTATAGACCAGCCTCCTACACCACCCCACCTTTTGTACTCTGCCCAGCACCTATTGCACTCCAGAGTCACTCTCTCCCCAGGACGCCCAAAAAATAGATGAAACGTTTTTTTCTTTCTGCAAAACCTGCCCAGCGCCCTGTGGAAGGCTTCCCACTTCAAGTAGTGCAGTGGGCCATTTTATATCGCCCTGTGGGGGGTGGCAGCAACAGAGCCCTCATTTTTCATTCGTAGTTGACTTTGAACTCCTCCTGATGATTATTCTGCCTCTAACCTCCTTGTCTCATTCTTCCTCTCGCCATTTGGTCTATTGTGGGCCGTTGGAACCTTCCAGTCTCTCTGCTACAGGATTTCTCTCCCCTTCACCTGAATCCCCCTGTTGCCACCTTTTGTTAAACCCTTCCTGCTCCACTGTTTACCTTTGCCTCCTAATATATTAATTTCCTGTTGTGCTGAACTGCCATCACATTCTGATGTTATAATTTCCCCATATTCTGCAGCTTCTCTCTCATCTGATGTTACCCTCTTCTCTTCTTTGTAACACCCCCTCATCCTGAGGTTACCTCCCCCTCCTTCTGTCTCTGCTCCCTGTGAGAAATCAAAGGATGTCTTACCTACTAGTCCCTGGGGATCTCTCTCTCAGGTGGCCAGGTTTCGCCCATCGCCTTTGGATCCAGTCCCTGGAGGTGGACCAGTGAGGCAACTGATGGTGAGATGTGGTATTTCCCCTTTCCCATACTCATGCCCGATCCTATTTTACAGGATTCTCCAATGTCATCAACTCCCCCGGTTTCTGCAGAGACATTGGGACGAGAAAGAGGGTGACTGAGAATAAAGAGGCTACCCCTTGCATATCTCAGTGGACATGTCCCGCTAATCGGTTCAGGCAAAGTCAGGCAATTGACTTTAATCACATACATCTGATACCCATTAGCTCTCCCCACATGGATAAAAGTCGGAACATAGAGACACACTCAGAACAAAGCGGAACACGAGAATGAGCAGATTTTCCATGGTTAACGGGACCCCACTGGAGCAGAACGACCAATTAGGGGTGAGAGAAAAGGGTTGGGAAACCCAGGATATCCCTGCAGGAGGTTGTTGCTTCCAAAGAGCTGTGAAAGATACACAGAGAAGGCTAAATCCCAAACAAGAACACTGCATTGTGTTTCAAGGACCCTAGCAACCCTCCCGCGTGAACGACAGAGTTGGGGAGGCGAGGCCAAGCCTGTGGTAGTAACCTTGACTCGTGAATTAAAGCGACAAAGACAAGAAAGGAATGCACACAACCAGGGAGTTAGCGAACGACTGAAGTTGCAACAGTATATCTCACAATTGATGGCTGCTGATGAGATGTGAAGGAAGGCAGACCTGTGATGAACATTAAATTAATGATAACTGTGAAGCCAGTGATACAGAGTAGCGTAGTGGTCCAGCGACAAGAAATATCCCACTCGAAAGTCTCCACGAAATATGTGATGTTTTGTTATAAAGCGACAAAGTGAATGAACACTAAAAAGCGGCAAAGACGTACAAGACCGCTACCTTGTTTGCTAAAAGGAGATGTTCAATGAGAGAATCTCGAACACAAGCTCAGAAAGTAAAGAATTGTCTAACATTCTAAGAGAACAAGAATCTCCCAAGGGTCCGATCAAGGATGCCTTGTTGTAAAATGACACCTGGTGTAACGCAAACCAGGTAGCCATGATGGGTAAACTCGTCAAAATCAAAAAAGGTATTGAGACTCAAAAACTGATCGTAAATAAGACATCAGAGTGTTTAAACCCAGACTACTCAGGAGACCCGGTTTCTCGTAAGGGCTTTAGCTTTTCTCCTATCTCAGGACCTGTTTTAGAATAATGCACAGTTGAAAACTACTACATTTGAAAACTACGAGCTGCAAAGTGTGTTCTCCCTTGATTATCTCCAACCTATGTAAGTTTGTGAACACTTCATTTGCAGAAAATCACTTTCCAGCAGCTTTTAAAAAAAGCATGGATCACCCCTCTTTTATTGAAACCTGGACTTTGTCCACATTTAGCTACAAATTATATGCCTATTACAAACACTCAATTTCTGTTCAAGATATTGGATTGGGTGGCTTATAATCAAATATCTACTTACCTCAATCAACATCACATTTTGAACAAACTTCAATCAGGTTAAGAGAAAAGCACGGAACAGAAACAGCACTCCTCAATTTGAAAAACAAGCTACTTGAGACAATAGATAAGGGCCAAGCTTGGCTGCTTGTGATTTTGGATCTCTCAGCTGCATTCGATCCTGGGGGTCATTCCATTCTGATCACCAGGTTGAGAAATGTGGCTAAATACTCTAATGAGGCTGCCCAATGGATTGCCTATTTTTAAATGATAGACAATGTAGAGTTGTTAGTGGGGAAACTTTGGCAAGGCCAGTTACTCTATCATTTGGCGTGCCTCGAGCAGCATGTGTATCCCTGTCACTCTATAATATTTTCACTGCCCCTTTTTTTGACTTATTGGAGCATAATCGCATCACATTTGCCAACTATGTGGTTGACACTCAATGTGGAATCCCGCTAACTGGTCCGCATAGTGAGGATGAGTGTAATATCAATAAGGTCTATGACACCATCCAAACCTGGATGGTAGAGAATGGATTGGCCCTCAACAAGGAAAAAAATGAACTTATGGTAGTGGGCTGGCAGAAAAAGATTATAAAGTTAGGCCCACTATACAAATGCTTCTCGCTTGCCGACTGTAAGATAGACGTTCAAAAGAAGGTTAAAACACTGGGCATTCACCTGGATTAGAAACTGAATATGAAACTACAGGTCAGTGGTTTGGTTTCTGCATCTTCCTACTATATTAAACTACTTGCTCACATGCGGCCTCTTATCTCCCAAATAAATGCCAAGATGGTAACAAGGGCTATAGTAGGTGCTAAAATGGATTATTGTTGCTTGCTCATTGGCATTCCGCAATCAGATTTCAAACACCTACATGTAATCCAGAACAGTGCAGTCAGGGTGGTCAAAGGTCTCAAATGGAGAGACCATGTGTCGGATGCGAGGCAAAGTCTATACTGGCTCCCAGAGAGGGCCAAAATTAAGTTTTGGCTACTATTAATTACCAACAAATGTCGCATGGGACTCATGCCATTTTATCTGATGGATCGTTTGGTGGAGAGACAGAACTTGAAAGCGCTAAAATCTAATCATACCATGCAATTGATGACTCCATGCTGTAACACTAGTAAAGGTCTAAAGGAATCATTTACTACAGCTGCCCCAAGATCATGGAATTCCCTCCCTGCGGATTTAAGGGAAGTCAAGTCTACCAAGATTTTTTAAAACAAACTCAAAACCCTGCTATTTTGTTAGGATAGTCTATTCTGACCCTGTCGTCTGAATTCTCTGGTGTGTAGTCGCTCTCCTTTTGCTCTTCTGGGACATTTACTGTTTTGTTTTGTGTGCGCCCTTAAGCCTTCAGGTCCGTGGTGCGCGGTATAAATGCAAAGTAAAGTAAGGTAAAGTAAATTAAAATGTGTAGATTAACCCAAGCTAAAGTGGAAGTGAAAAGGTGAATGCTTAAAGAGAAAGATTTCTTTTAACTTTTTTGTGCTTATTGTTTGTTTGTTTGTTTACTTGCTTATGATACTGAACAACCAAAACCAAGAGACACTGTGGCAAATAAAATAAGAGTATGAGCTGAAGAGAAAGTTGAAATGGTCCTGCGGATGTCTATGGTAAAAGCCTCGCACATTCAGAAGTCTTCAACATCAGAAAAAGGTCAGAGCCCAACTGAGGGAGACCGGAACTGTAATATGTTAGGGGAAGGGAACCCCTAATGAATGTGAATTAAGCTTGGAGAAGTGAACCCCTGCAAGTGATGTGATTGCGAGGTCTGAGCCTGCTGAGGGAGATCTGCGTTGAATCAGGTTGATTGAGAGGTCCGAGACCCGACGGAAGGAGACCTACGTGAACTTTTTGTTGAACTGTGAAAGAACTTTTTGTGAACTGGAATAAGTGACTGTGACGTGGAAGGCCACATTTTAAACTGCCTAGTTTTGAGAACCTGCGCCAGAGTGTGTCCGCCTGTTTACAGGGGCTGCGTTACTCTGTTCCGTCCAATGTGGTGAGGAGAGCTGACTCAGCCATCTTGGTGCTTTATGTTAAAACACTGATTTCCCTTTGCATACATATTCCCCTGTACACACTTTTTGTATAAAAGATAGGGCAGGCATTAGGTTGTGTTAGTATAGGCCATTTTGATTTGACAAAGACTGGTTAGGACTGTTTTTCTTTATTATTAGATGGTAGAGACTACTCCCATCAAAGGTATACAGCAAAGCAAAAGTGTTTCCAAATGCCGGAAATGTAATAAAAATGTTGAAACGTGTACCTCTTGTGTCAGTGTCATACATGTGATACCATGCCTCCCTTACATCCCCTTTCCCTGCAGACTCTTCTTAATGCTCCTTGTATCACTCTCCAGACACTTGCCATAGCCTCCTATAGTAACTCATACACACTGACTGGGGGTTGCTGGACTTTATAGTGTTCTACCTCCACCCAGTTGGGCTTTTGGTTATCTGCCCCTCTTTCCTGTACGTAGTGCCACATTCTGATGTGAGCTATTGCTGGTTTTACCTGGCCCCACTTTGCACTTAGGGGCCACACCAAGCATTTATCAGGCCTGGTTGCTAGTTTGAAGTTCACGTCCCCTTACAGCTACTTTCTAGGGCTGCTTGTGCAGGACCCAGGATGCCTGTTTCCCCAGCTGTGAATTGAATGTTGGAAAAAACCTCTTGGTAAGCTTCAAACACTCCCCAAATGTACAGAGGATGCTGGCTCATAGTGAATTTGCAACTCTGTGTCTCCAGTTTGGGAATGCACTGCAAGGAGACAATAAATTGGTAATTTTTGATCATACATGGTTAAATCCATGGTTGGGAAATCACAAACTCAAATCGTTGTATCAGGTTTGATTCACTTGCACTTGCAGAGAATCTCACTGGGACTTCCAAGTGGCTTACCTGATATTGGGAGTTGTAAGGACAATTACTACTAAGATTGTTTGTTTTTCCTTTCAAGGGCTTTGGGCTATGGGTCTGCCTGGAGAGAGCTTCCAACTCCCTCAATTGGCGAGCAGGCCTAGTGAAGTATACACGGACACGGTGAGCCGACCAACAGTATTTATTTACATAGAGGGATACAGCCCGGCACCCTGCACTGCTGCTCACACACACGCCCAGCTTTCAACTCTCCCCACGTTCCACCAGCCCCAGCTCGAATCCTCTGATTATTCTAACACAAACATTCCACTCACGCTCCAGCAGGCGGGAAGCCAGGACTGCGTATACATTACATATAAACCTCACACTAAGATACTACAACATCCCCCTTTTCTTAAATTAAATAACAAAAGAAATAACAGAGAAAACATTTCACAATTCTGTCTGACACAAGTTTGAAAACAGCATCATTAAGTAAAAAAACATATACATATACATTTCCTTAACTCTCCATAACGTACTCTCTAGACCATGCTGGCAACTCCTCTCTCGTGTGCAACGCACCATCCTGCGCTCTGCAACGTCACTTCTTTCAATGCCTTGATCCACATTCACTTCCCCGACTTGTCTCAACATGCCTGCATTCATGTTCTCGTTCACCTCCTGAACCTGCTCATCTCCAAATAACTCAAATGCACTTCTCTGACATCCAACTCGTTTATCTTCCACATGCTTACCTCTCCACATCCACTTGCTGACTCTATCCAAATTCCACACAGACCCACCACTAACTTTGATCGCTCTCTTGAATACTTGTATCACCTTAACAGGATCACTGTATTTAGACTCACCCTTTCTCACATCACGCCCAAACCTTATTCTTACAAAATCTCCTGGTGAGATCCTCGATCTAGATCCATTGTCGAAACCCCTTTTTCCATCTCCTAAACTTCCCCTGTGATTGACCCACTCCAGATTAAGTAAAGTGTTAGGGGTCCTCCCCCTCATCAATTCAAACGGAGAGCCCTCCATATCCCTTTTGACAGACATCCTAATGCTCCATATCCTTTCCTTAAGAGCCTCTTCCACAGACAAATTGTTTCTCAAAGCTAATTCCACAGTTTCTACTACCACATGGTTACACCTTTCCACCAACCCATTAGTTTGTGGATGATACAACGCTGAAAATGTCCACTCAATTCCCGATCTTTTGGCAAAATCTCTCATTTCTCTATTTCTGAATTGCACCCCATTGTCACTAATGATAGTTTTAGGAAATCCTTCCCTGCTGCAAACCTGCATGATAAACTTAATAACTTCATCAGTGTCGATCTTACTTACAGCTTTTACTTCAAGCCACCCCGAATAGTAATCAACTAAAACTATTAGGAACCTTTTCTCACCAACCAGTTTGGAATATGGCCCAACAATATCAATCCCTACCTTCTCCCATGGTGCCTCTCCCTTACAAATATTGATTGGCTCCAACTTGATACTCTTGCAGCTCTTGTCACAGTTCTGGCCAGCAATTTCTAATGAATCTCTCAACCATAAGATCCATCCCTGGCCACCAGTATTTCGACCTCACATTATTCTTCGTGCCCGTGATACCAGGATGACCTTGGTGTGCCTTCTCAATAAGCTCTTGACGCAAATTCCTTGGAAGAATCAATTTATCTCCCCTCACTAAAAATCCATCCTCCATAGACAACTCATTCCTTACTTCCCAAAACCTCAAACAACCCTCACTAACCAATTTCTTCTCATGCCATCCAGATTCAGTATATTCCTTTATCTCTTGTAACTCTCCATCTCTTTTGAACTCTTCAATCCAAGTATCCTTAGACATGACCTCAAAAACAACAGCCACCATCTCATCGTCAACATCCCCCGTTGTCTCAAAATCCCTCAATGGCAACCGTGACAAGAAATCAGCAACCACATTCCTTTTCCCTGGTCCATACCTCACTGAAAAATTATAATCCTGAAGTTTAAGACTTAATCTTGCTAACCTCGGTGAAGCTTTGCACATTCCCTTCACCATGAGAACCTCAATAATGGGCTTGTGATCCGTCTGAATTACAAACTTACTTCCCCACAGGTATTTCCTAAAGTAATTTACCACCCACGAACAAGCTAACAGCTCTTTTTCAATTACTGAATATTTACCCTCAGTCTCTGAAATAGCTCTCGATGCATGACTAATAATCTTTTCCTTGGCACCTTCCTCTACTTGTGATAAGACTGCCTCTAATCCACTCCCACTGGCATCCACCATGATCTTGGTCAACCTTCCAAACTCAAATCCTCCCAATTCCAAAGAGTTACAAATTTCTCTCTTTATGCATTCAACAGCCTCCTTGCATTCGTCACTCCATGTAAACTTTGCATCTTTTTTAACAATCTTCTCAATGGTTCTGTTACACTCGTGACATTTTTAACACATCTGTTGTAATACTCGCACAACCCCAGAAAAGATCTCAACTCGTCTTTGCTATTGGGACTAGGTGACTCTTTAATTGCCCTCATGGCATCTCGTTTGGGTTTGTACCCTTTGCCATTTACTGTATGGCCTAAGCATTCCACCTCTTCCAATCCAAATTTACACTTGCTCCGTTCAATCGTTAACCCAACATTCTCCAATCTTTTCAACACTTCTTTCAACCTCCTATCGTGCTCTTCAGAACCTTTTCCAAATACAATAATATCATCTTGGTAAACCAGTTTTCCACTCAAACCTTTAAGGACATGCATCATAAACGCCGTAATATCCCTGCAATCTTCAGTGAGTAAAATTTGATGATAGGCGCTTGAAAGATCTAATGTGGAAAACAAGTCAGCATTCCCAATGTGATTCAACATCTCTGAATTAATGGGAAGAGGAAAAGTATCTGTGACAATGTTCTTGTTGACATCTCTTAGGCCAACACAAATCCTAAGTTTGCCATTTTTTTTCTACGCAACCACTATGGGGCTCACCCATTCCGAGGATTCAATCCTTTCTATAACCCCTTCAGATTCCAACCTAGACAATTCCTGCTCAACTTTATCTGCGATAGCAAAAGGAGCAGGTCTAGACCTCGAGTGTTTGACAGGTATAGCTCCCTTCTTGAGACGTATCCTATGTGAAAAATTCTTTAACAGACCTAAATTCATTTGAACCTCATTCCCAATAGTTGTGGTCACTTTTCCTCGCGTTTGACTACAGTTCACAACAAGAATTTGCTCTTTGTCACATGGATCCAACCTGATCCTCAAACCAGCTTGGTCTCTCCACCCTATGACATTCACACCTTTCTCTGCAACATAAACCTTCACTTGGGCACATCTGTCCTTGAATTGAATAATGGACGTAAACCATCCAATTATCTTGATCCTGGATCCTTCAAACCCACCAGGATTCCTTATGTCTGAAGCATACAATTCACTCCTAAAACCACGTGCCAACAAGTTCTGCCAAGTTCTCTTAGTAATTATCGTCCATGGCGAACAACTGTCTACCTTCACCTTCAGCTTCCAATTGTCAACGATCACTTCACAGGTCGGACATTTAAACTCCCCATCAGGAGACTCATGTATAAAGAACACCCTTTCTTCCTCCGATTCTTCCTCTTCGTCTACAATCGCCAATACTTTCTTCTTCCTTCTTCAAGTGACTGCAAAATGGCCCTTTAATCCACAATTACCACACTTCTGTCCAAAGGCTGGGCACAGCCGAGTATTCGCATAGTGACCAAATCTCCCACAATTATAACATCTCTCCACTTCTCTTGACTGATGACCCTGGAATTTCTGATAATTTTGACCTCTTTGCTCCCTCGCGCCCAATTTTATCCTCTGGAAGAACCACCTTTGTAATCAAAACCTTTAACTTTGTAGTTCTTGTCCATAGTGATCTCACCCCTGTCTTTGATCCGCAATGCATTGACTTGCCCTTGTTCATCTGCTTCTTGCACTCCCTTAATGCTGAGCCGCTGCATACTTTGCACAGCTTCTTCTTTCTTGTTCTTTATCTCCTTTGAGCACAATTGACCATGTTCAACAGATTTGCTATTGCTATAGCTTCAGGTAAGGATGGATTTCCAACCATCCACAATCTGTCTTGTATGAGACTGTCCTTTATTTTTTTTTATTTTTTTTTAAACTGGGATGAGGATGAAGATGCCACTCCTCATCTCCCCCAGGCTTCCTGGTTTTTGCTCGAGCTAACGTCACGTGATCGCGGGTGCTCGGCAGGTCCTTTACTTTATGTAATCACTGCGTGTGGCTCATTGGGCATTGTTTCAACTGCGTACTTCCATGCCTCCACTTGCCTTGAAAACGAATATTCCCCTCGACTCCAGCTTCCAGCTGAGTCAAACCCAAAACAGCACAAGCAAACGTCAGCTGGCGTTCGCTTGGAGCAATCTGCTCTCTATCCTGGGCTCACCAGCACAAGCAAACGTTTGTCCTCTTTCGCTCGGAGCAATCCGCTCATGGTTCGCCGATGCCGGGCTCATCCTCGTCGCCATTTGAAGTATACACGGACACAGTGAGCCGACCAACAGTATTTATTTACATAGAGGGATACAGCCCGGCGCCCCGCACTGCTGCTCACACACACACCCAGCCTTCAACTCTCCCCACGTTCAACCGCCCCCAGCTCGAATCCTCTGATTATTCTAAGACAAACATTCCACTCACGCTCCAGCAGGCGGGAAGCCAGGACTGCGTATACATTACATATAAACCTCACACTAAGATACTACACCTAGATTATGGGATCGTTGGACTATCCTCTGTCATGCATCAGGAACCAAGGGAGAGTGGCCATGGATACTTTCCATAACTCCGCCAGGTCGATCATCCACAGGGTTGAAGAGAAACCCAGCCCCCTGAGACATCCCCTTGGCAGTCAGCAGAGTCAGACAGATCTTGTCACACATCTCCCCCTTCTTCTTTGCCATCTAGTGGTTTGTCAATGGGATACCTGCTAAGGTGGGCCACATTAGTCTGAAATCTAGCTTCTTGCTGGATCAAATAAAAGGGGCAGGTCTGCAGGGTGAGGGGCCATCTCTTCACCCTTTATTGGTTTCCTTTCCCCTGAATAACCATGCAAGAGGGGCATGATAGGTTCCAAGGTTAATTTGTCTTGAAGCAAGATAAAACTTGATGAGGCATCCTTTTGAAAGATAATACTTCCATAACATTTGGCATAAATAGGGTTGTGCAGCGTAGGGAAGGCATCAACAAATTAAAAGCTTTCTCAATACACAATACATTTGGACTATTGGATACTGCAGAATTTCAATCCCTTCAGGTGACTAAACAAATCTTCTTCTTCTTCTTCTTCTTCTTCTTCTTCTTCTTCTTCTTCTTCTTCTTCTTCTTCTTCTTCTTCTTCTTCTTCTTCTTCTTCTTCTTCTTCTTCTTCTTCTTCTTCTTCTTCTTCTTCTTCTTCTTCTTCACAGAGGTATACATCAGCACAGATACACAGCAGGGAGTACAGTACAGAGGAGCGGTACAGCTGTACCAGGTGGCTGGAGGGGGAGGGGGGAGTTGGCAGTGTCTAGTGAGTTAGGTGGTGCGAGGGGCGATTTTATGGCCTAGGTGTTGAGGAGGAAAGACTTCTTGAAGAGGAGGGTTTGAGTTCTTTTCTGAATTATAGGAGCATGGGGCCGAGTCTGATGCTGACGGGGAAGAGGTTTCATAGTCTTGGGGTATAGGCAGAGAGGGCTTGTTTTGTGGTCCTTTTTGCAGTGGCGGATTTCAAGTCTGCATGTGTCCTGGCTTCTGGTGGTGCACTGTCCACCGGAGATGCCGAGTGATTCAGCAAGACATGAAGGTGATTTTGTGTGCAGTGGGAGCCAGTGAAGGTCGATGAGGGCTGGGATTATGTGGTCATATCTGCATAGACCCTTGAGGCGTGCAGCAGCCGCATGTAGCACACTTCTTAGGGGCACAATGGAAGGATGATGGGAGGCCTTCGAGAAGTGCATTGCCACCATCCAGGTTGGGTAGGACCAGGGCTTGAACAGTGGGCCTAAAGCTGTCAAGAGGGAGGAATGGCTTGACTTACTGTAGGAGGGAGAGGTGATACCAAGCTGTCTGAGTTTTCTTAGCTATGTGTGACTTGAAGGGGAGTTGTTTGTTGATGTGGAACCCAAAGGACTTGGCACAGGAGAGGAGCTCTGATGTGTAGCCAACAGGGTTCATGGTTGAGTGCCAGGTCTATATGTCTTGGTGTTTTGGTGGTGTTGGTTAGGAGTAGGATTTGGTCTTGGAGGGGTTGAGCTTCAACTATGTACTGGACATCCAAGACTGGATCAGCGAGAAGCAGGTTTGGAGCCTTTGGATGTCCTTGATGGAGTCGATCTTGAGGTATGGTTGTGTGTCATCAGATTATTGATGGAAGTGGATGTTTATTGTGGCTAGGAAGGATCCCAGCGGCACCATGTATAGATTGAAGACCACTGGGGAGAGGATGGAACCCTACAGGACTACACAGCTGACCAATAGCATTGGTGATCTAGAGGAGTCCATCTGAACAAACTGCAGGGGATTGGCGAGGTAGGACTTGAACCAGCGTAGGACAAGGTTGCTGATTCCCATGTGCCAATGTAGGGTGTCCGTAAGCACCTTGTGGTCTGTTGTATCGAAAGTGGTCGAGAGGTTGAGTAGAACCAGGAGGCAGGGGTGGCCGTTGTCAAGAATGTTGCAGGTGTCATCAACCACCTGTATGGTGCTGTCTTCATGCTACATCTGGGTCTGAACCTGGATTCATAGGTTTGCAGGAGATTGTTGGTGTCAATGTGTTGCTGCAGTTGTGCAGCTACCGCTTTCTAAATGATCCTACCTAGGAAGGGAAGTTGTGTTATGGGGCGATACTTACCTAGGTTGTCGGGATCTAGAGTGGGTTTCTTAATAGATGGAGGATTTGTCCTGTCTTTCTGGTTTATGGGAAGGTGCCTTCAGATAGGCAGCTGTTGATGTTCTCCAAGTAGGGAAGGAGAGCTTGTGCGGGGAAAGTCTTGAGAATGGATTCTGGGAGGATGTCATCTGTATATGATGTGGCTTTGAGGGTGGCCAGGTATTCTACCAGGTTCTCTGTAAAGAGTGCCTTGAATGTGGTCCAGGGTGTAAAGATTTTGCTAGGAGGGACGTGAGAGGGGCCTGTGGATGCAGAGCTGGTGTCTATGTACTGGAGAATCTTGCACATTTTTTTGATATGAGAAGGTGTGGATGGCAGTGTGTTTTTCAATGCACTGTTGTATGGCAGTGTTGGGTAGTGGGTTGATGCAGTGCTTGACAGCTTTGTAGAGGGCTCTGCTTTTGTTGTCGGCTTCTGCTATGGTCTTCTGATAATAGGGGCCTTGGCTGTGCTGATTAGTTGTTGGCAGGTTGCTCAGAGTTCCTTCAGGAGCGCCATGTCGGATGTGATCCTGTAGCGGTTCTAGGTTTTCTCTGGTTTCCTGATGACTCTTTTGTTGAGGTTGAGTTCTTGCATGTATCAGGGTGCTGACGTTTGCAAGTGTGTTATTTCAGAGGCACATGTTGGCGAATAGAGGCTGAGAGAGTGGCATTGAGGGCTTCAAGTAGAGAGTCACAGTTTGGTTGGTGGTGTTTGTTCCATGTAAGGTAAGGTTGGCAAGGTCTTCTGTGAGGGCTTCCACCATGAAGTTCTTGAAGTACCTGAAGGTTTGTCTGATGGGTTTCTGATGGGAATGCTTGACTGGGGAGGTGTGGAGACTGTTAAAAGGCAGGGCTAGGTGATCAGACCAGTCAATTGGGAGAGCAGAGCTGTAGTGGAGGGAAGACAGTGCAGTGATGATTACGTTGAGGATGTTACCTTTCTCGTGTGTTGGGTCTTTTGTGTGCTGTGTGAGACTGAGGATGCTGAAAAGGCAGAGGAGAGCTTCCTTCATCATTTAGGGGTCCTTGTTGTCTGGTAGGTTGAAGTCGCCTAGAAAGATGTTGGCATGCATGAGGGACATGGTGGTGACCAGGTCGGCGAAGTCTCAGATGAAGGTGGTCTTGGGTTTGAGTGGTCTGTAGATGAGATTGAACGTGACTCTGTCTGTCAGCGAGAACATGAAGCGCCAGGAGAGTCCCACACCTATCACTCTCTGCACCATGAAAGTCAAATGTAAGTGAAGAGGACTAGGTCCAAAGGTGTAACATCATTTGATCGAGAGTGGAGATGTACCTGCTTGGCCCAATTCACTCGATAATTTGGTTGATTCTTGACATTGGTTAAGCATCAAACTTTTAAATTTAATTCACCTTCCAGAAACAATTACAGAATCACCAACTGCCATCAGGTTTAGATAAAAGATGAATGGGAGATGACCTGTGTGTTCCAGCATATTTTGACCTCTTGCTCTACAGAGTTCTGGCATGTGTCTGGTAGGAAATAGGGTCAGACTCAAACTGACTATTCTGATGTAGTTTTGTTAGGTAGGTTTTTCTAAAGTCCAACTGGCTTGGGACTTCATAAGACTTATCTATTGATATTAGCGACCAAACTCTCAATATAGGCCTGCACTACACAAGTCGGTGGAGTGGTTGAGCAGCCAGGTTTATCTTAGGAGGGGGTTATGTAGGATGTAGAGCAGTACAAATAAATCAGTACATACATAGACCCAAGAAAACACTCACTTGAAGGTATATTAAAATATATTTATGTTTACTTACACAAGGCACACAAGCAAACCTAAAATGCAGCAACTAACAATAACATTGAATTAGAAATTGATTCAAATTATAGAAGAAACAATAACACAGGTGAGTAACTTTTTCTATGCTTTACATATCCAGCACACAGAGTGACGTCAGTTAAGGTCAGTAACAGCACTTGTATGTATCACCTTTGCAAAATTGAGTTCGGAGGAAAAGCTTAAGGTTAGACAGAAGACAGCTAGCAGCTGTTAATAACAGGTACACTCTTGTAGAGGGAGATAGGCAGTCCAGTCCGTCTCCTAACTATAAAAGTATTCACAATTACAGTCTATGGAGGAACCAGCATTGCCAAGGCCAGTAGGACCAAGAAGTCAGACCTTTGGGAATCCAGAACAGCCAAAGTCAAATGGACTGTTCCAGTTTTGATGAAGATCTTCAGAGGAAAAGTTTGTTTTACCAGTCAGTGGTTCCTGGAGAAAACACAAGAGTTCAAGAGGAGCCTGCCTGATAGCACACAGGTTGTAAGGCCTGCACATAGGATCTGAGGTTAACTCTCAATGGAAGAAAACAGCACTTCCCAAGCAAGGAAGCACTGAAAATGATACAAGATAATTACAACCCAAGTCCCACGGTACAAATAAAGAAGAAATTGTACCTGGCTTGTTTTTAGGGGCACCATTGCAGGCCCTGATTCCGGCTCGTTGGTCTTGGTGATGAAAGGGGGGATCTTTGGTGGGCTTCTGTCGCAGCACTCGGGAGAAGAGGTCAGTAGCAATGGATTCATCTTACTTCTGTGGCTCTTTGTGGTTTTGGTACCTTTTTCTCAGCGCCAAGAATAAATTAATGTCGCTGGTTGGATTCCCTTCGATTACTCAGTCCTGAACTCTGGTGAGGGGACTTTTGGTAAATAATTCCTGCCTCTGGAGGTCCACACAGATGCCTGCAAAGTTTCAGCTGGGTTCAGTCTTAAGCAGAAGATTCTCTCGCTAATGGTCCAGGTACCCGGGGGATTGGTGTTCTTTGCAGCCCAGAACAGTTGCAGGGCATCGGGGGATGATTCAAAATGAAGAAGGTGTGGATGCTAGTTGGTCTCACCAGCCTAAGGTAGGAGGTTGTCCTTGGTGGATTGAAAGAATGACACCAGGTAAGTTAAACAAGCTCCTTTATTGAAGCCCACAGAGCCACAACCTGTGCTGTTGACTCCAACATAGTAACAGTCAAACTTTTTAAACCAAACACTCTTAATGGCACTAATGCACTCTATTGTGGAATGTGGTACAAGGAACTCAGAACACTGATACATTCTATTGTGAGGTATGATTACAGGGAACTCATAACATGGGTAACTCAGAACATACCTTATCTTCCATTCCACAGAATCCTAATAATTTGATTTGTAAGTTAAAGATTAGCTAGTGCATAATGATGAAGCACCCTATGATAAAGTATTGAAAATGTTAACATTTGTGAAGTTTCCCTACAATATAAAATACAAAAACACTTTTAGTTTCTGTGAGCTATTGAATGAAATCAAGTGGTTTGGCATTCTTCTTGCTCTACAACTCATCCTGGTTCCAACCGGAACCCTAACATCAGACTACTGTCCTGAAGAATTATTAATTTCCAAGTCTATCACTTCATTGCCCTCACTACTCCCCGCCTGATTCGTTGGCCCCAAAAACTTGCTCTCCAGACATCTTGGTCCCATGCAAGGATTTTTGATCCAAACCATGTTACCAACTGACCATTTGCGATCTTTTACCCCATGCGAGTTATCAAACACTCTTTCTTGTCCTCTTAGAATTACTTTCATTACCTCCTTACGATCCACCCACACAGGTGTTGCCACCCCCATCCAACTGTGACACACTTTGGTCCCTGGCTCACCTCCTTTCAATGAAACAAACTGAGAAGCTTTCATTACTGAATGTGGTGTGGTGCAATAACCCCAAATCAATTGTCTCAGTACTACCTTCCATGGTAAAACCGGCAATTGAATCTCTCCTTTGATAAATCTATTTACCCTCCATACTAAGCCATTTGCCCTGGGGTGATATATTTGATACTGCACTCATACAAATATGTCCTCATGATTTCAGACATAAATTGTACCCTATTATCTGTCACTAGCGTACTTGGAAACCCTTCTCTAAAGAAAGCATTTTCTAAGAATCTGATTAGTTCACTTGTGGTGACCTCTCTCACACCTGTCCACTCCACCCATTTGGAGTGGTAATCTACCATCACAAACAAAAATGTGGTATCTTCCCTGAAACCCTGAATGAGATCCATAACATCCATTGCCACTGTTATCCAAAGTTGTGCACTTTCACAAATATGTATCTATAGATTGAAGAGGTAGTGGATCGTCATGGTTCCACATCACAGTTCCAGTTGCTAGGTAGGATCTTTACCTGAAGGAACTACTCCCTTCCCCAGGTCTCAATCCCTTTTCTAGGCACAAAACAAAGTTCCAGGTTGTAATTACCAAAGGTAGTACATCTCTCAATTCAAACTCAAAAGGTAAAATTCCAGTTCAAACATCAACATTCCTTATTGCCCATAGTTGCTTCTTCACTATTCGGTTCCCGGAGAACGCCTCGCTTCTCCAAGTATCTTATCACATCGCCAGCTGGGATGACTTCCTTCCCCTGGACTGTGTTTTCAGATGGTTCCACAATGTTACAATGCAAGGGGGGTGACAACCTTCTCCTGGCCTTCATTGGCTTTGTTCTCAGACTCTCTTTAGTTTTACTTTCACATTTCAACAGGGCAAATGACTCCCTTCCCCTTGCTTTTCTTGGCTTTTAGTTTCGGGCTGCTTCTCCAGCAGCTGCGGTGGCTCCGCAGTGTATTCTCCTTCACAGGCTGCTGGTCTCCAGCTGACTGTGTGTTCCAGCTCTCTCAGTCAGCTGGATGCCCGTCTTCCTCTTGTTTCATTGGTCCATCCACGGCAGACCACCAGGACCACCTCTGCCAGCATACAAGCATCTTGGCTCTGGTTCTCCCTGCTTGTCCTCACTTGCCTGCTTCGAATCACGCAGCTACTCCAGGGAGGGCTACACTCTCTTCCATAGTCCTTCCTCTATTTCTATGTGTTCTTCCCCAATGGGAGTTAGAGAACCACTACAAGGCTCACCAGAGGTTCTAGTAATAGTCGGTAGGGCTCCGCACCTCATCTTTGTCCTACTACTTACCAATTGTATTCATTCTGGGTAGTCCTTGCTCTTCTTCATCCCAGTATGATCCAAGGATGTTTCTCTTGGTGAGTCCCGACTCTTCCTTATCCTGGAGGACGTTAAGTACTAGTTTTGTGGAGACACATGGATGTCTGTTGTATGAAAGTGAGGGAAGAGAAGGTAGGCTTCATGGACTGAGAGGAGATGTAGGAAGTGGGTGGAGGGCGACGGCTGTTGTAATGCGTTCTCCCTAGATGGTTGAACTTGTCGCTAGAGGGGTAGTCTCTCCCCATGAGATCCTCCTACTTAGCACCACTGCCAATGTCACTATTGGGTAGCAGCCTCAATGCCCTAGCATCATTGGAATGGGCTCTCCCTCAGGGAGAAGTGACGATATCTCGGGATTCATCACAATGTGCTCTAATACGTCATTTTCATGCGCTCCCTGTGCAGGCCATTGGATAAACATTCTTCCTGCGGTCCCCTGTATCCACTTTACATGGTACTATAATATTTTATTCCTAAACTGCAAAGGTACTGTGGAGGAGTATCCATAATGTCAATAAATCCCACCCCTCTCTACTTAATATATAGCAACACCGTTCCATCAGCATGCCTCTATGTTACCTTAATTAATCAATTTGTAAAAAATCAAATTATTGTCAACCTGTTTTTTATCCCCCAAAGGCACCTGCACTCACTCATTAACCTGTGCCTTTACTCACACATTTCTCATACCAAACCTCCACATCTCAAAACCAAAAAACCTCTAAATACACCACCCTATCAAATTCTATACAAAAAAGAAAAATCACCACTATTTACAACACTAACTTCCTCTCGTCCCTCACTTACTGCGATAGAGAGGTATTCCTCTATTTCTAACAGCACTGCCATTCCCCTTATATGAGGGGTTGTCCCACATCAATTCACAACTCTACTCTACTTATGATGTCATATTTTCCCACATCAGGGGAAAGCAGCACAGGAACAGGAGTAGGAGCCAGTGGTCGACGGGACATATCATGTTTAAACTTGATAGTTAAACTGTTAGAAACCTCCCTACCCTAGAAGAAGTATATAGCAACTCAGCATGTGGCGACGGACAAAAGAAGATGATGGTGTGTGGGTAATGAAAGAGACACACTTGAAACACTGTATAGGCATGTTATAAATGCCATGTCAAATCACATCACAAGGCACAGGGTCTCGTGGGAGGACAGAAATAGGATGCCATGCTCCAAGCGGTTTAGGAGACGGCACACCAAAATAGCTGTAGCAAGTAGCAAGGAGGGAGAGGAGACATCACACCCTCAGAAGCAGGGGACACAGCTCTCCCTATTGCTGAAAGCCAAAAGGGTGTCTCAGTATGTACCTTGGCCAAATATGGATAAGGAAAACTTAATGAGTAGGTTGCCGTCCCACATGTAGGTGCAGACAAGTGGATTTATGCCCTTGAGAAAAGGAAGACAAGAATGACCCAGGCAGTAGGAGAAATGAAGAGCATGTTTTTGACTTTATTGGGTGAACAGGCGAACACACTTTATCAAAAGGCAGGATATGATGAGGTAACACTGAGCAGCAACAATAACTGTCGAGCACACATATGCAAGGCACTGAATGAAATGTACCCTGACATGTTAGACAAGCAGCCCATTTTACCTCATACAATGAGACATGACGAGGACCCCACACAGCATATTCAGCAGATACAGGAGATGTGGTGATTAGAGATGGGACAACCGTAGGATAGGAACATCTCTGTTTTTTATCACATATTGTCAAGGGGTCTCCCCACAGACATAAAGGCAGAATTGGGAAAGGTAATAGGTATTGACACAAAAGGATGGGCCGAGATACAAGCTCACATAGTACATCATTCCAGAGCCAAACATGACAAGGAGAGAAGTAAGGTCGACCAAGCGCAGAAGGCAGATGCAAAGCTGATACAGAAGTAATTAGCTAAATTTAGTATTGAAAGAGCAGTAATTACAAACACTGCAGAAGGACAACACAAGTACAAACCCTCTCAGGGAGGGGAAGAGGGATAGGTATTCTCCAAAAGACGGGTATTCACCACAATGGGAATACTTTCCACAAGGAGGATATTTTCCACAAGCAGGGAATTTTTCACAAGGAAAGGGGATCTTTCAGAGAGGCACGGGGACTGGATGTGTATATGGAGGAATAAGACCCAGGCTCGGAAGACAATTGTTAGTTTGGTTGGTACATGTCCGAGTAGGAAAGAGGGGTTTACGTTGCACGCATCATATTGGTGACTGCAATGTTGGCGTGATGTTTCAATTTAGCATAGTTAATGAGAATGGGATGAGTGTTACGATTAGTGCTACTTTGTTTTTAGTTGATACATTTTAGATTCACACACATGCAGCAACATAATGTCAAATCTTCCAATACAATGTAAAAACAATGTAGGTGTGTGGCATGTCACGTAGTGCCTAAAAGGTGGGCAGCGAGGAGCTTCATATGCGCAAGTGAGATAGGAGATTTGTGCATGGAGAAACCAGTGTGAGGGGATGCAGTAGTCTTGAGCATAAATACACAGACATATGTACACAGAGGTCTTTAAGGACAGGTGTCTGGGAGTGTTGGGGAAAAAGGGGTACATGGCAAATGCACAAATCTGTATGCCGCAAGTCCCCTCAGAGCCAGGGGGTTGTACAGGCCCAGAAACACGGGGTGGCGATATAAACTCTGTGTGACCGGGAAAGCTGGTTGAGCAAGGTTGCACACAGCTGCAATAATATCATATGGTCAGCTACGGCCAAGCTTCGGTTTCTACGACTTGGTACTATTGTGGAGAGGAGATGTAATCTGTTTAAGTACATGGGAGCTTGTTATTGATTGTCTGGGAAAGTCTTGCTTGTTGATGAGGTCAGCTTGGGCCTGGGTAATAAACCTGGTGTGGAGGGATGCTTAATTTCAGAGTCGACAGATGGTTTATCTGTTTTGATCAGGTTCTCAGGAATGACTATGATGTGGCTAGAGGTCATGCGTGCTGAATTGGTATGTCAAAAGAGAAATTATATCGTGCCTCCTATTGCAATTAATATATGAATATTGGCCTACGCCAAGCTGCTTGTAAGTCGCTTGCAAAGGAATCCGTGTTGCAAGGTTCTGACCTTAGAATCAATGTAAGCTGCCATTTTAGGTCAATCTGCCATTTTAGGTTCGCTTTGTAAAAGTCACCCTGTGAGTTAAAATGATGGACGATGTCATTCCAAAATACAACATGGCCGTTTTGACCTCTGTATGTAGCTAATATTTAACTTGCCTCCAGGCCACTTGTTGAGGTCGTGAACTGAGACCTTGTCCTTCGTTGACCTGTGTGTAAAGGATTACTCGTGCAATGAAACTAATCCGCGAGCATACGTTAAGAACAATATATCCAAATACTGAATGTAGAATACTTATTTAACTACCTTGTATTAATGTTTGAGAAGACCTGCATGGAAAATCCCAGAATACACAGTTGCCGTATAGGCTTGTTGATATATGTATTAAAAGCGAACCAGTTATATGCGGATGTGCGAGACTTGGCATGAACCCTAGATCGGTGATGTATTAGTGGAATATTAACCCGAAGTGGGGCTGGACATTGTGCTCACAAAGAGTATAAAAACCAATGTATTCTAATGTACAGCGTCTCTCATTGAACACACTGAACCACGCTGGAGTTCGTTGTGTTGCACTGAAGAACAACTTGATACCCTTGAATTGCCCTCTACTTGTACATTTCTTCAATATGTTGATGACTTTCTTTTAGCTGCTGACTCTGAGAGCGCCTGTAAGGAGGGAACTGTGTTATTGCTTATCCATCTAGCTAAGCATGGTCACAAAGCTTTGCTTAAAAAATTTCAATATTGTTGCCAGGAGGTCGCCTATTTAGGCTATCTCCTGTCAAAGGAGGGAAGAAGATTGACACCTGAAAGAATAAACCACATTTCTGGCATGTCTGTCCCAAATACACAGAAGGAAGTTAGAGCCTTGATAGGTATGGCTTCTTACTGTAGGTTGTGGATCCCAAATTTGTCACTAGTGATCAAACCGATGTTGGCTTTGACAAAGAAGGGCATTTCTTCGCCATTGCCGTGGAACGCGGAACACCAGCAATCGTTTGACTTGCTTAAAACTGCATTATGCTCTGCACCAGTTTTGGGCACACCAAACTATGAAAAGGCGTTTGTGTTGTTTGTGCATGAATGTGATGGATGTGCTTTGGCTGTATTAACACAGGAACATGGAGGGAAGAATAGGCCGTGCGCTTACTTTTCTTCCGCCCTTGATCCTGTAGCATGCGCTTTGCCAAGATGTTTGCGAGCTGTCGCTGCTGCTGCTGCGTCTGTAAAACAGAGTGAGGGAATGGTCCTAGGCCATGATCCAACCCTGATGGTGCCTCACTCTGTATATGTTCTACTGAACCGAACCCAAACGCAACACCTAACTTCTGCATGGTTGACAAGATATGAATTGATCTTGTTTGCTCCTCACATTCAAATTAAGAGGTGTTGTGTTCTTAATCCGGCTGAACTCCTACCTTTCCCGCAAGATACTACTTGCGGCGATGAAGAGTCACATGATTGTCTGTATACTACCGAACAAGAAACAAAGGGTAGAATTGATTTGAAAGACACTCCTTTGAATAATCCGCAAGGAGAGCTGTTCTGTGATTGCTCTTGCTTCAAACTTCCGGATGGTACATCCACAGCTGCTTATGCAATCACCACATTAAGCACGGTCGTGGAAACTAAGAGAATCACGCATAATTCTGCGCAGGTCGCAGAGATTATAGCATTGACCGAGCTTGTGAACTTTCCAAAGGGCTTGCAGTAAATATATATATACTGACAGTCAGTATGCCTTTGGGGTGGTTCACAACTTTGGGAGACTTTGGTCAGAGAGAGGGTTCCTAACATCACATGGCACTAAAATCCAACATGGCTCCCTAATAGTACAACTACTCTCAGCGCTTGCACTCCCTACTCAGTTAGCAGTTATGAAATGTGCAGCACCTCGAAAGATTACAGATGACATAGGGAAAGGGAATGCTTTCGCTGATCAGATAGCTAGACAAACTGCTACCGATCCCCTTACGGAGATGTATGTTTCAAGGGAGACTGTAAATGATTATGCAATGGATGAGGGTGTTGGGTCTGTACCGGATATCCAAGCTGATGTCACGTTAGAAGAATCCAAGAGGTGGGCTAAAGGCTTGGGGAAACTTGATGATGACGGGTGTTGGGTGGACATAGCGGAAGGGAAATGGCTACTCCCTGACGCGTATATAATGATGATGTTCATCATGACCCATGCTCCTAGGCATGTATGTGCCCAGAAGATGACAAAAATGTTAGAGAAAGTTTAGGCAAATGACAAAATTTCGGAAATTGACCAGCGCTACATCCAGGATTGCATGATTTGCATACAACACAATGGGCCTCATTCCGAGTATGGCGGTAAGGGATAGCGGCCACCGGTAACGAGACCGGTGGCGGTATTCCCTTACCGCCATACTCCGAGTTCCCTCTGCGCCCTCGCCCTTAACGCCTGCTTTGAGCAGGTGTTAAAGTCGAGGGCGCAAAGGGGCCTCCAAGCCAATAACGGTGACCGTAATGAACGGTCACCGTTATTTGCATCTTCCCCATTCCCATTGAGCCCTATGGGGGCTCATTTGGGAATGGGGAAGAGCCTTGGTGAATGGGGAATTACCGCCCCGCCAACCTTGGAATGGGGCGGTGATTCCGCCATCCACCAGGGCGCTGCCGGTCCGGGTACGGCGTCAACCAAGGCGTTAATAGCGCCATTGGTTAGCGCCGTACTCGGAATGAGGCCCAATGTGGGAAAGGGGACAGTAACTCCAAGGGGAAGTTATGGGCCACCCTCTCTCCCCTTTGAAGTTATCCACTTTGACTTTATTGAAATGGAACGATGTGACAATAAAAAATATGTGCTGGTGGTCATCTGCGCTTTTAGGAAATGGGTTGAGGATTTCCCCGTTAAAGATGCTACAGCCATGACTACTGCAAAAACCATGTTAAGGGAATACTTCCCGCGGTTTGGGGTACCAGGAGTTATTTGGTCGGACAATGGTCCACATTTTGTCGCTGCTGTAATTCTGCAGATATGTGCGGCATTACAAATTGACAAACGGTTCCATTTGGCCAGACAGGCTCAGAGCGCCGGACTAGTAGAAAGACACAACGGTATCATCAAGAACAAGCTCGCTAAGGCGTGTGCTGGCACCAAACTAAAATGGCCGGACGCCTTACTGATTGCGTTATTATCCATGCGTACAACTCCTCAAATTAAGACTGGGCTCTCTCCATTTGAGGTGGTAATGAGGAGACTTGCCAATATCTGGAACCTTCCTAAATGCAATTCATTGAGAAATGTTGAAAATGTATTACTTTCAGATTATAGCAGCCAGTTGACTAAAAACCTGTATTTGATTTATCACCAGGTATGAGAAGCTTTACCTGTGCGATACGAGGGCCCGGGCCACAATATACGGCCTGGAAGTTGGGTGCTCATCAAGGCATTTGAGTGCTCTTCCTGCCTTGCGCCTCGCTGGCGTGGCCCGTTCCAAGTCCTGTTGGTCACCCAAACAGTGGTGCGGGTCTCTGGAAGAAATAACTGGATCCACATGTCCCACGTCAAGAAACTTCCTCACTCAGTGCCACACGTTATAGAAGAAACAGAACCCCTCGCTAATGCTGCAACCAACGATCCCAAAGCAGTAAATAGCGCCGAGAGTGTGTCGGAGAGTCTCTCTGAGCCATGTGAGGCTTGGGGAAGCCGACATTTTGTCTCCACACTCTCCAAAATTTTTGTATCTGGAAACTGCTGTTCCAAATTCGGCATCTTCACTTGTCTCTGATACGTTGCTTCCAACGGGAAGTGACGACACATTGTTTCCAGATCACTCAGTACCGGGAAAAGTAAGGTACAATCTGCGTGCAAGAAAATAGACTTACGGCACGGTTTTGCTGTGCATCTGATAGACTTACGGCACGGTTCGGCTGTGCATTTGAAGAAAAAAAGGATCATCGAGGTCTTGTTTCTGCCCAAAATTGAGAAAGGGGATTCTGTTGGCTAGGGTTGTGGAAGGACTAGAGGTCGCCAGCAATGAACATTGGGGTATCCGTGTGAAGACTACAATGCCTGTTACCGCTACCGCTCGTATGGGTCTTGTAAATGAGGGGGTGACCAACCGGGACAATGGACAAAATGCCTGGGCCCCGAAAACGTATTGCTGTATTTTTATAATGATGTTTGGGTTTTTAATAGTCGCTGCCTTAGGGTTGTGGCACCCTGAGGAAACTCATCCGTTAGAATTTTTGTTACCTACTGAAAGTATACCTACTGTTCCTACTCCCTTTGTACATTTGCATACTCCGTCCCCTAGGGACTCTCAGCATAGAGAAAAGTACCACAATAATACTCTGCTACTTATCATGAATGCTACGCATGCCATTTTTAAAAAGTCTAACTGTTGGGTCTGCTCACATTTACCGCAACACAGGGATAAGGGGCTAGGTTGGTATATTCATCCTTTACCTCTGTCTGACAACTGCTTGCTATGCTTCTCTTGGAGCGCTGTTCTTTGGCCGTTGGAATGATAGCATCTCAGGGAACTTTGATGGCACCAATTTGAATAGTTTTGAGAAGCGTGTTTTGACTCCCCTGGGATGCTTGCTTTTTGCAAACAAGAGTAAACCTAACGTTGCTTCCATTAGGCCTTCTGATAAACTGTTTCGTCCTTTTCAATCTCTGATTTCCTTCAAGATGGCTCCAATAGGCAATAAGGATGCCATGCCTCCTTCTTACACTGTTAATTATAGCCCCGATTCAGTTTCTTTTTGCATACAGAGGAATGGAACTCAGTCAATGGGAGATTTTCTAGGTTGTGCCAACATTGCAAATTTGACTGGAGAAAACAGACCTCTGTATGTAGGCGAACCTGTCTACTTTGTCTGCGGTAATGTAGCATTCCCCTGGTTGCCTTGGGATTGGCAGGGAACCTGTTATTTAGGGATCCTGTTACCTGGGTTTTTTATAGCTAGTACAAAAGAAGTTTCAAAGGCTCGTCCACGGCGGGGTGAGAATGGTGACACCCCAGCACAAATCTTGGGGGATATAGTAAAATCATTTGTGCCATTTTGGGGACAGACAGCGAATTCCAAGGATATCAGAAGACTGGATGGAGAGAACCATCAACCGGACCACAGATATACTCTATAATATGACATTAGAACAGAAGGCGATAAGACTAGTAGCACTTCAAAACCGGATGGCATTAGATGTCATTCTGGCTGAACGTGGTGGAGTGTGTAAATTAGTGGGGTCCGCTTGCTGTATTTTTGTACCAGAATCCTCCCCAACCATCTTCAAGGCAATACAGAATCTGCCCGTCCTTAGTTCAGAAGTGCACGTTCCCGAGGGAAACTGGGATCTTAGCGCTTGGTTCTGGGACTTCTTGCGATCTTGGGGTTGGGAAGTCCTTTCAGTCTTGCTGATTATTTTGGGAATCCTGTTTTTTCTTTGTTGCTGCATTCAGTGTCTACCTAGTATATGTTCGATGCTGGTGGGATGTTGCGCACAAGCGATAGGTATGATAGGACATAAAGTGTATACCCCAGATAAAACTTCCAAAGAATATGTGTTGAAAGAAATTTTAGCGAATGGCCTAATGGCAATAGATATTTCCGACAGCGATTCATGGTGCATGGTCGATGATGCATGGAGTTATTTGCAAGGAGATCCAAAGTAGTTTTAGCACTTGGCATAGGCCAAAAGGAGGGTTTGTCAAAAGAGAAATTATATTGTGCCTCCTATTGCAATTAATATATGTATATTGGCCTATGCCAAGCTGCTTGTAAGTCGCTTGCGAAGGAATCCGTGTTGCAAGGTCCTGACCTTAGAATCAATGTAATCCGCCATTTTAGGTCAATCTGCCATTTTAGGTTCGCTTTTTAAAAGTCACCCTGTGAGTTAAATTGGTGGACAATTTCATTCCAAAATACAACATGGCCGTCTTGACCTCTATATGTAGCTAATATGTAACTTGCCTCCAGGCCACTTGTTGAGGTCGTGAACTGAGACCTTGTCCTTCGTTGACCTGTGTGTAAAGGATTACTCGTGCAATGAAACTAATCCGCGAGCATATGTTAAGAACAATGTATCCAAATACTGAACATAGAATACTTATTTAACTACATTATATCAATGTTTCAGAAGACCTGCATGGAAAAACCCAGAATACACAGTTGCCGTATAGGCTTGTTGATATATGTATTAAAAGCAAACCAGTTATATGTGGATGTGCGAGACTTGGCATGAACCCTAGATCGGTGATGTATTAGTGGAATATTAACCCGAAGTGGGGCTGGACATCGTGCTCAAAAAGAGTATAAAAACCAATGCATTCTAATGTACAGCGTCTCTCACTGAACACACTGAACCACGCTGGAGTTTGTTGTGTTGCACTGAGGGCCGATAGCTATCTGATTTTGCTCTGTTCTTAGTAACTGGATTCATTATAAAATAAAGTACTTTGTATGTTCCTTTGTAACCCGTGTTCCGTGTATTTCCTTTTGGGGTACTCAGCCTCGATATTTTGATTTTGTTTTCACAGGTAGTCGTATAAATTAGTGTGAAATTATGATGCCAGCAAGTCTGGGGGGATAAAATACTTACCATCAGTTCAAAGGGAACTTGTTATTTCTCTCCTTACTCATATTGTTGAAGGGTCTTTGAAAAGACCATGTGCAACACGATTGGGGTTGACCAGATGGAATCAGTAATTAATTATGTTTGTTGTGTGAATATGTAACCATGTAACAATGTCATGACCTACTGTGGAAAGCTCCTGAGAAGTGGTGTGCTGTAAATATTAGATGATGCGAAAGTATGTTGAAAGTGGATGGTAGTTAAATAAATGTGTCCAATGAGATTGTGTAAACTAAAGGAGATTGGATTTCTTTGCATAGTTTTGACCAATCATGTATGGGGTGATGATTTGTAATAAAATATATGGGAGTGTTTTAACTATTGTAATATGTATATAATGTAAAATGTTTGTGTGGTTTGAGGAGACTCAGGTTAGTTTGACTCCACAGCGTCATCTAGCTCCCCCTATCCATTTGTACAATATACCTCATTTACGGACAAATGCGCACTCGCTTAAGAGGTGGGCCTATTTTGGGTTAAGGTGATCAGCGTTCCACCCCCATACAGTGTTGGGTTTGCAGGAAAGAAATCAAGTACAGTATGGCCCTAGTGACGTCCCAGCATATCAGACTATCACCTATCCCCTCACAGATGCAACCCTCACAGATGCAATCCCCATTTACCTGAATACAGTGCATTGTTCAACAGCAGCAGTTGCTCCAATACCCACAACCGAATCTCCTCTAAGCACAGGCACTACGCCCTACTCAGCAATAGCGCAAACATCTGTTACCCCGGGGCGCAGTACCACACTACACAGGAGTGAAAGTGTTGGGAGGTAACCCTTCACATTCCCAGGCACAGACACAAATCCCCAATAGGGCAGCCCACAGAGGACTCTGACATACCCAGTCCTGTTAGTAACTGCAGACTTGGATGAGGAAACACAGGTTGCAGTGAAGGTAAGTGCCAGGGCATTTTTGTTTTTGGTTGACACAGGAGATACTATGGGTCTGATTCACAGAACATTTTCCTATGACATTGTGCTATTATAAAACACTTCCATGAATCAGGTCCCAAGTCTTGTATTACGGAAGGAAGATTTCCTTTGTCAGACAAAATGATGAACACACAGGGAGTTTCCTGGGCTGTTGTAGAGGATCCTTTCACTTAAGATGTACCCCTTACCATAGGTACACAAGAAGTTAAGCACCCTTTGATGTATTCAAGAGAAACACCAGTCAAAATATTGGGCAGAGACAGTATGTACAAACTGTGAACATGACAATCTCATTTTCTGAAAAGTGTATAGTGTGCTCCATCCCCGGTGTGATTTATGGGTAGCTTCAATTATACAAGCATTGTGCTCCCACAGCTCTTTGCGAGATATCCCGCTATATTCAGAGTTATTCCTTTATGGGTTACAAATAATGTTGAGTTGGCTGCCCAGGATTCAGGACCACACATTCTGATTATCAACATAATTTGTATTGAGACCAAGCAAGTAACACCAGGCACCATTATCATAATACACTTAGAAGCAGCAATAACGTGGAAAGACAAAGTGATTCTGCAGGGTGCAGATAAAAATTGCATTGAATGGTGCACCGTCTTATGCAGTAACCCGGCACAGCTCTTGACAGACTTGACTGACAAACAGCTTTTTAAGGATGATGATGACATAGGGGAGATGGTGTTTCAGATTTGCATATCATGTCCGTTGGTTATAGAGCATAAAGAGTTTCCCCAGAAATGACTTCTTACAAAGACACTATCAGCACAATTGCAAGAGGATTTGAACAGGGTGCTTTAAAATTGATGGACCAATGGCCCATGTGATGTGGGTCTCTTGAAAGGAGTAGGCATTGTCTGCATCAAGATGAAAACAGGTGCCATATTCCACCAGGTCATACAGTACCCAATGGGCCTCATTACAACTTGGACAATGCAGCATTAAAGTGCTGGTATTACTGTATACCAGCCTGGTTCCGCACTGACTAAGTACAAGTTTGATGGTGGGATGGAAGAATTACCTCCAGCTAAGAGCTGCAGGTAATTCCACCACCCTACCGACAAAATAAAGCTGGTATTACTGGCACCGGAATTAGCTGTTACAAACAGACAATAGGACTGGTTACTCTAGTCCCCTTCCTTACAGCAGAGTCCTCATGCAGGACAGGACAGATCTACATATGAGTGATTAATAATTCAATAAACACTCTGAACTAACATGTACTCTTACCAGCCATTTAGCAGGGCCAGTAATACCAACAAAACCCCCATGGAGTCCAATGAGACTCTATGCAATGGGGATTTACCAGTGTTACCAGCACTCATATTACAGTGGTAATTCCACCAGACTGAGTGCCGGTAACAGTATTACTATTTGCCGGTATCCTGTTGGAATTACTGTCAGGATACCGGCAAAGTTGTAATAAGGCAATGTCACAGGAAGCAGATGAGGGCAATTACAGCATTGTATTTTTGTGGCAACCGGGCATCATTCAGCCATAGGAATCCCCATGTAACACAGCTATATAACCAGTCAAAAAAACGAAATGGGGATCTTGGAGAATGGGTCATGACCTTTGCCCTTTAAACAACATAGTAGAAGAGGAATTCCTTGTGGTGCCAAATCCAGCAAAACTTTGGCATACCATACCCACAGGAGCAACTTATTTTACAGTAGTTAAAATAAAGAATGCATTATTTTCAATTCCGTTACTAATAAAGTCAATGGTAACTTTAATGTGTTTATGTACCGCAGACAAAGGTTCCAACACACATGGGTATTGTGAATCCCCAAGCATTTTTAATAGAGTGTCACTGATGGACCTAGGAAACCTGCAAATATGGAATACATTGATACAGTATGTGGATGATCTCCTGGTGTGTAGCACCACAGAAGAGCAGTGTAGACATGATTCAGTGACCTCCTTGACACTATTGGCAGAAAAGGGGTGTAATGTAGTAAATGAGAAACTGCAATACTGCCAGAAAGTAGTTGTGTATCTAGGGCAGATAACATCATCAGCCAGGAGAACGGTTACCCCAGAAAGGGCAGAAGCAGTGAAATGCACAGCCTAGTACAATGAAGCAGATGCAACATTTGCAACAGATGCAACATTTATTGGGCAATTGCTGCCATCCCTGGATTTTTGATTGTTTTCCTTACACCAAGCGCCACCTACAAGGGCTGAAGTAAGCACAGAAGGTGAAGGGGCCCATAATTTGGACACCTGACATGATTGAATAATTCAAGGAATTAAATAATGTACTTAGTTATGCACCTGTTTTAGCAACCCTAGGTATAAAAAATGTTTTTTTTTCTTTTTTCACATTCTAATGGTCTGGTGATGACAGCTGTCCTCACCCAGAAGACTTCAAAAGGACACACGTTTTTGCCCTATTAAAGTGTTCTTCTAGACCCAGTAATGCAGGGACATTTTCCATGTGACCAAACAATCGCAGTAGCAGCATTTGCCATACAAAAGTCATCCACCATTACTATGGGCTACCCAGTAATGCTTTATGTGGAACATGGAGTCTTTCCTCTCCCATAAAAATCGAAGTCTACCCTTACCACCCAACACATTTCTGGATATGAAGTAATTTTTCCAAATCACTCAATTAAAATAGTAGCGTCACATTATTGATCCAGTGACATTTCCAACACCCCCAGTATAGAGAGGTGACTATATACATTATTGTACTACATATCATGAGACATTAGATGCCCTAAGCCATGTTAAGAAGGACCCCTTAGAGGGAGGGGAGATACTTTTTATTGATGGGTCATCAATGATCGATCAGAACACGGGCTATAGAAACATGGGGCGGCAGTGGTGTGCTATGAGGATGGGGAGTTTGAGGTCATATCAATAGTGAGACTGTTACCATAATATTCCTCAGAAGCAGCAGAACCTGTGGCATTAATATCTGTAATAAAAATTTCTAAAGGAGGCTCTGTCACTATATCATCAGATTCAGCATATATCACATCAACAGTGTACTCAGGGTTAATCAGACGGAAATGGAGAGGGCTTAAAAAATCATATGGCACACCAGTACAACATGCAGATTTACATTCCAGATAAATAGAAGCGCTTCCCCTTTCCTCAGCATTAGCAGTCATTAAGTGTGCAGCCCATCCAAAGGTACAGATTTAATATCTCAATGTAATGATGTAGCAGACACAGCAGCAAAAGAAGCAGCAATTTAATATACATTACAGACAAAGTTCCAAGGTTTACAAATATCTCAAAACAACAACTACAACTCACTGAATCCTATAATACCCTGCCCATGACTGATATAATAGAGCTACTTGACTCCCAGCAAGAACAAGCTCCATGGATAAAGAAAGAGGAGGTGTTCTTTATCCCCCACAGGATAATAGTCTTTATCCCCCACAGATTTAATATGGAGACCAAATATTTCAGGGAAGCCTGTTATGTCCCAGGAGCTGCTAATGATTGTCCTTGGAAAATTGCATTATCCAGACCACACATTCAAAGAGTACATTGCAGCTGATATGCAAGAGGAATGGTTTTTACCAAACTTGCAGGAACATGTGGCTGAGTTTTTTTTTACCAATTGTGTAACATGTCAATGTTATACCGCAGGTCACACATTGAAAATGATTAAGGAAACCTTGCCTCATCTTTCAGGGCCTTTTCGGCATCTACACATTGACTATGTGAACATGCTTAATAGATGCAATCCTTTTCACTATTTGATTGTTGCTGGGTGCCCATTTTCCCATTGACCTGAAGCAGGTTCCTGTGCCCACCCTGATGCGAAATTCTGCAGCTAAGTTCCTCGTGCATGAGGTGTTCCCATAATGGGGTATTTGCAAGGTGTTCAGGTCTGATAATGGGCCACATTTTTTCAATGACCTCTTCAATGAAATAGCTTCCTTGTTGGGGATACAACATAAATTGTGTTCAGCTTACCATCCTCAAGCAGGGACCTCAACGGCTTACTAAAGAAACGGCTTATGAAGATGTGAGAAACACTTCACAAGAGCTGGCTGTAATTCTTGCCTTTAGCTATGTTTGCTTTGAGGAACCAGTGTGGTTCCGATCACCATCTAACACTGCAGGAGATTGTTAGGGGCAGGAGGTTGCAAGCACCGCTCACTTCTATACACACAGCTTCTGATACAGCAGATATTTTGGGACATGAGATTCAGGCATATTTTAGGGAGCTTACCAATTCTCTCAAGTTCATATCCCAACAGGTGGGGCCACTTGAAAGACCGCTAGCTGCACCAACAGCAGACACGCCAACGCCACAAAACAAAGCATCACTGATGGTTCCTTGATCCATTCGAAGTGACTTATGCCACACCAACTTCTGCAAAGGTTGCTGGTCGTAAGGCATGATGTCAGGAAAGACAATTGCAACACCCCCTTTCCAGGAGAAGACAAGGGGGAGAAAGAAGGGGAGTATCTTCCAGCTAACTTTGACATTTTTTTTACTTTGGTTTGTCTTTTTGGGTGATTAGACTGTCTTTGTTCAATTCCACAGCAGAAAACACCTGGAGGAGTAATTACATATATGTTATGTTTTATTGTTGTTTTCTTTCTTCTCTCTTACTTTCCTCTTTTTAAACAAGGACAGATTTTTGCAAAACATAGTGCTAATATATATATATACATATATATATATATATATATATATATATATATATATATATATATATATATATATATATATATATATATATATATATATATATATATATATTACATGGACGCGGTAGCGTCCATGTAGTTATGGTTAAGTTGGTGTTTCCATAGGAAGAGCATTTTTTGGGTGGCTTATAACTTCGCTCCCTCTGGATGAATCCTCACCAAGCTTTGCAAAAAAGTATATGGCCCACTCTGAATTGTTTTGCAAAGTTTGGAGAGGTTTGGTCCAGGGGGGGCAAAGTTATAGGGGGGGGTCCCAAAACTTGTGTTTTTTCCCATAGACATAATGGGGAAAATCTTTGCGCATGCCTACAGCCCCAACCGCTGGACGGATTTACACCAAATTTGGTCCTGAAAGTGTGCTTTTGCAGATTTGGTGTAAATCCATCCAGAAGTTTTTTTAGAAATGACCAAAATGTAAGGCAAAAAAATTAGTGATATCTCCGTTCGCTTCGCGGACGGACTTCCCGGTTTGCTCCGCGGACAGTGCTCTGATTGGCCGAGCGGCTTGCGCGATGTCCGCAGACATCCGACATGTTCGCTGATTGGACGGCGTGGGGCGTGGGGTTTGGAGCGCGTCAGTTTTTTGGTGGCGCCCGACATCTTGCATTCGCGGACGACCGCGGACAGCGAGGTGAAACTTGGTTTAAAAATTGTATTTAGTGGAGTGTGTTGGTGTGTAAGAGTGTTTGGGGAGGGTGGGGGACATTGAGATAGGTGCAATGTTGTATTTTTTTATGTGCTAGACGCTTTTGTTGTGTTCGATTTGTCTGCGGACAACACGGCTGTTCTGAAATGTTCGTAAATAAACAGAATGGATTCGGTGTCGAGTTGAAAGTGTTCTAAGAAGACTTGTGGGGTCCTGGAATGTTCGCAGGGGGTGTCCTGAAGACGTTGTCTGTATTGTTCGTTGTCAAGCTGAAAGTGTTCTAAGAACACTCGCGGTGTCCTGAAATGTTCGTACATAAAGAAAATGGGGGTGTCCTGAGGACGCTGTCCGTATTGTACTCTGGCAAGTTGAATGTGTTCTAAGAACAATCACAGTGTCCCGAAATGTTTGCAATTAAACAAAATGGGGGTGTGCTGAGAACGCTGTTTGTATTGTTCATTGTCAGGTTGAAAGTGTTCTAAGAACCCTCCTTATGTCCGCTGATATTACAATTTCCTATGGGCCTTACCCGACTTTTTGTCCACTAAACAAATGATAAATCAGGCTGCTGTGCGTCGACATTATGTGATAATCCTATCACTTGCCCCATCGACCTGGCTGACCTGCTTTTGCGACACTAAATCATATCTCCCGCCCCTAAGCCTGACATTATCAAAGCATTCATATTCCCCGCCTCTCTCCGTGACGTTACAGGGTGCGTAGTTAAACGCACCCAGTCATCTCCAGTCCTACGCGACTTTACACAGAACCTGGAAAACAACACACATCATCTCACAACACAGCACGCCACAATTCGGAATATGAAACTGTGCTTTAAAAGCAAACAGCAAGATTCTACATTTCGTAAAGTACATTTATTTGACATCAAATTTTTAGAGAATATTCAGCTATTTGCATTTGTCTTTGCTGTCGATCCGTAAAAGTTCATCTTCAGCCACGCGCTGTTCCTTTGCGGTACAGAGGGTGTTAGATCATCCCCCAACACAGTTCGCCACAATTTGGAATATGAAACTGTGGTTTAAAAGCAAACAGCAAGATTGTACATTTGGTAAAGTACATTTATTTCACATCAAATGTTTAAAGAATATTCAGCGATTTGCATTTGTCTTTGCTGTCGATCAGCAAAAGTTAATCTTGAGCCACACGCTGTTCCTTTGCGGTACACAGGCTGTTAGTTTATGATAAAAGAAGCAAATGGTCACACTGATAATCGGAAGGCTGCTCCAACAACGAGGCATTAGACCACCATAATGGTTGTTATGTTGCTTCTTGCCACTAGTACCGTGTGAGGGCATATTTGTCCTTGGCGATTGTACCATAAAATGGTGAGGGTCATGAAGTTGCTTACATGGAGCTGCACCTGGCAGTTAAAAAAACCATCGGCTGGGGTCTGAAAATCGTGGCATTGACAGTAGGGAAGAATTTACCTGTTTTAAAAAACATAAATTAATGTCAACAGCCGATCTTCATTAAAAATATTCATTTTATTTATTAGGGCGTGAAACTATTTGCTGGTGAGGATAGTGCAACGGAGTATGTTAACTTATTCCCATTAACCCACCCTCTCTCCTCCACCTTTTTCAGAGCCCTCTAAGAGACAGAGTACCACTTCGGCGGTGATAGTGCGCGGTACAAAACAATATGCCACATTGAACAAACAAGTACAACTTAACCGCGCTTTAACGCCACGCTATTGTTATTATATTCCGGTATAAAATAATCTAAAGGGTTACTTACATTATATTGGCATTTTCCATAGTCTACGCATAATGCAGTCCCAAAATACGACTCCATCTGTGCCAACGATCTTTCTCATAGTGATATAATATATAAAAGTGGTTTTGTTTCAGAAATGTCATCCTTATTGTGTCTTACGTTTTTGCAACCCTCCTTCAAAAGAAGTCTTTTAGCACGATCCCTGTCTGTCAAGGTCAAAAAACAATAGAACCTTATAGTGTGAGTCGTGGGCCACTCCGGCACGCAACCAAAAAATGGAAGCAGCTGACCTTCACTGTGAACGACCATAAATTCTTACTTTGCAACATTCTGTGTAAAGCCATCTCTGAGAAATTGCTTTTTACACTCCATCTTTGTATATTGTCTGCGTGCTAATAAAATAAGTTTGTGAAAGGGAGTTTATGGTGAAGTTGCGCTACTAAAAACCTATGAAATTCAGTAAAAACACTTTTTTAATGGGATGTTATGGTTAAGTTGCGCTACTAAAAACCTATGAAATTCAGTGAAAAAACTTTGTTAAAGGGACGTTATGGTTCCAAGTAAAACCGAAAACCCCTGAAATTCACCAGTTATGGTAAGCTAAGCAACCATAACTCGCGCCACCACCGTGTACTGCTAAGACTAACACCCACGACATCAAAGATGACATCACAAATGTCATTGATGACATCACTTATGACATCACATGTGTATGTACTTTTCATGAAATATGTGTACAAGGGATTCTTATTATAATGTTGCGAAAAAAGTGTCAAGGATCATTGCAATAAATATCATACCCTAATTAGTGCTTTGAACGATGCATTGATATAAATAGCATTCTATTATGGGGTTCTATCTAGTATACTAAGCTACTAATGCAGAAACATAGCATTGTGTGCAGCGTACAAGATGAAGGTATAATATTCGTAATGTTAATATGTTGAATAATGAAATGATAATTGTTTTCTTAATAGATTTTTGTGTACTGTGAAATATGGAATAAGTAGCTAATAAAACCCATGTATTACATAATTGCATTACTATAGACAAAACACAAAGAGACAAGAACACATACCAATATACATATACATAGGGTAAATAGCAGCTTTGAAACAGAGCAATCATTTATTTGCATGAAAATAATGCTGTCTTTAAAGCTTGTGTCTTCCCCTATGTATATGTTTCATATGATGTGACGGGACTCTAAGGGAATTACTATAAGAACCTACTTGTACGATACGCCTACAAATAAAATACCATTTTTTGTTTCTGACTGTTAATCAAGAAAACCATGTGGCCTAGATATGTCAGCAAAAGAAAAAAGAGTGATCCAGACATGTGATGTCATCAGTGATGCCATCAATGACATTTGTGATGTCATCTTTGATGTTGTGGGTGTTAGTCTTAGCAGTGCACGGTGGTGGCGCGAGTTATGGTTGCTTAGCTTACCATAACTGGCGAATTTCAGGGGTTTTTCGGTTTTACTTGGAACCATAACGTCCCTTTAACAAAGTTTTTTCACAGAATTTCATAGGTTTTTAGTAGCGCAACTTAACCATAACGTCCCTTTAACAAAGTTTATTTCACTGAATTTCATAGGTTTTTAGTAGCGCAACTTAACAATAATGACTTTGACTTTATATACATGTCATATGGAACTGACTAGATCACTTCTTATGAACTTGATGTCCGCAAACTTATTTAATGTTCGCGGACATGTTCGGAGAACAGTACCACTACCTAAAAACTGTGGGGGGGGGGGTGGTGGGGTGTGTTTGATTGTTATATCATAATATAGGAACATTTAACAAATTCAAAAAGCAGCACACAAACACATTATATATAGTAATACATAAGAAATGTAACCCATATATCTAACACACTAACCATTCATTTAAATACAATATGTTCTGAAATGGAATATACCACAAGAAGATAAATTGGCTTCCAACATAATTACCTCACAGACACAACAGAACTGAGAACAAGAACAGACCCACGGAATACATAGGACTTATCTTACCAGAAATAGTAAGTGTACTTCATTTTACTCATATATTTATAAACTTTCTGTATTAGATTAAAAAATATATTATCTTTTTTTTTTTTCTCACAGAAATGTCTAGTACTCTGGAATGGCTAGAGGACAATTTCCCACATGAAGAAATGCCACAAGATAGTGAAACTAATGGTAAACACGTTATAATATAAACCATTTATTTATTATTTTTTTTATATACATTTAACATATATATTATTTTTTTGTACAGAGCATACCAAAATAGAAAAAACTTCAGAAAACCCTGTTATGGATAACAGTCTTCACAATATAGAAGAAAAAATGGATGTATTTACCCTTACCTTTCGCCGGTCAAGTGGCACAGCGAGTAGAGCGCTCGCTTTGACACCCATGCAGAGCCTGTTAACGCAGGTTCGAATCCCGGCGGGGCCAAACTCAGCCTTTCATCCTTCCGAGGTCGATAAATGAGCACCACACACCGTGGGTAATAATAAGCAGCGCTCGGATACCTGAGGGTTTGTAGCGCTATATAAAAGCCTAATTATTATTATTATTGTTGGCTAATTTTAATAATTTAAAAACTTTTGTAGAAAATCATTTCAAACCAAAAACCTCGTACCATTGCCCCACATGTACTTGTCCCTCCTCACCATATCCCAGTCAATTATCCCCAAACCCTCTCCATAATCCAAAACGTTTTGATGAGACTTCCATCCCTTCTTCACCTAATACCAATCATGTTGAAACCCCACATTTTCCTGTTTTTGTTTCTGTTTCTGCCTCACCTTCTCTGTCATAAATTATTAATATATGTTAAATAAAGTTTAATTTTTATATTGTATTGTGAATAGTTTCCGTTTTTTTTTAAAAACAATAAAAGTGTCCGCGGACAGTGCGAGTGTTCTGAAATGTTTGTACATAAACGAAAATGGAGGTGTCCTGAAGAACACCACACCTTTTCGTACTGTTCGCTAGCAAGTTGAAACTGTTCTAAGAACACACGTGGTGTCCTGAAATGTTCGTAAAGAAACAAAAATTAAAGTGTTCTAAAGAACACTATATCTGTCCGTAATGTTCGCTATCAACTTAAAACTGTCCTAAGAACACAATTGGTGTCCTGAAATGTTCGTAAATAAACGAAAATGATGTGTCCTGAACAACAGTACAACTGTTCGTAGTGTTCGCTAGCAACATGAAACTGTACTAAGAACACACGCGGTGTCCTGAATTGTTCGTAAACAAACAAAACTTAAAGTGTCCTAAAGAACACTATACCTGTCCGGTACTGTTCGCTAGCAAGTTCAAACTGTTCTAAGAACGCTATTGGTGTCCTGAAATGTTCGTACGTAAACGAAAATGGAGGTGTCCTGAAGAACACTATACCTGTTCGTAGTGTTAGCTACCCAATTGAAACTGTTCTAAGAACACAATTGGTGTCCTGAAATGTTCGTACATAAACAAAATTACACGTGTCCTGAAGAACACTATATCTGTCCTTACTGTTCGCTACCAAGTTTAAACTGTTCTAAGAACACACGCGGTGTCCTGAAATGTTCGTTTCACGTGTGACACACTTTTAATTAATTCAGAACCCGAACAGTGTCCGTAGGACATCAATGCGCATGCGCTAACCAATCTCCGTGCACTTGGTGTCCTGCGGACAGGCGCTTCCTTCGCGGAATAGTTCGCGAACGGATCATATGACCAGGCCCACGCTCATCGTGTGTCCTGAAATGCGGACACTGTTCATGTCCCCGAACAATTTAAAAGTACATTTTCAGTTAATCCATAATATTTTTCAATAAAATCTCACCATGGCACAAGTCCCACATAGCAATCTTGAGTTTCTATATACCTTTTGAAACGTTCCGATCCTTTTTTTGTATTCGTTCTGTCCGCGGACAGTGCGCATGTCCGCGAACCGTGCACAAGCACCCCTATAAAAGACCACGCCCAAGAGCTTATTCCCATTGTGTTTCTGGCTATTCTTCAGAACACAGTGATTTTTGCTGCCACCTGCAGACTACACCATCATCGAGATGGCATCCTTGGCTGCTGAACTGCCACTTGGTGCTGCACCTGCTTCAGCACCACCCCCACCCCCTCCACCACCACCACCTCCCCAAGGGCCTGAAGAGGGGAACAGGAGTGAGAATGCGGAGGAGGAAGAAGAGGATGATGAGAATGAGGTAGAGGAAAACCCTACTACCTGCATTAGGCGTGAGTCTTGGGTGTGGCGGTTATTTACCATTCATGGTAATGTTCCTAAGGCTCGTGCGAACCGTGTTACTTGCAATGAGTGCAAAATGATACTCAGTCACGGGAAGCACGGTAAGTACAGCTTTGGGACCACTACTATGAAGCGACACTGAGGTCATTTCACTCTGGGGCTATTCACAGGGTTGTACCTTGCGAAGAACGTAGCAGGTTGATTTCCTCTTCTTCATCCTCTGTTTCTGATCCTGTCACCACAAGGACCACCTCTGTGGGACAGCGTCTTCCTCAAGCTGCCTCACAGGCCATACAGAATGCTGATGACCCTTACCTTTCGAGGGTCACAGTTGTATGTATGTACTGTGACACAGTACTCTGCAGGGGGGAGCGACTTCGGAGTGCTTTTGAGACTATCGTCTCAGAGCACCAGAAGACCTGCTCACTACCCAAATAAAACCCACTCTACATCTTCCTCTCTCAGCTCGCCCTTTCTTATCCCTGTGGTTAGTGTCCCCCCCTTTACCCTCCTTTACCCTCCTCTCCTAGTGTGTCGTGTCTGAAAAACCAAAGAAAATACAAAATTACAAAAATCAAAAAATAATAAGGCTCTTTTCAGAGCCGCCTTTCCCAGTTAAAAAATAGAAGTGAAAATAAACGAAGCAGGGCTCTTTGTATTTTTTAGAAGTCCGCGGACAGTTTGCGAACATTAAAAAAATTGTGTTGCTACTCCATCACAAACATTTTAATTTTCTCTGGAAAGAAGTGGTGGCTCTGAAAAGAGCCTTTGGGTGGTGTTTGTAAGTCAAAAATTGTAAATGCTTAACATCTACTTCAAAATCGTTGTTGTAATTCCAAAAAAGGTTGCAATGCATTTTGTACATTTCTCAGAAAAATCTGATTGCCAGCATAAGTAAGATGGACTCCATCTCTGCGAAAAATGTATGTACTACAAAACATAATATTTTCATTGTGAAAAGAAGACATGCCAAAATCTCTTAGAAAGGCACAAACAGCCTTATTAACATTGCGCCTTGCTTTTTCCATTTGTGGACCAAATGAAGACGAACGAAGCCACATTTGTCTGCGCAATCCGTGAAAATGTCACTTGAGAATTAGGAAACATGTCCATAACCTTCCTAAGTCCTTCTTTCATAGCAAATTGCAAAAAAATTCCAGTCACATGTCCTAAACTGTTCCCTCCACAATGAATTACAATTATGTCAGGATGTTGCTTTGTTTCCACTAAATTAGACCAAAACATACACAGTTAGAATACACCAATTGGTATCTAACTGTCCCAAAATTATAAATTTGTGTTAAAATAATATAAACTGTTAGAATACTCCAAAAGCTATCTAACAGCTCAAATATTCTACAACAACTAATCAGATAAATGAACACCACTAAATTAGGCCAAAAAATACAAAGTTAGAATACGCCAATTGGTATCTAACTGCCCCAAAATTTAACAATATCCAAATAGATAAATCAAAACCACTAAAATATATTAAAAAAATAGACAGTTAGAATACGCCAATTGGTATCTAACTGCTCCAAAATTTTATAATATCAAAACAAATGAAGAATCTGTTACTGCTCCAAAAAAAATACAACAAAGCAAAGTATAACGCATTAGCCAGAAACAACAAGTGAACACTGAAAACAAACAAACAAATAAACTGTAGCATGACAGAAAAAGTTTTTTTTTTAATCCAACATGGATTTTTTTTTCTCCCACAGACCCAATGATTTTAGCAACAAATACAGAAACTGAGCAAATTGCACAGTACTCTGATTTGTACTCTACTAAATATGAGGGTCGAAAAAAAATAAAAGTATATTGCTTATACAATGTAATAAGTCATTACAAAATACTAATACTAACATGCTTTTTTCTTTTATCACAGAAATGAAGAAGAAAAACATGGACTCCCATTACTAGACCAAACAGTAAGTATACAATAATAAGGACAACCATAGCAGCATATCACATCCATAGTAGCTAATACCTTTGTTCCTTATACATTTGTTTTTCACCCAAAGTTATAAGCAAATATGAATGTGATATGCTGCGGTGGTTGTTGCCAGGGCATACAGTCTTGGGTGCATGGCCAAATGGCCATGCACCCAAGACTCTATGCCCTGGCAACAACCACCGCAGCATATCACATCCATAGAGTCAAACATTTCAACTATGATCTGTGGGAAACTTTTAATGTCCGTGAACAATGTGAGTGTTCTTAGAACACTTTGAACTTGCCAGCGAACAATACGGACACCATTTTCAGGACACCCCCTACGAACATTTCAGAACAACGCGATAGTTCTTAGAACACTTTCAACTTAACAACGAACAATACGGACAGCGTCCTAAGGACACCCCCTACGAACATTCCAGGACACCGGGAGTGTTCTCAAAAACGTCTTCAGAACACCCCCATTTTGTTTATTTGCGAACATTTCAGGACACCGCGGGTATTCTTAGAACACATTCAACTTGACAGAGAACAATACGGACAGCGTCCTCAGGACACCCCCTACGAACACTCCCCGGACACTGCGAGTGTTCTTAGAAGCGTCTTCAGAACACCACCATCTTCTTTATTTGCGAACATTTCAGGACACCGCGAGTGTTCTTAGGACACATTCAACTTGACAGAGAACAATACGGACAGCGTCCTCAGGACACCCCCGACGAACATTCCAGGACACCGGGACTGTTCTTAGAAGCTTCTTCAGAACACCACCATCTTGTTTATTTGCGAACATTTCAGGACACCGCGAGTGTTCTTAGGACACATTCAACTTGACAGAGAACAATACGGACAGCGTCCTCAGGGCACCCCCTACGAACACTCCCCGGACACCTCGAGTGTTCTTAGAAGCGTCTTCAGAACACCACCATCTTGTTTATTTGCGAACATTTCAGGACACCGCGAGTGTTCTTAGAACACATTCAACTTGACAGAGAACAATACATTTGTTTTTCACCCAAGTTATAAGCAAATATGAATGTGATATGCTGCGGTGGTTGTTGCCAGGGCATACAGTCTTGGGTGCATGGCCAAATGGCCATGCACCCAAGACTCTATGCCCTGGCAACAACCACCGCAGCATATCACATCCATAGAGTCAAACATTTCAACTATGATCTATGGGAAACTTTTAATGTCCGCGAACAATGTGAGTGTTCTTAGAACACTTTGAACTTGCCAGCGAACAATACGGACACCGTTTTCAGGACACCCCCTATGAACATTTCAGAACAACGCGATAGTTCTTAGAACACTTTCAACTTAACAACGAACAATACGGACAGCGTCCTAAAGACACCCCCTACGAACACTCCCCGGACACCGCGAGTGTTCTTAGAAGCGTCTTCAGAACACCACCATCTTGTTTATTTGCGAACATTTCAGGACACCGCGAGTGTTCTTAGGACACATTCATTTTTTTATTTTTTTTTAAATGTTTATTTATAGTATATACAATATATACAACATATCAGCCACTACGTTAATACAGAAACCAAATTATAAACAAGAGGAAAAAAAAAATAAAAAATAAAAAAAGAACCAACTTAAAGGAAGTCATTGAACACGTTCCAAATCTTCTCATATGTCGACATTTTACATTTCAATCTGTAAATAAGTTTCTCCGTCCGTGAGAGGCATTGCAATTCCTGGATCCACTCCCCATAGGAAGGAGATTCCCGCCCTTTCCACCCGCGGAGAATCAACCTCTTGGCCACAATAAATGCACGAAAAAACCACTTCTTGTGGGCTGAGCTGACATCACCCAACCCGGAATCATCACCCAGGATAACCGTGGTAAAATCAAGAACCAAACCACCTCCTGCAATCCTGTCACACACATTACAAACTTCACTCCAAAAATCTCTGACTCTCACACAATCCCACAACATGTGTTCCAATGACCCGACTGCCTGGACACACCCCCAACAGTTAGAATTGTCAGACATGCCTCTTTTATGCAGTGTTTCGGGCACCAATACACCCGGTTCATGATCTTTATCTGTCGAGAACGTTCACTTAGATTCAGAGAGCACAAAGATACATTACTACACATATTCTGCCAATCATCCAAATCAATCTCTGATCCTATTTTCTCACTCCATACTTTCCGTAAATTGTCATTACTTCGAAAATGTGACACCATTAGCTTGTAAAGCCGACTGGCCAGGCCGCCACACTTACCACTAGAGTCTGTCAGCAAAGCGCACACATCCAAAGAGTCAGACCAGTCAACCTCACCAACCGCCCTCTTTATCCGTCTATATGCAGAGTTCGATAAACCATCAAAATTCCATCTCTCTCTCAGCTCTGCGGCAGTCAACCATCGATCATCATTCCCCAAATCAGAAACCTGTTTAATATTCATCAAAAACCATTCAGGCCAAAAAACAGTCCTCAAATTGTCCCTGATCCTAGGATTCAACCAGATAGAGGCACTCCTGCTTTTGAACGCATCCCGATCAAGCAATGAACAAACTGCAATCCATGAATCACGCAAAAATGACGTTGCCAACAAATTGCCACCCGGAATCTTGGTATTAGTGGTCAGCAAGGCTGTCGGGCCCAGCGGCCCATAAGCGCTGGACTCCGCCACCGCCCAGCTGTCTAATTCACCTGTCAAAAATGGAACAAAAGAATGGGCAGAAAAGGCCAAATGATAGGCCCGAAAATTCGGTACCCGAAGACCACCAAAATGGACAGGAAGCTGTAACTTCCAAAGACTAAGTCTTGGTGGCTTTTTGTCCCACAAAAATTCTTGAACTAGGCGGTCCAATTCCTTCCAGTAGCAGTTCTTAATCTTCAAAGGAAGCATGCTAGACACAAAATTGATTTTGGGTGTTGTATTCATTTTCAGGGCATTGACTTTACCCCATAAAGAGAGCCTAAGCAAAGACCACCTTTCTAAATCTGATTTACATTCACGAATAACCACGGTCATGTTCTCATCTACCATCCTGGAAAGAGGATACGTCAACCATACCCCCAAATAAACTTAGGACACATTCAACTTGACAGAGAACAATACGGACAGCGTCCTCAGGACACCCCCTACGAACATTCCAGGACACCGGGAGTGTTCTTAGAAGCGTCTTCAGAACACCACCATCTTGTTTATTTGCGAACATTTCAGGACACCGCGAGTGTTCTTAGGACACATTCAACTTGACAGAGAAAAATACGGACAGCGTCCTCAGGACACCCCCTACGAACACTCCCCGGACACCGCGAGTGTTCTTAGAAGCGTCTTCAGAACACCCCCATTTTGTTTATTTGCGAACATTTCAGGACGCCGCGGGTGTTCTTAGAACACATTCAACTTGACAGAGAACAATACGGACAGCATCCTCAGGACACCCCCTACGAACATTCCAGGACACCGGGAGTGTTCTTAGAAGCGTCTTCACAACACCACCATCTTGTTTATTTGCGAACATTTCAGGACACCGCGAGTGTTCTTAGGACACATTCAACTTGACAGAGAACAATACGGACAGCGTCCTCAGGACACCCCCTACGAACACTCCCCGGACACCGCAAGTGTTCTTAGAAGCGTCTTCAGAACACCCCCATTTTGTTTATTTGCGAACATTTCAGGACACAGCGAGTGTTCTTAGGACACATTCAACTTGACAGAGAACCATACATTTGTTTTCACCCAAAGTTATAAGCAAATATGAATGTGATATGCTGCGGTGGTTGTTGCCAGGGCATACAGTCTTGGGTGCATGGCCAAATGGCCAAATGGCCATGCACCCAAGACTCTATGCCCTGGCAACAACCACCGCAGCATATCACATCCATGGAGTCAAACATTTCAACTATGATCTATGGGAAACTTTTAATGTCCGCGAACAATGTGAGTGTTCTTAGAACACTTTGAACTTGCCAGCGAACAATACGGACACCGTTTTCAGGACACCCACTACGAACATTTCAGAACAACGCGATAGTTCTTAGAACACTTTCAACTTAACAACGAACAATACGGACAGCGTCCTAAGGACACCCCCTACGAACATTCCAGGACACCGGGAGTGTTCTCAAAAACGTCTTCAGAACACCCCCATTTTGTTTATTTGCGAACATTTCAGGACACCGCGGGTGTTCTTAGAACACATTCAACTTGACAGAGAACAATACGGACAGCGTCCTCAGGACACCCCCTACGAACACTCCCCAGACACCGCGAGTGTTCTTAGAAGCGTCTTCAGAACACCACCATCTTGTTTATTTGCGAACATTTCAGGACACCGCGAGTGTTCTTAGGACACATTCAACTTGACAGAGAAAAATACGGGCAGGGCCCTCAGGACACCCCCTACGAACACTCCCTGGACACCGCGAGTGTTCTTAGAAGCGTCTTCGGAACACCCCCATTTTGTTTATTTGCGAACATTTCAGGACACCGCGGGTGTTCTTAGAACACATTCAACTTGACAGAGAACAATACGGACAGCGTCCTCAGGACACCCCCTACGAACATTTCAGGACACCGCGAGTGTTCTTAGGACACATTCAACTTGACAGAGAACAATACGGACAGCGTCCTCAGGACACCCCCTACGAACACTCCCCGGACACCGCAAGTGTTCTTAGAAGCGTCTTCAGAACACCCCATTTTGTTTATTTGCGAACATTTCAGGACACTGCGAGTGTTCTTAGGACACATTCAACTTGACCGAGAACAATACGGACAGCGTCCTCAGGACACCCCGTACGAACACTCCCCGGACACCGCGAGTGTTCTTAGAAGTGTCTTCAGAACACCCCCATTTTGTTTATTTGTGAACATTTCAGGACACCGCGGGTGTTCTTAGAACACATTCAACTTGACAGAGAACAATACGGACAGCGTCCTCAGGACACCCCCTACGAACATTTCAGGACACCGGGAGTGTTCTCAAAAACGTCTTCAGAACACCCCCATTTTGTTTATTTGCGAACATATCAGGACACCGCGGGTGATCTTAGAACTCATTCAACTTGACAGAGAACAATACGGACAGCGTCCTCAGGACACCCCCTACGAACACTCCCCGGACACCGCGAGTGTTCTTAGAACAGTTTCACTTTGCTTGCGAACAAAACGGACACATATTGAGTCCTTAGAACATCCCCCGGTCAGTTTATTTAGAACATTTAGAAAACACCAGTGATGTCCGCAAACAAATCGAACACAAAAAGAACGTCTAAAACATAAAAAACACAACTTTCATCCTATCTCATACACTCCCACCCTCCCCAAACACTCCTACACACCAACACACTCTACTAAATACACATTTTGAACAAAGTTTCACCGCGCTGTCCGCGGACGTCCGCGAATCCAAGATGGCGGGCGCTACCGAAAAATCTGACGTGCTTCACGCTCCACGCCGTCCAATCAGCAAACACGTTGCATGTCCGCGAACATCACGCAAGACGATTGGCCAATCAGGACACTGTCCGCGGAGCGAACAGGGAAGTGTGTCCGCGAACCGAACACAGATATCACTAATTTTTTTATACCTACTTTTTGGTCATTTAAAAAAAAACTACTGGACGGATTTTCACCAAATTTGCAAAAGCACGCTTCCGCTGCTCCTGGTCCAAATTTGGTGGAAATCTGTCCAGCGGTTTGGGCTGTAGGCGCGAGCAAATTTTTTTTCCCATTCAGTCTATGGGAAAAAAAAAAAGTTTTGGGACCCCCCTATAACTTTGCCCCCCCTGGACGAATCCTCACCAAACTTTGCAAAAAAAATTCAGAGTGACCCAAATACTTTTTTTGCAAAGTTTGGTGAGGATCCGTCCAGGGAGAGCGAAGTTATAAGCCGCCCAAAAAGTGCTCTTCCTATGGAAACAGCAACTTAACCATGACTACATGGCCACTACCGTGGCCATGTAATATATATATATATATATATTAGAGAATAATAATATGCCAGTGACCAAGAGTAAGAGGGATGTATTGAATTCTGAAATGGCCTTCAGTGGCACTATGGATGAGCATCACACTGACACCGATAATATGTTGTATAACTACATGACAGCAGTTGTTACACCGGGACTTCGGAAAGCCTCTCTCTGGCATCGTTGGCGACTACAGCCACGGATGAGAGTTTATACCTCCAAAATGGAGCCTAAAGCACAGAGGAGCAATCTAGAGGATCGAGAGAAGGACAAGAGCGAGACTCCTCCTCCCTCTCCGGAAGTGCTATATGAATGGGAGTTGCCAGGAGTACTACGCGTTGCTACTGTTCAAGACAGCACCGCTCCGTGAGTTATCGAAACTGCGATACGTGCTTCACACTGATCTAAATCAGTTTAGCATTTCTTACTCTCCTTTGCTTACATTTTCCTGCAGGAACTTTCCACCTTTCCATCCCTATTCTTTCTGACCCGCCAGTTCTGCTCAGCTCAACATTACAGACCAAACCCACTGCAGACCCATGTAAGCCGTCCCCTTTTTCTCCCGAAGCAGGATTCCCGTTCTGTCTGTATTCTTTTGTTCACTAGTTGCTTTCCCTCCTGGCAGTAATCAACACTGTTCGATCTCGTCTCGGCTTGACACTCAATCTCCCAAGGTTCAGCACGCTAAACCCATACTCCGGTACGTTAGCAGATAGGGCTCTCTAAACATTCGTGCTTCTGTTCTCTTCCACTTCTCATATCTCTAAGCATTATTCAAGACACTTCCATTCTATTTTCTTTATATCTGTAACAGACAACATTCCCAGCCACCAGAGACTCTCCATAACACCCCTTGGGATTCTCCCGCAGGTATCTTCCCAATTATTCAACTTTGTGTCACATCAAGGAAATAGGGATGAACAAATAAGTAACTCTGTCCATTCTATTCCCGCAGAACAGTCTGATCGATTAGACCCCAAGACAAACCAACACAACTCCCTCTTGCAAGACATCTTACTCCAATCGTGAGGGATCGACGAGACCCACCAATCTATCAACATTCCACAACCGGGTTTTTTCCCTCCAAGAGGGTTTCCCGGAAACCCCCTTTCGACACCTGTGTTAGAAGGTGGGGCAGGGGGTCTCTGGTAAACGTTCACACTCTCATTTTCTGCCGAAGACAAGGTAGGAAATTTCTATTGTTACCTGCAAGGTGCTTTTGTTGTACATTGGTAGTCGTTACAGAAGTGGAAAGATAGAAGGCAAATGTTACCTGCTATATCTGTTCCTTAATTACACATTTGACTGGCACACCCAAATTATTTATCCCAGAGGACATACAGCACAGTGTTTGGTTCACCCAGCTTTATGCAGGGTTAGGGGGCTCTTCCAGGGACACAGGTCCAGGTACAGTGGGTGGAAGAGTGTGATGTTGTTCATGAAGATATCTACATCAAGCTAAAGAAGATGGCAGAAAAGGAAGAAACAAAGGAATTTGTATTGCATTATGAAACAGAAGGACCAAGGAGGGGGGAGCTATCATTTACAACACAGCACACACTTTCTTTGAAAATGAAACAGGCCATGCTCTGCCTTGGTGCAGGACCAGAACATGATTACACATAAAGGGTGCTGCTGTTTTTTATAGTGACGAGTGGGTGGAAGGGCTTATGGATGTACGATTGGTGGGATTTTCAGAAGAAGTGGCTATCCATATCAACAAAACTTGCATCAACATTTGGGAAATTAATGTACAGACATTAACGTGGATAGATGAAAAGAAGCAACCTGTTAAAGTGCAGGCCCTTACACAATCTTCTTTTTTTTCAGATCAAATGGTAGCGTTACAGTGGGAGTGAACTAAAGGTGCACAAGAACAATAGAGCTTCTGATCCTACGAGGAGGAACAGCAGAGCTAATAGACCGTTACTGGGCATGTGGCAACCTGGCATATGCCTAACTCCCACCATGTTGGGCTGGAGTGTTTTCCTTTGTTCCCTGCATTCGTCAGCACTGGTGGTACCACATTCTGATCTTGTGTCATTTGCTGAACATCCTGTCATTCAATGTGTATATCATAAGTAGACTCAGCATGAACTTGCAAAGACATTGTTGCACAAACAATTATTTTTCCCAAGGAATCCTCTGATCGATCAGCAGAAATACCTATGGAATATCACCTTTTCAGTAAAACTGCAACCTTTTTTATGGTGCTTCTTGCACCAGGTATACAGACAGAGGTCAATGCAAAATGGATTAAAATTACATGCTGGGAGCTAGTGCAGCTCACTAAAGGTACAGAGCAGGGTCTCAATCTAAACAGGGAAGAACTCTGGGCATTTAGATTGACCACCCCACAAAATAGGTATGTTTTCAATCTGATAACAGCCATGGAAGGAGGGGTATGTACTGAAATCAGAAGATCCTGCTGCATGTATGTGCCCTGCAATGATGCCACAAATGGGAGTTTGACCAAAGCTATAAATGTACTGCATACTCTGCACACTAGTATGAAGAAAAAAAGTAGCAGGGTGGTCGAAGACAACTGGTACACTACCATCATTTCATGGGTGCCCGCCTGATTGAGCAAGATCATAATAAAGGACTAGTTCCTATCCTCGCAGTGGTGCTCATTGCTCTCTATGGGCCTCATTACGACCGTGGCGGTACGGGGTAAACGGCGCCGTAAAAGGTGCCGGCGCCGTTTACCACGTACCGCCTCATTACGAGGTCCCCTCGTGGGACCCAGGAAGCAACGCCTGGTCAAACAAGGCGTGCTTACCGGGTCCCATGAGGGGAAGAGGGAGCAAACAACGGGCCAACTCGTAATGGCCCGTTGTTTGCTCCCTCTCCCATCCCCATTCAGCCCTATGGGGGCTGAAATGGGAATGGGGAAGGACCGGGTCCAGGTCCTTGGAGGGAGGAATTACCGGGCCTTCCGAACTGGGAATGGCCCGGTAATTCCTCATTCTAAGGACCCGGACGCGATTTCGGCAGCAGCCATGCCGCCAATAGCGGCATGGCTACCGCCGAGATTGTAATGAGGCCCTATGTCTGCCAAATTGAAACAGGGGATGGCGTGATTGAATGTCCTATGGTTAGAGTAGGACATGGAACTGGTCCTCCAGGGGACAATTTTCAGTCTACCCACAGATACTGAAAATCACACTGAACATTGGATAGATTGTAATGGGGATGGTGATTGCTGCTTCATGAATTTTACTCCTTTGGAGGACGCATCACAGGGCGAAAGCTTACATGGTGTCTGCAAGGCATGGGTTAAAAAAGATGATTCAGATAGGGAGAAGGAGGAGGAGTTATTGGTTATTAAATTAATCACAGGGGGAAGGATATGCAATTCCAATGTCCAAGATGTGTCCGCAAGTATAAGTTGAGAAATCACTTTAAGCAAGGTATTATGCCCCTGCCAGTGACGTGGCTTTCACATGTTCTTGGGGTCTGACAATGTATTTAGGGTAAATGTAGTTTTGTTACATTTTAGAGAGTTTTCATATTGGTTGTTTTGCAGTAAAACACACATGTAGCAAATAATTAATTTTTATTTATTTCACCACACATATTATTAGATACGTTTATGTAGCTTAAATTAATTTTGATTATGAAGATTGAGCTTTATTAAGTATAGTTGCTAATTGTTGTAATGAACAAGAGATCTGCCATGTTAGAATAGGTCATTGTTAAAAGTTGCAGATTTTGCCATTCTGGCGTGCTAGGCTGCATTTTTGAGCTATGGTAATTTCATTGAATTTCATTTCTGCTTTAAGGCAGAAAGCTCCAAACAGCCAAGGTCAGGATGGAAAAGAATGCTGAACAGTTTCCAGTTCATTGTTTCAATTGACAAAGCTCTCAGGGGCCTGAAATGATATGAGATGAGATAGCAGATGCATTCATAGACGATAGATTAATGAATGTACAATGGTTGTGAAGGACACAGTGAGTTTTGGAAGAAGGCCCTGGACAGCAGCAGCGCCAAAATATAGAACTAGGTTGTGAGCCCAGCACCCCGACTGAAAGCAGGGCACTTGGGCTAATGATGAAATGCCTAATAAAACTGATAATTAAAAGACATACAGGGTCTCATACATGTGTATTAATGCAGCTATTTATTGTCTCAGAAGATAGCTAGGAGGTTGATTTCAGATTTGGCATAATGGAAAGGCCCAATCATGGGGAAGGGATTGTGGTGTTCCATGGGTTGCATGTTTGACCTCATTAATTTCCACTCACTATATGATTGGTTCGTCTCTGTGTGATCCTACAGCCTGAGATATGTCAAGTGTAAGTGTCTAATTAGGGCAGAGCTTTTTTAGGAATTATAACACCAAGAGTGACAGCCAATCATAATTATGTATTTTGTGCTTACTATGAAATTATATCATGTTTGAGGGGTGGTCACGAGAAAAGAAACCTCTAATCATATGGTTAAATGTATAATGTTCTTTATGTGCTTAATGACAAGTAGCCAATGGAAATGTTAGTAGGAAGTTAAATATGTATTTGCAGAACATATTCATTTTGTGTTTCTTTGCTTTAAATATTGTAGCCCGGAGTGGGTGTGTTGAGATGGTTTCCAATTCAGTTCCACAGAGCTGTCTTAAAATGTGTGCACTCTGTTTTGATTACTTTCATCTTATTTTTGGATTACTTTGGGGTACTTTACCTTTACACCCCGGTGGGTGTTTCAGATTTCCCAAAGGTTCCTCAACACTTGAATATCTTTGTCTGTTACAGATGTTTGAGGGGTTCTTGGACCAAGATGCCATCCTTGATCTGCTGAAACCCTCTGGGTAAGTTTATTCACCTGATCGACCAACTGATGGTATAGATACAATTTTGCTGTCAAGAAGAGAATGAGAGCCAGGAATTGTCAGCATTGCTTCCTAGTACTTTCATTACCATCTGGGCAGTGTCCCTAGCTGGTCCACACATCTTGGCGTCTCCCAATCTTGGTGCACCTGACTATTCCTCATATCATCCTTTTGTTGGGTCTTGTTCATCTGTCTACCCTTTGGTCCAGACTAAGCACCTGAGCATGTTAGAGTGATGTTTGAGGCATCTCTCAGCCTGACAACCAACATACAAAGGAGGGGGAAATGGGTCTTCTCATTTCAAACAGACCTTTCTCTGAAACAACGGTTCTTGCCTCCCATAATGCTTAGCAGGTAGCAGATGGTAATGTCTAAGTTTCCTGACTGCCCCGTTCCCTCATCTGCCAACTTGCAGATGCTTGTTATATTCCTCATGGGATACAATGTATCTGTTTGAGACAGACGGAGCGAGAACGAGATAGATACTTTGATTGACACGTGGCTTTGTCATCTATAGAAATGGGACTACTCTGAAAATGGCCAGTGGTAGAAGTACAGGTTTCCATGATGTTATGCCTTGTAAGGCCTAATTTGTCCTTCCCCCGACAGATTGCAACCACATTCCCTGCCCTTAGCATATCAACACTAACCAAGCCACGAATAAGCTCTCCTCTTTAACCCTAACACACCTTGCACATCAGCAGCTAACCAGAACCAAAGAGCTGTAGAAAATTAGATATGGGCTATGGATGCACAACTCCCATGTAACTCTGCCAAACCCATAAAAAGCAGATTTGAATTCAAGAATCGGGTACTTCCGACCTGTACCCGCCCACACCACAGCAGCTTTCCCAGCTGCCTCTTCCAATGTCCCAGTAATGGAAGCCACTTTTTTTTTTAACTTACAGCGCCACATACAGCCAGTATAGCAATAGGGGTAGAAGGGTGTTATATGAGACCAAATACATTACAGAATGGGCATACCTGCACATGATGCAAGTGTGGCAAAAGAGAATTGTGAGAGTTTTAAGCGTGCCTCAGAATGGGTTTATGATGCTGTACTTACGAATAGAGGTGCATTGTGAGACTCTTAAGGGTTTTGCATTATGGGTATACTATGTCGATAGAGATAAACTGGGAGAACTCTGAGGGTGTCTCAGTACTGTATGGGCATACCACTACATGATGTGTATTAACAGTAATGTATTGTGAGGATCTAAGGAACCTCAGTATGGTTATGCTATTACATGCTGTAAGTGTAGATAGAGGTGTATTGTGAGAGCTCAGAGTGTGATTAGTATTGTATGTGCTGTAACAAATTGCTAGTCATCCTACTTCTCCCCAGAGCAGAGCCCCTTCATGTAAGGTTAGGGAGGTGTGTCCTCTACCCAACAGTCCCCCTAGGAATGGTTTCATGAGGGAGGACCTCATGAGAGTAGGGCTCCGCAGTTGGAGAAAAGGATGACTACATGGGGTATAGACCACACAAACCCATTACAACTTCACAGTCTCTATTTCTTTCTTTCTCATAAACTCTCTCCTTCTCTACCTCTATTTATCATTGCCAAGTAGAAGGTATTGGGATGAGAAAGAGCAGCGGGAGTACTAACCACTCAAGTACTGGAATGAGTTGGTCCTGCAAAGTCCTGGTGGAAGGACATAGGAAACAGACAAAGGACGTGCACAGCCAGACCAGATGCGTCTGGCAACAATGTATCAAAAACAATAATGGACTACGGACAGGAGTACAGGCAGCCATGAGTGACTGCAGGAGTTTCAAACTCGCGTTCGTGACCAGAAGGAGAGGAGCTCAGAGGATGATGACGGTCAGCTGCGTATTGGAGGGTTCGCAGGAGCATACCAGCGCAGAGGGTCGGCGAAGAGGCAAGAAAGTGCAGGCTACAGTGGGGAACGCTGTCCTGTCAGTGCAGCAGAAACCAGATGCTGGGGGAGCCCAGCTGATTATCCATTGCCTTTGGAAGCCCTGGGGATGTTCCAAAACCCCAAACAAGGTAAGGGGGGCATGGCAAAACTGGAGGGGAAGTGGAAGGGCACCTTGAACTAGCACAATTAAGTGTCCCTAGAATGCTATGTAGTCCACTCACTAGGGTGTCACCGCAGGGACCGACGGCCTCTAATACTCCTCCTCTTCATCACAGTGGCCATGTCGAACCCAGTGGACTCCAGGTAAGGGTCAAGGACCTCTTCCAACAGCAAGAGAATCACAGAGGGAGAGTCCCTCACTACAGTAACACAAGTTATCTTCCTTGTGGCAGTACTTGGCAAAAGAGTAAACCAAGTATGCCAGACCAAAGAAACATAGAAGTACGGGTCTGGGACATGCACCCAAAACAGCAGGAAGTTACAAGTAATCTTCACTGTGGCAGTACTTGGCAGGATATTGAACCAAGTGGGCCACAGAGGGGGAGCCTGGGTCAAGGATCCAAACAGTGTACACATTGTATTGCTGAGAAGCCTACAAGTACAAGAGAGGCCAGGGGAAGGGAGTCATTCCCAATGTGTTGTTGAACTGTGAAACCAAGTACAAGAGAGACCAGGGGAAGGGAGTCAATCTCCCTGGTGTAGTTGACTTGTGAGGTCAAGTGAAAGAAAAGCTAGGGGAAAGGAGTTATTCCCCCTGGTGTTGTTGAACTGTGTTACCAAAGTGGACGAGAAGCCAGGGAAGGTAGGCATTCCCCATGGTGTTGTTGAACTGTGCAACCATGTGGAAAGAGACCAGGAGAAGGAGTGATTCCCCCTGGTTGTATCAAACTCTGAAGCCAAGATACCAGGAAAAGGAAGTCATTCTCCTGGTAACCAAAGTTGTAAAGACTTTTCTGATACAGAGTGTTAAGTGATAGACAGTGTGTCTGCAAAGGAGAAGTGTTGGAAACTTGACCTTGTTGTTGTGGAGAACAGTTTTGACCCTGGGAAGGTAGCCATTCCCCTAAGAAAAAACCAACATCTGCAGGTTAACGTTTATCCCCAGTCAAGAAGAAGGGAGTCATTTTATCTCTAGTTTAATTTTAAGTGTAAGGGACAAAAGTATGGTTTTTGACACAGGACAGTGGACGATTGATTTACACAGACATTAGTGTAAATGGTTTAGTGTTTACTGTTTTAGTTGAGGCAGGGAAACCACTGTTAGAGACAGGGAAACTTAGGTGTTCTGTTTATTTTCCTAACCAATTAAAAGTCTCTAGTAATCACCATGCCACCTGTGTGTCATTCTCCCACTTCTGTACCCTTAAAGTGCATACAAATACAAATACAAGTTGTCTCAATACTCAATGGGAATGCCAGAACATGATGTAAGTGTCACATAGGTACATTGTGAGAGCCATGAGGGTGCATCCGTATAGGGACTGTGAGAAAACTGAAGGTGTCTCCCTGTCTAAACCTCAAGGATCTGTCATTCAGGTGGCCAGGACACAGCCATCACTATTGGATTGAGTTCCTGGGGATGGACCAGTGAGGGAGGATCCCCTGGATGGGGGGCCCACAGGGAGTGGGACACCTGACAGGTGAGACGTGGTATCCCCTTCCTTTGGCACTTTTTCCTGTCCCCTCGGGTAGGACATTCCAAACCACTAACCCCCCCTTTTCTAACTCTAATACTTTTGCACAACATAAAGGACACTGGACTAACAAACGAGCTGTTTACATGTCCCAATACAAGGGTCAGGCAAAGTCAGGCAACTGATGATAATCACAGACACCTGACGGCCCTTTCCCTTCCCCTCAAAGATAAAAGGTGGAACCAGAGAGCACAGTACGAGCAATGCCAGTACAGCAGACAGCACAATGAGACAGCTACCACGTGGCAGTTCAAAAGAAGGAGAAAGGCGGCAGGAATCGAGAGGGTGGCGAGGAGGGAAGTGACCTTGCCCTTTTCATCCCAGGCCCGTGGAACCATCATGGAAGAGAGAATAAGACCACGAACAATAGCACAAGTGTCCTGCAGCATATAGCAACGGTACACAGGGCAAGCCTATGCTGATAAGCAGGAGCGAGGGAAGCTCCTGCGCCAGTAGTACCAGCCTGGACTCCGGAGAAGCCAAAAGCCAAGCAGTTCAACACAGCCTGTGAGTCGGAGGCAGTGCCGATAAGAACCGGGCTGAGTTGAATGAAAGTTGCAAAGTAGCAAGTTGGAACTAAGTTCGAGGAACTGTTAATGAACTGTAACAAGTACAAGTATTGAAGAGAACAGCTGGAGAGGGAAACCAGCACCACATGGATCGAGCCCCATATGAGATAAACTCCAAGATCCATAGGAAGGCCCACGAAACAGGTCAAAGTGGTCATACAGATGGTCAAGCAAAATCCCTGTACAAAAGACTTGATCTGCAAGCAATGTGAAAGAGAGGGACTTGAATCCTGATAAAAGTTAACAGGAGTCCGAGCCCAACCGAGGGAGAAACAGGGCTGAAGCTATCACTCAAGAACCAAGAATATAAAAAGGCAAGAGGGGTCGGAGCCCAATCAAGAGAAATCCAGGGGTGAAGCCATCACCCAAGATAATAAAAGGCAAGAGGGATTTGAGCCCGAACAAGGGAGATCCAGGGGTGAAGCTGTCACCCAAAGTTGTTTGATAAAGGAACTGTGGTATATTTTGGACTACAAATTGAGAAGGATCAGCGCTCAGAAGAGGGGGACTCAGGGGTGAAATGGTCACCCTACATGAAACTGTGATAAACAATTGAGAAGGGTCAAAGCACAGGAGAGGAGGACCCAAGGGTGAAGTCGTCAATTTACGTGAAACTGTGATAAACAATTGAGAAGGGTCAGCGCCAGAAGGGGGGGACCGAGGGGTGACTCTGTCACCCAGTGAACTTTGGAAACAAACTTTCATTTATTAAAGGAACTTTTGTTTTTGTTATTTGAACACATCAGGCCTGAAGGCAAGAGACTTTCTCAGGAAATGAGAATTGGCAATAGGTGGTCCAAAGAACTACCATTGGAACTGTTGTCTCGTGCTGGAGAAGCTTGAGATTGTACTGTGCTCATGCTCCCATTTTACCCTGTGCTCAAAAAGTGGGGAAGGAAGACCCAGTCTACTGCATCCTGACATATTTTTTGAGAACACTTCTTTCTTTTCATGAGAACTATCCCACACCCCTTTTTGTATTAGTTGTGAGGGTTTGGCAACAGGTTTCTTAGTATAGGCCTTTCTGATTTGACACAACACCACTAGGAATGGCTTATTTTTCATTTGATGGTCAACGCTTGCTCCCATCTTAGAGTTAGGTTTAGATTAGGTTTTTTCCAACCTATAAACACCCTTGAGCTGTGATCACTTGTGTCTGTCTTACTTGTTGTCACCATGAGTTCCTCACATTACAATATTACATGCTAAAAGTATGCAAAGTGAAGAGCTGTGTCTTTCTGCCTCTGGATGTAATACCATAAAACACATTGCCTAGGTGATGTAGGGACATTTTGGTTGGGTCTGGTATAGTAAGAAGAGAAAAGTGTATGTGTGTGTATATCTGGAAATATGCATGTGTGGATATATTGCTGCTCTATTGTTCACATTGACATTTCCCCAAATTCTATTGTAAATACCTTTTGACTTGCTAGATGAATTTGGATGAAATGCTCCAAATAAACTCAAAACCTGTATCCAGTGTTCCTCAAACGGGAGATTTGAGGGAAAATGCATTAAAAGGCAGAATAGATATTAAGAAAAAAATGCAGCTTTTTGCCTCTTTCTATAGACAAAAAGTGCACAGATTGAACACCTGTCGTGTGGAAACCCCTAGAGTGACATGCATTAAATAGGGAAGACGTTGGGCACAAAGCGCTGCCGATGTGCCTTTTGCTGGTTTAGAATAAATACATTCAGTCGTTTTTAAAGTATTTATTTGAAGAAGGTGGGGAAGGTACCATTTTATATTTTGCTCAAATATTCCCACAGGAATACTGAGAGAAGCCGCAAATTAAAAGCACTTCACATGTTATTTGGAGGAGTAAAAGGGAGGTATTAATAACAGGCTGCAGTTGGGGAAGGAGAAAGGCTCACATGAGTAATCAGAGTTTAGGGTAGGCTGGGGAATCAGCTTCGGTGAGAATGTTTTGGTTTATTGGGGGAACCCCACAAACGAATTAACGCTGTAAAACACGATCAGAAAAAAAATGCCTCACACAAACCAAAGAGTGAAAGAGGGTAATGACAGAGGTCCATGTAAGGGAAGTTGGGGGACCTAGAAAAGAGCAGGAGTGGCACATGATGAATGCCAGTCAGCACAGGGAAGGGTTTTTAATTTATGAGCATTTTTTCGTTATCGTGGTAATTGGAAAATGCTACCTTGTTGCGAGAATCATGCTGTACTTTCGTAGGAATGATTGACAGGAATGATTACCGTGGGAAGAAGCTGTTCATTGTTATCTCAGGAATGAAAAATGGGAGGCAAAAATAACCACTATCCTATGGATCACTGGGACTAGGTCACAGTATTTTAAAGTTTCAGAGAGGTGGGATCTAGTACATTGGCAGTGGACACTGGCAGCGGCTGAAAGCTAGAGGAGCCATTGGCTTCTGTCCATGGATGTAGGTCATGGCTGGTGGGATCTGGTTAAGTATTAGGGAAGGGGTTATGGGCTTTGGCTGGTAGGCCATGCCACATCCCATGCCCTTCATCCAAAGGCTAGTGGTTTCACCTTATGATTCTTGCAACATGGACAATAGCCATGGGCGATGCTGAAGGTCATGGCAATGGGGCCCCAATAAATTATACCATACACAAACCCTTGAAATTCATTGAAAAAAGGTTTAGTTAAGAGATAGTTAATGTGAACTGACAGGCTGGAGGTACTGGGGCCATGCCCAGTGTCTCTACCTTTTTCTAAGTAATTGGTACAATGTGGACAGCATAGACGTCTTTATGGGAGGGCAAAAGGGGCACTTACCCTGGGACCCCACGTTGGCATAGGGCCCCACAAAGCTGTCTGATCTAAAGAAGTCAGTTTCATTGCTCACCAACCATAGATAGCACACGTCAGGACATGTTATGGAATGCTGCGGAGGCTAAACATATTCCTGTCTGTTGTTAACACATGTATATTGTAATGCTCTCTGTGTTCACTGTGGTATACATAATAATAATTTGGCATTTTTATAGCGCTACGAACCCGCAGGTATCTGAGTGCTGCTTATTATTACCCACGGTGTGTGGTGCTCATTTATCGATCTCAGAAGGATGAAAGGCTGAGTTTGGCCTTGCTGGGATTCGAACCTGCGTTAGCAAGCTCTTCACGGATGTCAAAGCGAGCTACTTGCTGTGCCACTTGACCGACATAGTTTGTGCATTCACTACGACACAACCCCTGTAGCATTTTCACTATTCTGTGGGGATCATATTGATCATGTGATCATGTGCAATAACCAAATTTGAAATGCATATTGATACATGTGTGTGCTGAGATGGTTCAGAAGATAGCTTGGTATTTTCAGCACTCATTGCAGAGCTGTGTGTTCATATGCAAGATTACAAAACCAAATTCCAGCAAGGTCCACTCTCAACCTTTCCTATGTCTGAAGATGATAAAACTGCATGTATAAGTATGTTGTTTTGTAGCACATCATGTGCTATCATCAGCAATGTACCTGCACTAAAAAGCTGTTGCTATAAAAGCAAACATAGCATCAGTATGGTGAAAGTCTAGAAATCTGTTTCTCAGACGGGTGGTTGTAAAGCCTGGGCAGCCACCCATTGATGAACAAAACATGTTAGTCTGTAGAGGTGATTAAGTAACCAAATTCAAGACGATGATAAAGTGATCCTGGACAAATCATCTTAAATCATTGGCAGTCATGTGCTTTTATTTGTGGATAGCGTTGCCTTTTCACATGCTGGTGGCATTGTTAAGCCCATTACCTGGTCTTTTGTTTTATTTAGGCCATTTGAGTGGAAAGGTTTCTTAACAGCAGAAAGCAGGCCAAATATTGCATGCTTCTAGCAAGCATAGCTTAACATCTGGTCTGCTCATTGCTTTTCGGTACAATTCAAAGGTATACCTACACATTTATAAATACATATTACACACGCCTGTGTTTTGGGCATATTTAAAGCATTAAAATGTAAAAAAGAAACCCAGATACATGCTTTTAAGATCAAATCAGCTATAATGCTGCTACTTGCATACTTCCCTTAATGATAAAGACATTCCCTTTTTTCCAAATTGTATTTATTCTATACATAATATGCTTCTAGAATATTTTATTTAAAAAAAATTGTCATGTTGGGTTATTTGATTTGTGTACTTTCCAAGTCAGTTTTATTAAATTGGATAATTTTAGTTCATGGTAAGAACTGGAAAAAAAATTGGTAAAGTGCTGAAATTACAGAGAGAGCGCAAATCACATTGTATCCTCCTAACCAATGTGTAATACACATCTCATGTAATCTCGCATTGTCTAAACAGTCAAAATTAACAGTCCCCTAACCTTTCAGAATTGTCACCCTTCAGAGTTATTTCGTTTTTACGGTATGATCTTCAAAAATGCCTTATTCATGGTTTCACTTGTTGCTTCCTTTATAATAATGCAGAGCATTGATATATTGCAGACCACAGTCACATGTCTTTTTTCTCTATAATGGCAACACTACATTAAAACCATGTCCCTCTATTAATCTCAGTCTGTCTGAATACGGACATCATTCTGTTAGTTTATAAACCTCACCCACTATCTATCCAAAGTTATTTGTAGCTTTCTCCTTGCTTCCAATTGGTCTCCTGTATCCATGCTCGATCTTTTTTGCATTCTGTGAAGCAGCTAATCTGATTCGTCTGTCTATTCTGGATTGTGTGCACCTTTTCCATATGATCTGTGTCCTTCTTTCATACTATGACTGGTCTACCTTCCTCATGGCTGGATGAAAAGTGTCATGTACCTATGCTAAATCACAAGTACCGTTATTGTGGACTGCTAATGTTGCCCTTGAAATTGTACTTGTTTATCATTCTGATTACAGGCACAATGAAGCAGGAAATGGTGCTGAAAGGGAGTGCACATGCCTATATTGATCGCTGTGATGCAGCGTGTCAAGCTATGTGTGGTGATCAGGATGAGGGGGGCGCGAAACAGATATTTGGATTCCTTAAATCCTTTGGTTCAGTGAAGGTGTTTTTGCCCTGAGCCCCACAAGTGGTTATGAATGCCCTAGTGGGCAGTGGCCACAAATAAAAAGACCATGCCAATAGGGCTGGAACAATATATATCATAAAACAACTCTTGAAATTAGCTGAAGAAAACGAGTAAACAGAGAAGTAAGGTGACTAAGGTGAGCTGATTTATCACAATAAAACCCTTGAAATTCAGAATGAACGGGAAGTGATGAAGATCTCAACTCGAGGGTATCTACCACAAAAGGGTTTCGCAATGACATACAAAATGACATCATGGTTGTTAAAATGGATTTTCAAATTAATTCCTGTGGACAGATTCTGAGAGACTACCCTATTTTGATGAACAGGGAGAAACACTAAGGTCCTCCCAAATCTGGGTCGTGTGACTGAACATCAAGGGTTAGACTTATAAGGGCATGTGAGTGGTGAATGGATCAATTAATCACACACAGAACTCTCTTAATAATAAAAGTTACACAGGATGTACAAAAACACTGTTATTTTTTTAGGCCACAGACAGTGTGTATCCACTTAAGAAACACAGTTAAGTAACACAATGAAACATTGAGTACTAATAGATGCACATTCACCGTTGCCTGCTCTGCTCAGATGATTAACATTTCACTTTTGAACACAGTTAGAAATTAATTTCAATGTCTTGCAGATTAGTAAAGCAAGTGAATAATGAAATAGAAACAGATAAGTAATCAATGATTTGAGAACTAATAGGTTAAGAAAGAAGTTATCAAACATTATACAAAACTTTAGATCTAAGGTTCTAACCTTAAAAGGTGTTTCCCTAGTTAATAAAGTAAGGCCGGGCCACCCTTAGAGTTACAGGTTCCAATACGAGTATTTTCAGGAGGTTATGAGTCTATTTTAATAATTTGCAAAAGTGTAGGCTTGAGTCAAATAGTTGTAAGGGTTTCAAAGTTCTGTAAGAGCAATAGGAAAGTCTTGGAAAGGCCCTCTTCGAATCCAGCCACCTTAGAGGAGACCCATGAGAGGATATTAGGTCCTAACACCACAGTTTAGTGCTAAGCAAGAGAGAAATAGGGCTAGGACTATGCCTCCTCTAGTCTGATTCACCCGGGTACCACTGTAGGAGTTCCTGAAATTGCTGTGTCATAAGGATTCATGCCTTGGTTCAGTTGGAGGATGCCGGTTGTTGCAGGTGCAGAGTTCACTTCAGGCGTTGAGTTCTTGGGTCTGGCTAGTACAGAGTTCTGTGCTCCGATAGACCAGGCTCTGGATTCTGGACAGCTGGACCCTCAGGGCACACCAACTTTGGGACCATCACTCTGGAGACAACCTCAGAGGACTCTCAGGATGCGTTACAGGTGGCAAACAGCATTGGCCACTTGAAGAAAATGGCAGAAGATGCCCCCATGTGGCAAGAACAAAGAAACAGTCCCTGCAAGGTTCAACTTCGTGATGGAGAGCTGCAACTTCAGAGAAATCCTTCATGTTCCATAAGCTGAGCATCTGTGGGGTCCCAATGCTCACCTCAGGATGGCAACTGGTGCAGTGAAGTAACCCTGGAGGACTTCTGGCTAGTCCACAGGATGGTTCCTGGACTTTTTCAAGCACTTCCAGCAGCTGACTCTTCAAGCAGCGGTCAGCACTGGATGTTCCCACAGGTCCAGACATGGAAGCACAGATGAAGGTCTTCTTGAGATCTGCAGAGTGGCAGGGCTTCACAGGGCAAATGACAAACGGGATGCTGGGGACCTTCCACTGACACCTTTCAGGTCTTCAGTGGGCTGCTCTCTTTTGTATAAATCTTGGCTTCAACGAGGATCTGAAGTGTGGCCTGCAAGAGTCCTACTTTTACCCAGAATCCGGGCTGAAGTTGCCCCAAGCCAACCAATGGCAAAGATCTGCACCATTCAAACTGGTGGGGGCTGTGCAAACCTGGACAGCCTTTGGCTACTGCATCTGGCTGGCAACAGACACACCTGGGTTGGATGTAGACCTGATCCAGATAGACCCAGCTCCCAACATCTGGCCACAGACTGCATATTGGCCTGCTAAAGGTGGAGCTTTTTTCAGAAAAGTGCCTACCATCTATGGAAAATCTAGCCACTCCAGGCCAACAAGAATGTCAAAAGACAGGATGGCCAAAGGGGAGCCAAAAATCTTGTGGCACAGCCATTTTAGAGTATATGATACTCCATTTGGCATTAAGTTGAAAAATGCAAACATGCACAAGAATATTAAAAACGAAAACACAGCAAAAGTATCAGCTTCCATGACACCATACTGAAAACATCATGCCAATAACCACAAAAATGCAAACAGCACTTCACTGAAGGTGATGAGTGCAGGAAACATTTTTAAAATAAGATGTTTGCTATGGATATCAGCTTTCTCCGGCACGGATAGCCATGGACTGATGAGTGCCGTCAAAACAGATCAGCCTAGCGCAGTATGGGGAAAAAGGGCTTCACTTATATCAAAAAGTCATACAAGTTTGGTTATAATAGCAAAAAGAAGGAACTCCCAGATGTCTTATGGAGGGAAAGCAACGAAAAGTAAAATCTTCCCTATCAATGGGAGATATCTAAAAGAGGCATTACAAGTTAAGATGGTCATCACTTCGCACACCAGCTGAATTTCAAGGGTGTTTTGTTGATGTGATTATTCAGCTCACCGTAACTGTCTTAATGAAAGTTTGATTATTGATGTATATATATATAGCCATATATAATATGCCTTCACACTAGTGCAAGGCGTAGTAAAGCTTAAGTATTCTCTATGGCATTTCTGAAAATTACTTTTCTCAACATCTTTCGAATGCATTCATGAACAATTCAGAAAATATTCTACAATAATAACTCGAGACAGCTGCCTATGCACATAACATTTCAGAATTTTACATTACTGGCTTCAGTTTGAAAAATGTTTATTTTGATCGTATTTTGAACAGCTTTTGACATCGGATTTTCCCAGAATAATAAATATTTTTTTTAGACAAATATCTCCTAATGGCCCACTTTGATTGTTACAATTTTTTGCAGGTGCCTGAAATGAGTGCACCGAAAAATGTTTTAGAAAATTAACCTAGCCAGTTTTAAAATGTTAACATTTGAAATGTATATACATATATGACGCCTAATCAGAATGAATAAACATATTTCATACGAACTGTACACAGAGTATATGAGTTTTACAGTTCGTACAATACACAATGAACAGTTTGAACATTACACAATTAACATTCCTAGAAACTCTCATCAAATGCAAGTCTTACTTGGCTTTGATGTCAGTAGTAAGGTGATGGATTGAACATACAGTTTTACATTACACAATTGACATAAAAAAAACTCACATCAAGGGCAAGTGAAGGCTGACTTTGATGTCAGTTTTAAAGTGATTGAATAAATGTACACTTTTCATACAGGTCTCAAATCGTCTTCATGCGATGTCCATAAATGTTACGCGCCTCAATGATTGGCCAGGAGGCGTCCGCAGACACAAATCAGGAAACAGTATGTGAACCAAACTCATTTTTTCCCCTTACTGTTTTATCCATGTCTATTTGAAAGTACACTTCTACTGAATGGCCTTTTTTTAGATTTTCAGTCACTGTCTGAACGAAAGCTAGAATTCTGAAATATATTACCAGGCCATGTTATTATTCTGTATTCCACTCACCTTTCAAGGTAAATGGGGAAATGCAACCCTTCATTAGTAAATGTACTCAATCCGTTGATTCCTCATGTCATACCTCTTAGGCTGCCTAACTGGTTTTGCTTCCGCTGACAGGCACAAATAATGCAGATTATCTTTCCAAGGTTTCCTATTAGATTTGTACATTTATAGAGTAACTCTTTTCGCAGCAAAACACAGAGACCTGAACATCCAATGTTGGTATGAATATGAATATGTGCATACAATGAAATTCAGCACATTAACTAGTGGTGTTCTATGGAAAGTCAATACATTCACCAAATCTAATCTACCAAAGACGCCTTGCCAAAAACGAAGCACTCTCTGGCATACCAATAATGGGTGGCTTGCAGTGACACCCATACTACCACAAGCCCAACATTGGAAAGAGTCTTCAAAGCAAAGTATGTGTTTTCTGCAAGCAGAGAGTCCTGATCTGGCCCTGGTGGAATTGGGCACACATATGATTTTTTTGTGTTTCTGATGAGTACTTAAGGTACTCATGAAGGAAAACATTGGTAAACAACTTAGGGATAACAGGCGTATGTGTCACTGGAATGGCAGACGTGGATCCAGGGGTCACTAGTGAGTCCCACTGAGGCTTAAATAAGAATAAGGTTGCTAACAGGCCCATGCAAAAGGAATATCACCTAGCAGGTTTTACTGGATTTCTCCTTTGTTGTGGAACCAGGATTGAGCTGCATATGAGGTCCCCTTTTATAATGGCACACTGGGCTGAATAATAATGGAATGGGAAGCTGCCCAGAGCAATTACCGGTGGAATTTCATTCAAACCTCTCCATCTATCAAATTTTACTGTGGTCACTGAGCACCATGCCCTCACAAGGTACACCTTAATGTTATACACCTGAAGGGAGAGCCACAATGTCAGGGCAAGAAGAATGAAATATCAGAGAGAAGATCAGCAGAAGCTGTGCGAAGTGCTCTGTGAAAAGGGGAAATAGGGGCAAAAAGAAAAGTTTTTGCAAGAAAATCAAAATGCTAGAATCAAAAGGCTAGAATACAATAAAAAGTCGAACTGAAAACAAAAAGAATCAGGCAAATAGTTCAGAATTAAGATATTCAGATAACACCAAATTACTTCTAATAATGTATCACAATCAATAAGTAAAATGCAATGCGACGAGGATTATCCTGCAAGCTAAATACTTTAGGGGGGGGTTGGGAAAAACCAAAGGAGTAAGGACACAATCTGATCATTAGTGCTACTGTTAAATTTAAAAAAAAGAATACATGATAGCATGCAGAGGCCTTCTTCCATTTCTATGGTGTTCTGGGAGGTAGAAGCGGCGGTTGCGCCGCTGCTGAAAGCTTAAGGTGAGTGGGTTAGCGGTGCGGGGAGGGAAGGAAACGGTGACCGGAGGCGAGAAGGCTGCTGGGAATGCAAGCTTGTATCATGGAATTCAGCCCGTGATCTGAGCAACACGATTGGTTGTTCTGCTCTTCCCAGGTTGTAATACAGAACTTCAATAAAAAATTATGTTCAGTGGTACTTACTATTTTCTTAAAAATGTATGTAAAAATGTGAACATTGCAAGCAACAGTATACATCAATCCAATAATGTTTAGAAACGCATTAAGATACTCCATGAGATGCCTGTACCAAAGGATATGCATTATCTCTCACCTTCTGACAATTAACTATTTCATAATTTAGCCATTGTGATGATGGTATGCTATGGTTTTAAAGGTGGATTTTCTACAGATGCACTTGTGAAGAGTCTGATGTAGCTTCAGATCTCTTTGCCATAAACATGTGTACCTCCAAGACCCAAAATCCTAGAGCTCACATGAAATAATGAATTTCTTATTTCTGCAATTTTTCCTGAAGAAAGGATCAATGTGGTAAACATGCATGCTGCATTTAAGTACTCTGTGGTGACGCCACACTTATGCAAACTCCTAGGAATGGCACTCTCTTCTTAGCTTTGCCTTCTCTCAGCGAGTGTGCTAAGTGAGACATAAGAGACAGCCAAGAGGACATATTTGAACAGTGTGTTTTATTGAAGAAATTACAGAAACCTCCCCTAACCCTACTTCTATGATGGATGATGGATTACCTAGGCTAGAACGCAACAGACAAGTGCTCATCAGAACATCTCACAAATAAATTCAGTCCTCTGTCATAACCTACCCTAAACTAACATCAGACCTACAATGATGTAAAGAAAGAAAGAAATAGAATCTAAGTTTTAGCTTAGGATACGGTTACTCCCACTTGGGTAAATGAGTTGTGGTTGGATTTCTGAACCCCACCACACCATAGAGTTCCTCCCGTGTCTTCATGCTTTTGGCTTTGTAGAACAGTTTCAAATCAAAAATGTCTTTCAGTGTATCCTTTGGATCAAAGCAATGTCCTCATCACGTAGTCCGAAAAGGTTTCTAACTCATCTCTTCTTCTGATGTATTCCTAATCTCAACCTGTCATGGGTGAACCCTGTTGGGTTCATCACTTCTCTCACCCACTCCTGGGTTATTTGGGTTGTTAGCTCTGTATGAGGTATGGGGCTTCTCATCCCAGTGCAATCAGCTGCTTCTCTCACCCCTTCATGGGGTATTTGATAATTTGCCCCATGTGGGTTACGGGCCTGCTCAGACCAGTGCAGTATGTTTCATCTCTTATCCCGTCCTCAGGTATTCGGATCATTATCCCACTGTGGGATTCGGGGCTTCACAGCCTGGTGTGGTCTGATGCTTCTCTCATCCCGTCAAGGGAGATGTACACTTTCATCCCAATGTGAGCTCCGTTGCGGCCTCACTGCCTTCCAATTTCTCCTCTGAGGTTGCTGCATACCTGTGTTACAGCAGTGTTGCTCTGTAGTGGAGGTGGTCACTCTGGCCCATGTGGGTCAGCGTCCTTCCCTTTAAGTTTTTTCACACTGTCTGCTGTTCCACTGTTCCTCTTCTGTTTCTGGGCTTCAGCTTTGGCGGAATAGGGCGCTGTTGCATCCTGTTTTGTTCAGTTCTGCTCCATTCTTCCGTGGTTCCTGTCTGGTTAGGACTTCTGCCTTCTCTCCACGGGCTGCCATCAGGCTTCCACTGAGCTTCACCTGTCACGCCAACTTCGTGGCTGTTAACTCCTCCTGTATGGGAGCATCTCCCTAGTTGCGCATCCCTGCAAGCCAGCGTATCTCGCTCTGGAACTGATTCTTCCCTCTGTGGTTGCCGTCCTGCTGTATTTAGGTTCCTCCCTGGAGTGGGAGGGAAGATTCCATTGGTCCTGGTTTCAACAAAGAGGCATTAACAAATACAGATCAGAAACTAAGCCATTCACTTTAAAGGGGCCCTGTTCAATTCCCATATAACCAACAAACAATGGGACTCTGAAGTGACGGGAGGTTGGATGGAATCCTTACTTGGTCATTCCCTGTCCCCAAATAGAGGGGTCTCCCACAGTGGGATCCCACTCATACTTTGTCCTTGGGAAAGTATTGCGCAGCAGGCTTACATCCTTAGTCTCAAAAGGGGTTGCTCCCACTTTGGGAGAAGGGAGGAATTCCCTACAGGGACTGTGTTTGGGAGAATTTTCATTTCAGTGCTTAATTCCTCCCACCTTACAGACTCCCAGCTCATTTGCTGGACTTAAGGACTTTTTAATTTTAACCCTGGTGTGAGTGAGCCCTTTTGCTCACTCACTCATGTGTTTTGATCTGAGTTGGATTTTATGTTTCCTTTGTTTTTGGAGTCTGACAAACTCCATAGGCCTCTACTTCTGTATGGTGACACATAGCACCTTCAGTGCAGTGTCACAGAGAAGTCCTTTGGATTTCTCTTAAGGTTTAAACACCTTCTCTTGGGTGAAATACTGTTCCCAAGAACAGTAAAGTTAAATTGACTTTACTTACCTTTTCTCTTTGTAGATCCAGCACACACCATGTTATGTGGAGTGCTGGGGAGTTACTTAGTAGCCCCTTTTTCTACATACTCATGTAACATGTTTTATGTTACCCTCATTACTTTAAATGGCTGGTGGCAGTGGTTTAATTTTCCTACCATTGTGCTTTTCAACCGCAGCCTGAATCCTCAGCTGCAGTGTAGCACCCATGGCTGACCATTTTGTCAAAATGGTCACAGTCTTCTTTTTCTACTGTTTCTTACTTGTGAGATGTTTCTTGGGGTTTACTCTGCGCGCCAAACCAGGTTCAATCCTTTGGTTCGTTTTGACTTTGGCAGGCGTCAGTGCTGAAACCTGCCTCTGGCTCCAGTGTCTGGCATGGCAGAAAGCGAGGGAGGTGCCTGACACTCCCTGTCCTTAGTCTCTTTGGTAACCTGAATGCACCCAGTGCTGATTGGCTGACTGCCTGTCCATGCAGGACTGCCACCCTGCTGTGTGAGTGGCAGCTAGGCTATGCATGAATGGGAGAAACCTGCATAAAAGGTGAGGTTTCTTGGACGGAAGGAAGAGTCAACCACTGGACGAAACATCTGATGAAGGAATCTGGAAGAGAAGCTTGCTGCACCCTCCTGGACCATTGAACTGCCTGGTAAGCCCTGCTGCAGTGCTGAATCTCCAATTCTGAATCAACTAGAGATGCCCCGGAACTGACAACTTCTTACCTTGGGTTGGTGGGACCAACTAACTCCAAGACGAACTTTGCTGGAGGGCTCTCCCCAACGAGCTGTATTTCTGCGCTGCTGCTAGATCCGAGTAGCATGGGCCGAGAAATCTGTAGTCGAATGCATCGTCTTTAAGCCAGACCAGAGCTCCAGGAAGATCCTGAGGACCCTCCTGTAGCCTCGCTGGTCATTCCTTCCTCTTAAATGCCAACGCACAATGCAAGTCACCATGCGACCGGATGCATATTGATTGTACGCATTTACACTCTCTTAGGAGATCTGTCTTATAGACATTGAACATCTGGAATTCTCCCTTTCCATCACCCGAATTCTCCTGCGTGTACCTTAAGGTAACTTGATTTTGGTACTTTCCGCACCATCGTTTATGGTAATGCTATACTTGCAGAATGTATTTTTAGCACGGCAATGCTTTTTACAGACCTGATTTACTCGTGTGAAGACAGCAATTGTACGTGGTTGAATAAACACTTTGTCATCTATTCAATAGATACAACCAATCTATAAATCAGCTCCCCAAGAGGAGGGAGGCAATGATTTCTTTCTTTACTAACTTACTTGACAACAGATCACTAATAAGCATAGTGTGAGATTCTATTCTAAGCACAACTATGTTGTTTACAGAGCAAGTGTACTCAAATAGTACGGCAGCAACTAACGGCTTTTGACCGCGATTGTAATTCCATTTTGGCATATTTGCCTCTCTTAATTTCGAGTTGGGGACCAGCTCCACACCAGGAGGTAGGTCCTATTCTTAACATGATATATTTAAAATTAATTTTGTTCCACTTAATTGCACCCCAATATAAATGTTTACTCATATTTACTTGTATTAATACTATAGGTGACCATTTTTGAGGACCAGCTACAGCTGTTACGAAAGTTGCATCCACTTTGGAATGTACTTAAGCAGACACAAGCTGTGGCACCAATGAGAGGTAGGGTAATTTCCTAAACAGGGTACATAGTGAAACTCTTGGTCAGAGCCCATAGCTGCCGCCGACCTTCAAAAAGCTGTGCTGGAGTCATCCAGACGTCCTCCCTCGTATCCCCACGACTAAGGCCCAAGATCTGCAAGACTGCAACCAGAACAGAATCCAGCTGGATCCTCTTCTTCAAACCTAAGGTGCTGTCTCGACTAAGGGGTACTTACCTCTTTTGTCTGAAGTTTGCATTATCTCACTGGAGACTTGCAGTAGCTGCTTTTTGCGGAGTTCATCTCATCTCTGTCTTTCACAAGCATCACAGTTTGTGGTCCAACAGTGATTTCATTACAAACTCTCTAAACATTGTGCAAGACTTTGTGCTATCTAAAGAAGTCCCTCAGATCCATAGACATTGTTATAATTGATTTTGGCTGTCGTGTCTCCATGCAGACTCTTCTGACCCATTGACTTTGATTCTAACTGCCCCTCATAGGTGGTGCATAAGTTACCTTGTATTGCTGGGAAAGATCTAATCTAGATTTCATTGTGAGATTGAAAAGTACTCACATGCTCTGAGAACATGTTAAACTTTTTCCTTCCCTAACCTTTTCCTTTTCCACAACCTCAGAATTTTACCAAGTACAAAAAAGTGATATATAAATGCCAATATGGTCCTAGTAGATTGAATTCACCTCAAGGTGTAGGAAGTGTGTAAGAAGCATATCTAACGATTATCTACTTGCTAACCTTGATTCTGAGAACGTGTAATGAAGTATATTTTTATTGTTGGACGTTGACCTTTTTAAAGAAGGCTTATTTAAAACTGAATGTTAAATAAATAATTAATCATTTTACTAGAAAGCCTTGATAGTAAGTGTTATTTGTTTACTTGTATTTGTGGATTTCAATGCTACAGCTCTACAGCTCACATGTACCCCTCTTGAGATAAGTCTGGCTGCTCAGGCACTCTACCCACTTTTGTAGTACAGACCTACACCAATAGTTGGGTTAGCTATACACACACACGCACACACACACACACACACACACACACACATCCTGATGAAGCTGAACCCTCCTAATGTATTTAGAAAGATGTAGGCTGATAAAACAGGAAATAAATCAACAACTCTCCACATGCACCATCTCCATTAAAACTGAAGGAGTCTTGCTCAGCCTCCGGAGAAATGGACCACTGTCAAGCACTTTGTCATCAACAGAGTTAAAAAAAAAAAACGGAAGCACACTTTAGGGAAAATGTGCAATAAACAAATACTATACTAGTAGAAAAAATATAAAATTCACTTATCAACAGAGCCAAAAATAGTTTTGTCTCATATTTCTTAACGTCATATACGCTGCTTAATTGGAGTGAATGGACCATATCATATCAACAACAACATAACATCATGTACATGGTTAGTTACCAAAGGGGGGTGTGTGTTCCACCACAGGGTTCTGACTGACGACATAGCAATCCAGCTTCGGTTTTGTTTTCTGTCAGACATCACTTGGAACCCCTCGGTGGAAGATACACCTGTAGTTAATAGCTAACTTTTTATGATTCTATATATACAGGATGGCTTAATGAAAGTCTCCTCCTTGAATGTTATTTTCTGTACCTTTTGAATAGGACAAAGTGCACTTTTCATCTGGCTAACACAGTATTCTGCCTGCCTAGTAACACGTGTATTGCTGTTTCCAAACTGATTAAAAGCATTTCAATTGCACTCACCTCTTCTATGCAAAGGCTTGCTAAACTATTGCGTCGGGCATCAATTTAGAATGAATAGCCCACACCTGCAATTGTAGTGACAGTGACGATATAAGTAATTGGATTCTGCGGCAGGGGTATGGAACCTTTGACTCTCCAGATGCTGTAGATTATGAACTCCATGATCCTGCTCCAGTCGTACATCTCCCGTCAGCCTTAGCCAGCACAGTCAAGGGTCTGGGACATTGGGAGTCATAGTCCAAAACGTCTGGAGAGCCACGGGTTGCAGGCTGGGAATGCTTCAAATGACAGCGTTTTACCTTTATATTTTCAATGATAGTATAATCTTCTGGCACCGCTGGGTGAATTGCGATGACAATGTCCTCGTATCCATTGTCTTTTAGCTGCACCATAGAGCAGTTCCCCAAGTGCAGGAGTGTCCAGAGCACCGCCACGCCGTGCCAGGGGTGCATCGCGGCCCTTTCTACAGGTCCCTTTCCCTCTCTGACCGTCACCTTGGCATCTTGCCCCAGGAGCCACTGCTTTGCTCTGCTAGATTCTGATCAGAAGGGAAGTGCAAGGCAGGACTGTCTCCTAGATATGACAAGAAGCCAATTGCTGGGCAAACAGTATTAATTAACTTCTATTGCAGGCGAATAGTCAAACATTAACCAGCAATTGAGCGCCGAGCACATTCGGGTATCGATCTGCCGGGTTGGGCCAGTGTTGCCTCAAGCTTTGATTTAAACATCAATTCGAGTCTCTTGTTCAGAGGAAAAGAGGGTTCACATACAAGAGTTTTAGTGACACAGGCAGAGTGCAACCTACACACAATCAGACAGCAGGGGACCTTTGGGGTGCACGTCATCAGGTATTAAGGGGAAACGCTCGGTGGGAAGCCTAAGAAGAAGATCTACATTATTGTCATATCTCCTGATTCTAGAGGTTGGTAAAAAAAAAGCGAACAGCTGTTCGTGGCACGTTTGCACTTTTGCTCCATCGTAAGATACCTTAGGCTACGCAATCCATATTAAACATTGCGCAAGCACATGCATGATTACACGTATTCCCAATAGTTGCCTATTTATGCAGATGCGTTATGCAGTTGCACACATGTATCAGTAGATAGTGTTCAGAAGGCTCATTGTGTTGGTCCGTCGAAGCGTATCATTATTAGCAGTAATTATATGAGTCCCCCTAATCATAAGTTCATTAATGCTCGGTGATTAACTTCACAAGACTATTTTTGTGCTGGTATTTAGTATTTATTGAAGAAAGAAAGCGCTTTGATAAAAGCACACTTCGCCTAGTGTTTATGGGCATGGACAGACATTGGGGAGGGCGGCTTACATCCATGTAGGGCGAGGTGTGGCTGAGTAAATGAACCAGTTATGCTAGTGACCGGTGGTACGAAGAGGGGGAGCATGACAGAGCATGCATTGCATGCGTGAGGAAGGGAGCAACAGAGATTTATTTTTTTATTTTGTCATTTGTATAGCGCACCTAACCCAGAGGCATCTGGGCACTGGATGCAGAGTTGATACAGTGGGTCTAGTACAGCGGAGATCACATTGTGGGGATGGGAGTGGATGGGGTGTGGGGGTTGGAAGAGGTGGACTGGCGCTTCCTGGGAAGAAAGGTGCTTTTTAAGGATGACAGAGGGGGTATGGATTTTGTGTCTGTTGGTAGGGTGTTCCAGTGGTGTAAGGCAAGTAGAGAATGCACTTAAGTGAGCTTGGGCGGGTAAGAGACAGAGAGGTTGAGGATAGCACCGGTGGGGCCCACAGGACCAGGGCAAGAGATTGAGTCAGAGATGCAGGGGCTGCCAACCCGTACATGCATTTGTAGATGAGTAAGAGGAGTTTAAGTGTTTAGGCACATTACACGTTCCATACAAACCACTGAGTAAATAGCATGGCTCTGCTTGAAGTGTAATTTCTGAGCAATGAGAACAGCTTCTGAGTGTTAGATGATGTGTCTGTTTACTTCTAATCGTATTGCCCTTAACATATAGGGGTCATGCAGGACTGAACTCGTGGCCTACTTCTTCCTGCCACCAATGGAGTTTAAAGTTGGAGAACCCCTCGTCTATTTTTCCTTTCTATGTAACAGCAATGCCCAGCTCTGTTTGCTTTTCTTTCTTGTTCATTTATTGTGCACCCACTAACTGCTGAATCAGTCTCTGTCACTGTGTAAGCTCCTAAAAGTACCATCTCAGAGTAATATTTTAAGTTACTCTAATAAAAGCCGGTATCTAAACGTGGATTTTGTTCGAGTTTTGGCTCATAGCAAAAAGATTGGTTTTGAGTGTGCAGAGAGAACCTTGCATTTTGAGCCAGAAAGCAATCTCCTCTGTCCTTAGGATGCTTCGTTTTCTATTAGGTTGCATTTAAGGATCTTGATTAGTCTTGGTGCACAGCTGGTACTTTAGCAGAGCCTACTGAGCTTACATAGGTTTGGCTAACAGAGGTACTTTAGCTCCAGCATTTGATGTGGCTCGAAGTTGGCACCTCTAATCACCATTCATTTTGGTTTCTACCTGGTGGTTTAGTGCCTCCTGTAGTTCTGTCTCATTAGTGGCACATTAGCACTACATAGTTTTGAATCACAGATGGAGCTTTAGCACAAGTCTTTTTGGTATATTATAGGTGGTGCTTTGGTACCATCTAGTAAGGCTACATAGTTCTTCTTTGCAGGTGATGCATGTGGCTCATCGGTGAAACTTTCACATCAACATTAGTTTTACTTCCAAACATATCAAACCAAAGATACTTTATATCCATATGGTATGTGTCATGCACCAGACAGTTCCCACTAAAATGAACTGCGCCCAGGGAGGAAGGTGGTCCTGCGGGAGTGCAGGGGAGCTGCTCTCCTCCCTTGCGGTGATGCTCTTTCAGCCATGCTGGCCACCTCATTGGCCTCTCTACCTGGGACCTGGGAAAAGATGTAAACTCTCGAAAAATGTCCATTTATGATAGGCAAAACGGGTTGATGGTAACACTTTTTAATTGATTGTTAGGGCTTGAAGATTTTGAAGTGGTAACCTGGAATCTTGCAATGGAGAACTCAGTGGTTCTGTGTATCAGACGAAACGGGTCAATGTTCAATAGTATTCAGTCAGTGAAGGCCCCATTCAATAACAAGAGGCAGTGTTTACATATGTACAAATATACACTTTATTCAGCATTCACCCACACGCATGGTACTAGCTTCAAGTTAAAGCAGTTCATTAAATACGTGTTTTGAATGTCATATGTCCTACATCACCTTCCTGTCCCATTCTATACTGGGAAATCCCATACGTATATGGCTGTTCTTTAGTGTGGAGCCACTTCAATGGGACTTGACAACTTTCACGGCGTCAAGTTGAATCTGAAGGTTTCTGACAGAGGTGCACTTATTTATACCTCCGGGTAATGGATTACATGATGTTATGAGGTGCAAACCATCGGTCTGTTTGAAGGTACCCGAATTTGGCATTGTGGGTGGCTTTAGATTGTGTTGACAGTATTTCCTTTATCTGGCAAAATTTAACACAGAACCGCAACCATAACATTCTTAACAGGGAAGAGAACATCTCAGTTTCAATGGCCAATCAAATTGCATGTATTCACTGTCTATTAACCCTTGGTTAAATTTCTTTTCAGAGAGCTAAAATATGCCAAAGTTTTTGCAGGTCGTTCACAAATTGAGTCAATGGTCCTCATTCCACCCCAGGCGGTAAGTTCCCTACTTTACCACCATGGTGTAAACGGTAAACTCCGTTTACACCATGGTGGATGGCGGATTTACCGCCCCATTCCAAGGTGAGTGGGGCGGTAAATCCCCAATCCCCATTTACCCTTCCCCATTCCCATTTTTGCCCCATAGGGCATAATGGGAGTGGGGAAGGCACTAATTACGGCACCGTAAATTACGATGCCGTAATTAGCGCCAAGGACGCTTAGCGCCTTGGTACTTAACGCCTGCTAAAAGCAGGCGTTAAGGTGGAAATCAGGCGTTAAGGGTTAAACCCTTAACGCCTGGGTTGGAATGAGGGCCAATGTAAGGCCTTTTGGATTGATGCATGTATATATAGGATTTCTCAAAGTAGGAATACATCTGTCAAGAAATGAAGTGCTGTAATATGATGTTATATCTGCAGACCAAAAATTATCCTAGTACTTCGGTTCTGCCCTTATTGAAGGCTAGGTATTGTGTTCATCTGGAGCCTGGTGTAGGTGCCTTTACATACGAATATACACATACATGCATTTTTAAAGACCAGACAGTGTGATAATCACCAAACATGAGACATTTGTATTTGTATTTATTTGTTGATATAGCGCTTTACGCCAAAGCGCTGCACAATTGAACAACTTGGTACAAAAACATAAACGATATAACGGTAGAAGCAAATTCCAGTATGAATCAATCAATCAACAAACCACTAAGAAGAGCAATTAAACTGGAGGGATAGGGAGAGAAGAGCAGTGGGAATGTGAGGGAGAGGAGAGGAGGGGAGGAGAGGGAGGAGAGAGGGGAAAGGGTGAGAGTGGGGTAGTAGGGAGTGGAGGGAGGGAATCAAGGGAAGGAGAAAGAAAGGAGGGGGAGCAAGAAAGGGAGGGAGTTTCAAGGCAGGGGATGAAGAAGGAGAGATTTAAGGGAGGTACGAAATGAGGAGTAGAACGAATTGAGAGAGGTAGGGAGTTTCAGTGCAGGGGAGCTAGGAGCTGGAAGGAGCGGAAACAGGAGGGGGCACAAGGGGACGGAGGTACAGTCAGAAGGAAGTGATCAGCTGAGCGAAGGGAGCAGGAGGGAGTGTAAAAAGAGAGGAGGGAGGAGAGGTAGGGGGGAGCAAGTCCATGGAGGGATTTGAAGACAAGGCAGAGAAAGTGAAATTTAAGTTGAGAGTGAAATGGAAGCCAGCCAAGGGAGGAGAGGGAAGCTGAGATTGGGTCACGGGAGGTAAGGAGACAGAAGGCACGGATAGCAGAGTGGTAGATAGACTTGAGGGGATTGAGATGAGAAGTAGGTAGGCCAAAGAGTAAGGAGGAGCAGTAGAAGAGGCGAGAGAAGATAAGAGAGGAGATTAGAAGTTTAGCAGCATGAAAGGTGAGAGAGGGGCGGATTTTGCAAATATTCAAGAGGTGGTAGCGACAGGCACGTTAAGTGAGAGAGATATGGTGGGAGAAAGAGAGAGGGGAGTGAAAGTGAATGCCTAAATTACGAGAGTGGAGAGAGATAGGGAGATTAGTGGGAGGGAAGTGAATACAAGGGGGAGGGGAAGAAGGGGGAGGAGAGTTGGAGGGGAAAAAGACGACTTTGTCTTGTCAGTGTTGAGAGAGAGAAAGCGGGAAGACATCCAGTTCTTTATGGCAGTAAGGCAGTAAGGCAGACATGCAGATGATGTGTGTAAAAGCTGAATGGCAACTTCTCCAACATGACAAACATATCAGGACCAAACAAAATAAGCTAGAGTGAACAGTTTTGCATGATGAACATAGGGTGAATGACATATTATATTGCACAAATGCCAATGCAATAAAGATTTGGAGCAGCTTCAAATTTGAAGCCATAGACAAGGGTCTGCATCCTTTGGCTCTCCAAGGTGTTTTGGACTACAGCTTGCATAATCGCTATTGTATTGTTGTATTGTTTATTTATTTATAGAGCGCACCGGACCGCTGGGCACTTGCAAAGATTTGGTTACAGGTACATAGGTATGATAAAAAAATGCAGTATAGGACAATATACATGGATAGTTTACGGGCATGTGCAAAGCACATGATAAGTACAAATGTACATATATACAGTACAGTTTGAGGTCATGATAAGTACAGATATACATATATACAGTATAGGTTGAGGTAGGTCGTCACTGGTCATTTGCGTGCAGCCATTGTTTAACATTGGTTTTGAAGGCAGGGAGGGAGGTTAGGGCTCTTAATGAATCTGGTATATAGTTCGCGAGTTGAGCTGCCAAGACTGGGAAGCTTGATCCTCCTCTTTTTTAAGTTTAAAGTTAGGGATTCTAATGCTATTAACCTGTACCTTTCTGATAGGTCGTTCTGATGTGTATTTAGTGAATATCTCCATCAGGTAAGTGGTAGCCTTGTTACCAAGGCATTTGAATGTCAAGTTTAGTGTTTTGTACTTAATTCTATCTTTGATGGCTAACCAGTTGATAGAATGTCTTTCTTCAGAGATGAGCTGACCTTTAGGGATGCACTGGGTAGTTCTTATGGCGTTTTTTTAAACGTTTTGGAGTTTGTTAGTATTGTGATTACTGGTACCCAGGTAGAGTGCGTTGCAGTAATCCAATTTGGACAGGATTGGTGCCCGTGCGATGATGATACAGCTGTTTGTGGTCAGGAAAGGTTTACATGCATACAACAGTTTGCACGTTTAGCTGGTTGCAGAAGCTGTGGCGTTAACTTTCCTGTTGAGATTGAGTACTGAATCCAGGTAAAAACCTAAGGTTTTTACTTCCTTAGCGACCTTTATCTTGATACTGTCGATGATGATGGAGTTGTAATGGAGAGGGAGTTTACTCAGGCTATTGGTGGATCCTATGATGAGAAGTTCAGTCTTTTCGTCGTTATGACATAGACCGTGAGTGACCATCCAAGTTTGTATGATTTGATAGATTTTATTGATGAGTCCCACATCTTTGTCGTGTTCACCCTGGATAGGGATGAGGATCTGGGTGTTGTCAGCATAATTAATATATGAGACACCGAGATTATCGAGTATATCAAAGAGGGGCTTTGTAAATATATTATACAAAGTGGAGGAGACGCATGATCCCTGCGGTACTCCGCATGTGATGGGTACAGGGTCAGCTGATGAGGAAGGCGAGAAGACTCTGATGGTTCTGTTGTCTAAGAAAGAGTTCATCCATGTGGAGGCCTCTTTGTAGAAGTTAGCGGCTGATTTGAGGTGGTTGCATAAGACTTTGTGGTCAACCAAATCAAATGCGGAGGAGAGGTCTAAGAGTAGGAGAACGGACTTTGTCTTTCCGTTCAGTCAGTTGGTTCTTAAGATCGAGGAGGGCTGTCTGAGTTCCATGTCTTGGTCTGGAACCAGATTGACGAGTGGTAGTAGAGTATTGATCTCCAGATAGGATTGAATCTGGAGATAGGCAGCTCCATCTAAGATTTTAAGGAGAACAGGATTGTCGTAATTGCCCTGTAGTTGGTCAGGACACTCAGATCTAGGTTGGGTTTTATTAGGAGGGGTAGTACCCAGGCATCTTTCAGTTTAATGGGCACAGAGCAGGATTTGAAAGAGGAGTTAATGAAGGTGGTGATGAAAGGAGCTAGGTCCTTTGCAGCTTCCTTAATAATAGGAGCTGGGCAAATATCCCCAAGGCACTGGGAAGGTTTGAGTGATCTAATGATAAATTCTGTCTCTATAATGGAGATTGACGTAAACTTAAATTGGTTAGGTAGTTTGGTTTGGTTTTTAGCGAGTTCTTGCAACGTAGCTTCTTGGGTAACAAGCACAATGTTATGGAGTGTACTTTTTTTTAATTCTATGTGATCCAACCGCGGCTGATTTTGCCGTGGCCAGTATGTTCACATGAGAAAGGTTCGAACTACCAAAAGTTTGCACCTTTCTCATGCGAACACACGTACATACTACGGGGGCTGCAGGGGTGTCCCCCGCAACCCCCGCTCACTATACTCTCATAGTCATAGACTAGGGGTAAACTAGGTGTTAAGATGGGCTTTAGGCTTTTCTTTGCTTAGTTTTAGTGGAGCGATAGTGTCTATAGCTGAGTTTTTAGTATTATTATATAGATCAACCAATTCTGTAGGATCAATGGGAAGGTGAGTGTGATTAGTGATGAGTTGGATCATGGGTAGGAGGTTGGCTACAGTGATGTTCTTTTTGCACCTAGTTAAGGCTGGCGGAGCCATGGTCTTGGCTGCGTTGGTTTGGGGGCTGTTTTGGATAGTGAACTAGATTAGGTAATGGTCTGTCCATACATAAGGTTTAGTGGCGGTGATATATGTAGTACAGTTGGTATAAGCAAGGTAAGCCCTTGGGTGTGAGCAGGTCCAGTGGTCCTGATAATAGGGCCTGCTTCGGCGATAGTATTTTCTAGGATAGTGGCATTCTGGTCTTTGGGGTCATTAAGGCCCAAGTTGAAGTCACCAAGTATGATGATTTGGGAACCAGGTTTGATGTTGGTGTTCAGAAGAGACGTTATATCTTCTTCAAATGATCCTAATGGGCCTGGAGGTCGGTAGATCACATTTATGGTAATGGTGCGTGAAAGCGATAGCCCTTGTTTACCTGAGAGTAGCTCTATTGATAGAAGTGACATGGGTTCTAACACTTTGATAGCTAGGTCTGATTTGCAGATGAAAGCTAGGCCGTCCCCTGTGGAGGTTTCTCTGTCTCTTCCAATGATTGTAAAGTTATTTGGTAACCGCTAGGAGGTCAAGTTGATTACAAGTAATGATGTCAGCAATTTCAGAGGCATGGGCAACAAGGGATCGAGCGTTAATTATGGCTCCTTTAATTTCACGATTTACTTTGGATAGGACTTTACTGACAGTGATAGTAGTTCCATCGGATTTGGGTAGGTTCTGAGAGGATTGTTTAGGAGGTGATTGAGTGTGCTATTTTGTATGGGTGGATGGAGGCTTGGTAAGTCTAGAACCTAGTCTGTGATTCCTCCATTTGGTGGTGCATGGCTGGTTTGGTTTGGATATGTTGGCAGGACGTAGGATTCCTTGGGGTTCTAATGAGTGTTGTGTAAGGTCACTCCTGATGCCAGTTTTTTTTTTGATTTGGGAGAGATTGAAGATATGTAAGCTGGCTAGTGTTTAGGTAGTTAGGTTTCCAGCTAATAGTTTTAAGCTGTGGTAGGAAGGTGGTTGGTGGGATATTTTTGGAGAGGGGTAATTTAGTTGCCATGGCTAAGTTTAGATGGCATAAGGGTGCTGCCATGGTGTTGGTAGGGAGTGTGGTCGTGCTGAGAAGTAGACCCAAAAAGATCATCAGAGCTAAAAGCATGACTAGGTTCTGGTGAATGAGTTCAGGACAGCCCAGTAGGCTGTGCAATACAGTAGTCTGAGTTCTCTGAGATCTACTTGGGCAGTTATCTTGAATCAGATAAGACTATGGGCTGGTAAGAGTGGATAATGCAAAATGATGAAATGGTAGAGGGGGTACGTACTGTTGTTGGTATACAGCGCCAGTATGGATAATACCAGGGGCTGCTAGGATCTATCCCAGTACAATGCACAGTGTGGAATGCTAGATACAGTACAAGCTGCCTGCTGCATAGGTATTACAGGTATAATCGTGTGCTAGTGTTGCTAGATATGACTAGTACAGAGGTAACCAGGTAGTGATATTGTCATACATGAGTGCAATGGCAGCAGTTAGGAGATGCAGGCATCACATGTATGACTAGAAACAGGATAAATATATTTGCTAAGAGCAGAGGCAGATGTAATGGCAATAGCAAGATCAAAAGCATAGGCAGCCGCGGATATGGAGTCAAGTACACAATAGCAATACGAATGTTTATATAAGAAATGAAGGAATTACAAATATGGCTGGCAACATACGTAAATGGGTCTGTTAGGTACAATGCAGACACAAAATAGCAATAGTGTAATCAGGGTAGCAGCATAAGCGATTACATAGGCATGAGTTTCAGGAGTAGCACAGAAGAAGCAAATATAAGGCTATTGGTAAGAGTGAAGAAGGCAGAGTCTGGTGGCGCGATGGTGACCCAGTAGAGGATGCGGTAGTCAATGATAAACGTAGTTCGTAACTTGGAGGACGCTGATGCTAACAGATTGCTAGCATACTTTCATTGGCAGTTTGAACCGAGACTGAGGTATCCTAACACAGAAATAGCCTAGCCAGCAAAGTTCATGGCGTGGGATCATTGAAGTTGTAGTGCTGCACATCTGGAGAGCCACAGGTTGCAGACCCCTGTCGTAGGCGATAAGGAACCAGCTGTGCCATGTGCTGCCAATTCCATTTTTCAAACAAACACTTTAAGGGATACAGAAGAATATAGGTTCCATGTGATTAACAGTACATTATTACTTTATCGATACTTTAATGCTCTATGTATTGCAAACAGTCATTAAATTAAAAAAGTAAAACCCAAATAAAAAATGGAAAGGTAAACATTTTAATTATACAAATATACCTGACAACAGTGTTAACACATCTGTTGTAAAAATAGTGGTCCAGGATACATAAAGTATTCTGTGTCTTTACAAATGAAGGGCAAAGTGAACACAATGACAGCTCGAGAAACCACATGGGGTGGCCAATTTACCACCATCTGATATTAATAGCCATCCCAACCTGTGATGTCATTTGGGGTGTGCTTGCTTGCAGGCCCTTATCCAATCCCGTGTGACACCTGTCCTCTGATCACACTGCTGCAATGTGGGGGGCGAGGATAAATTGATACCGAGGCACACCGCGCGATGGCCACGGATCAATTTGGTTTGGCAGCCACAGGAGCAGTTGTGTGTGTGTGTGAGCAGCGCAGTAGCAGCAGTGCAGCCCCTGGACTAGTGAATCATCAAACGTAAGGAAGGCGAGTAGGGAGAAGACTGTCGTCGGGCCAGCCAGAATTATAATACTTCTTCTCTAGAGGGATGAGCAAGCCAGTGGTGTGGGTCTCTAAGTAGCGGGTTTGGCTCGACTCCCAATCACTGTTTCATGTGGTCTGCCTTTGTTTGCTTGGCGGGTCGAGAAACGGTGGCGGAGAGGGAGGTTGCAAAGTGCCTAAAGGTTGAGGTTGCACGTTTTTAAGTAAACACTATTGAACGCCAAGGTCAGTTGCAGTTGCAATTAACATAATGTAGTTTTGAAGAGCTACATTTAGCAATATTTTGCTACCAACAGATTTAGTGAAGTGACGTGGCTGGGACATTATTCTTCCCTGTGTATGTTTTGGTTTATGTTGTGGCTATTTGTATAGTGCTACAGGTGCCGACCTCAGTACTTTTATTTACTGACATTATTTCGCTCCTCTAATAAAATACCTGCGTATGTTAAGCATGGTTCACGAGAAGGACGGCGCTCTGAGACCATTTCTAATTCAAAGCTACGGGCAGCCTGGTACAGTGCACACAACGTTCTTTTTTTCCCAAATCGCTGTCCTATTTTATGTTCGTGTGCTACACTTCCCTCTTTGTAGTGATTCATGCCAAAGTTTCTGTCTTGGATGAAAGTACAGTGCAACTTTTCAGTGTTTCTGGCTCACACGCCAGTAACGTTTTCAGCGATGGCACAGAGAGCGCGGATTTCATGTGAGTATGGGTTGGGCCTCAATCAAGGGTTTTTGTGTCATGCCTACTCGGCCATGAATATGCAGTCCCTATGTTTATAGCATGTCATTATATTTTTTGATTGCCCTCTTCCTATACTCTAATTACGGTTGCCAACGTTTATGTCAATTTTAAAAGTGAATAGGGTGGTGGGTTGGATTGCAGGATATGCTTTTGGTCTGCTCATTTCTTCTATGTCCTGCCCTCTTTCGGAGTTATTATCTCAATGCAACTGGTCATGATGTAGATCACTAGACCTCTACCTTACTAGAGTGTCTTGATGGTGGTTCATTTCTTGCCTCGCGGTGGTCTGGAAGAGGTGCTCTATGCCAGCAGCGTGTCTTCTACTTGGGAGGAGTGTGGGGGAGGCTGAGACTCTAAGGCACTCTTCCTCTTTGACATGCACCTGAGATGGTTTACAAACAAATTGCTCAGGGTGGGCCTGAAGTGTATGCTTCTCAGCCTAAAAGCACCCATTTCTTAACCAATCCATCAGTGAAGGAGGTAGCTAGATTTGCAAAGTTTGCACAAAGATAGACAAACTCTTGGTAAACATGTGAGGGATCTACTCGCCCTGTATTTTTTAAATGACAATGAATTTTCCTGATCAGCGCCTGTCCTAAAGGGAACACTCAGGACAAGAGATTCCTCATAAAACTGGCTGTTCCACCAGCTGTGTGGCCAAGAGTTTTTGAGATATGATATGATAGTTTATATATATCGTGCCCAAGTGTTTCAGAGAGCGTGTCTTAGAGAAGTGTCAAGTAAATCGTGTATGGGGGCAACAGGGGGTACTGAATTTGACAAGGGACTCGGGCAGCAGCACAGTGCATACATATACATATAAAATACATTCCTGCCCATCCAAAATATTTCTGTTCTCTGATTGTGTTGCTGTCTCTGTTACTATAAACACTCCCTGTTTTGTCAATGGGTGAAAGGTCGTGGACCATCACTTCCTGTTATGGCGCCATGGGTTGGGGTCAAATGACATCACCTCTGGTGATATCAGAGGTCAAGGGTCGTGTGATGTTACTTCCGCTACACCTGGCATTTTGGTGAAATGACATCCCTGATCCCAGTAGCACTACCTCTGTCTCCTCTGAGACATCTATTCTCTGGGTTGGACAGGCCCTTCCACGGGCATTGGGTTGCCTTTGAAACAGTGGGAAATTAGCTTTCCTTAATGAATACACAATTAGACTGGCGAGGAAACAAATTGCAGTTACGGAACCAATCACAACAAACAGCTCATTTGAAACGGTTTGCTTTGAGATACTCCCGCTAACCAAAAATCGTTGAACCCATATGGAAGCTTGGGCTACATTGGAGACATCTGACCGAAGAGACGCATTGTCAATGGCACATATTGCAAAGTAAACTGCAGTGCTATTTTCTACGATCAATTCATTGACTTTGAAGGTGGCTCGTTCTCTGGTTCCAGAAGCTTGTGGTATTAGAGCAGACGTGTTGAGAGATGTGGCATTTTGGAAATTGTCTCTTAGCTTCCTTGGATTGTCACTCATTTTGATTTCATAGGTAGATGCTGGGGATAGAAAAGGGTAATTTGTCAATTTTTGTTTCATTGTAGATTGACAACTGTTTCTTTCCTATACACAGAGGTGCGACGTCTTTAGTTTGCGCAGGAGGAGGTTGAAGGGAATTCATCCAGGTGGAGAAAATGACAGAACAGATATATTAGATCACTTCATTGAATATGATAATAAAGCAGTAGTGTAATAAAAAACATGAATGACATGGCTGGACCAAATCAAGGATCATACAGTAGAAAGCCTCACTGAAAACAACATGGTTGCTCAGCCTTGCTCATTGTAGTTCAAGGACAGTATTCTAGAAATGTTGCACTGCTGTAAGTGTAATGCTCATCAAAGCAAGCTAGGTAAGGTAGGTAAAAACCTTTATTTTGAATATAAGCACCATCTTCAAATGTGACAGATTTCCCAGCAAAAACAAATACAATTTAACATACATTACGAGTTTCTTTTAAAAGTAAGCATTTGTTTCAATAAAATGATATACTGCATAAGCAATGCTTTTTCCAGGAAGCGAAGAGTAAAAATATTTTGACATCAAAACCAGATCTAAGAATGCACGCCCATAAAACTGGTACACAATATGCTCTCCTTAGATTGTTAAGAACTGAACCAAAAAAAGGGTAATAACTGTGTCTTTTATTAATGCAACAGCACTGCTCAGTCTCCCACTCAGATTTATGTTTGGAGCAGAGGGCCGGGTCTGTGACTCAGTGGACTAATGCATCCAGTACAGGGACCTGTGTTTGACCTCATGGTCACGGGTTCGAATACTGCCAGGTCCACTCAGCCCTTCATCCTTCTGTGGTCGATAAAATGAGTACCATTAAGTTGGGTAACAATAAACATCTCTTATTGGCGCCAAGATGCCCCTTTGGGGCTGAACGTGCGCTTTAAAAATATGCCCTTCATGTTATACCAATAGCGTCGTCAAGGACATACACTAGCAGGAGACACTACATTTTAAATAGGATACAGTGCCTGATCGGACCGATGTACTGCTTTCCAGGATCTGGTCACCTACGTATTGGCTGAATAGTTCCACTCTTTGTAAAAACAACTGCGTGCAGCATGGGGGTTCACCTGGGCGCACAAGCTTTTACCCCATTTCTAACACAAACATTTTCAAGGCATCAAATACAAATGCCCATAGCTATTGCTCCTAATTTACTCTGTGTTATAGTGAAGCTTACAATGGCAATGTTTTAGTTGTGATTTGAGGCTTATGTTTGAGGATGAGTACATGTGTACCTTGCCTGTCATGGCTTCTGTTGTTTGAAGTGGGTAACAATGATTGTTTTTGGTTTTGTTTTGCCTTGCATCAATATTCATCTGACAAGGTTTGGACCTCCTTGTGGAGGTGGGGTCTTAGGCTCCTTGACGTTGTTAAGATTTTCAGTCTTCCGTTTCCTGCCGGTTGTATGGACCTCAACACCTTGATAGTTTTGAAGGATAGTTCAATGGTTTGTGCAGGACCTGTTATGTTGTACTGACTCTGGGCATTCTTGGGCTTCTCAGCCTAACAACCCAAGGGACCCAGGGTGTGGGGTACATTACTGTGTATGGTTGTGGACAGTTTTGTTTTGCTACTTCAATGCTTATCTGTTGCAGGGCTGTGCTGTTCATGTTGTCTCCATTAACTTGTTCAATGTGCAGTGTTTTACACTGTTTTGCTTTTCTCTAGTATATTGAGCGATGTTCCTGTGTGATTGTGTTGCATTTGCTCGATTCACATGTTTGCCTTGGGCCATATTGTTGCTGTTTTTGTTCTGGGTTGGGTCTGATGTGCCCCCTGATGGAGGTGAATACACAGTGGTGCTAAGTTAGGATTGTGCGCTTGGTAATCCGACTAGTTGTTAGCTTTTGTTTGTGTGCATCCTCTCTGCCTGTAGGTAGCATTCCTCAGCAGCAAAACCTTTCTTGCTAAGTGAATGTTCCTTTGAATGGTCTAAAGCCTATATTGGGTATACTTGTGACCTTTTCGGATACTGACTTGGTGTGTTAATATCAAGCACTTCTGATTTTGTTTTCTGCATGCTTGGGGATGTCATGGGGTAAGGGTAGTCTCCAGATCAAGTGGTGCATGGTTACTACTTTGGTTGAACTGAGGTTTGGATGACTATAGTCGTAGGTTATCTTCTGTTCGCTCCTGTAGATGGTGGAGTTTGTAGTTTCCCCTTTGTGGCAGTGTTATAGGTGCACAATGCACTTGTCAGGGAAGATAGAGGATGTATCATCTTATGTTGTAAGGTCTTATTTTGGATTTTTCTTGAGGATTACTATGCCAAGGTATTTATCTTTGCTGGTCATTCACATGCTCTTCTTTTGAGTCACTTCTTAATTTGATTTCTGGTTCCTTGAGAGAAGGGGGAGTGTGATCTGCTTCATACATCTCCTGATTGTCATTTGTCAACTGAGTTGTGGGCATTAGCAGGTACACTGGCCGTATGACTGGAAAAGGAAGACAGGTAAAGTTATGAAGGAGGTAGATGGAAGTGGAGGCCAGATGTGAAAGGGACTGTGAGTACCGGACAAGCCCAGATCAGGACAGAGGCACAGAAATGCTCTCACACCCCATCTGGGGAGATTACGCAAACCCAGCGCCTCACTTCGAGACAGAAATGACAACTAACCAATCCACTAACAATTTCCCCCTCTGCATACACCTCTCAAACTCCAAGCCAAACACAACCACAAACCTACAGCACAATAAACCGCACAAACTTCACTACATTGCAACAACAAAACATAAAACACACAGACTCACACAACAGTACACAGCGACTACCGGCCGCAAACACCCCAAGCCCAGCCAACGGACCCACCGGGCTGAGGCCACCAACAGCACATCACTGCTCCCTTGCACTTTTCCAGCTTCCTCCCACTAACTGACCCTTCCTTTTCCCCCTCTTTCAGAGCCGCCAGAGTGCCAGGGGACCACTCCGGTGGTGATAGTGTGCGGTACAAATGTCCTTTAACATTAACATTAACATGTATTCAGCTATTTCTGGATTACTGGGGTATACATACTTTTTTAAACCTCAACATACAGCATTTGAACTGTAGGCAGGGGTATACATGAACATGCTGGTGATAAGAGGTGTGTACAGCATACATGCAATGCCTTATATGCACACTCACACATATAGATTGGCAAGAGCCAGTTTTGAACAATAGAGTTTATATAGATGTAATCTACTACCTATAAATTTACTAAGAGTACATAGGTTATTATTGTGGTGCCAACACAAGGCCCCCAGTAAGCCATGCATTCGCTACAGATACATTTGTTATTATTGAAGCACTAACACAAGGCCACAAGGCCTGAAGTAGCATATGCATACACTATAGATGCATATATCTTCACTGAAATGCCAACAAAATGCCTACAAGCTCTGCATTCAATGCACACACATATGCATCCTTTTGATGCGCCTAGAAAGAGCTTTCTTTTTGGGAAAATTAGTTACATATATTAAGGTTTTATTCATGGAGAAAGCATTTGTAGCAAATATAGCCATCGATTTTGCATTTTGCAATGAAAAGCCCAAACGATTATCTTGTAATATTGCTGATGCACAGTCAGGAAAAACACAGACTGTAAAAAGTCCTTCTCTAATCTCATGAACCAATTAGGCCAGCAAGATGGAACATATATCGAACATCTAAGAAAGAGAAAGAAAGAACAACGCTGCAATTAGTATAAGAAGACAACTTTTATCAGTTAAGATGGAAGGAGACCAGACACTGGACTAATGTCAAGTGACTGATGAGTTGCTAAGACTCAGTTAGGACCAGGTTAACACTTGGAAGTTCGAACAAATAAAGATAACCAACAAGAGACAGGATCTTGGGATAGTGTCAGGTAGATAGGATAATATAAAACTCAAATATGTAGGGACATTTTTCATAAACAAAAATGACCAAATAGGAAACCAAAGTTATGGCAACTATGTCAGCGACCGATAAAGAAATGTAATCCTCAGCAATTTGCTTTGGAGATTGCATTTAAAGAGCTCCAAACACAGTACATAAGGGGCCACAAGATCAGATTAGAGGGCAGCCTCAGAAGAACCCAAGAAGGGGACGAGGTGCCACCTCACAGCCAGCCAACCAGGGATGCTGATTGGAGGAGAGAAGCCCAGATGATCTGCAGAACCTTAGCAGAGAAGAGATGAACAGATGATCTGCAGAACTTTAGCAGAGCAGAGCGAAGATGATCTAAGGAACATTAGCAGATCTGGAGGATGCTGAAACACCCAAGCCAGCATTTGAAGACATGGGTCTGAGCAAACACGTCAAGCCAAAACATGTAATCTAAATTCCTTTTGAATTATCTTTTTAAAGAAGCAGACATGTGCTATTTATATTGGTTTCATAATTAACACAATTCAAAGAGATTCCAAGAAAGGCATTCAGTGGAAAGTAATTTCCTTTTGAGAGTTCCTACTGAGAAATACAAGGGAGCAATATAGGAATTTTAAGATTTCTTGTTTAGAATTGCAAGGGAGCATTTCACATTTTCAGAGTTCCTATTCAGAAATACCGGGGAGCAACATAAGCTTTTTGGAGGATTACTTAGTAAGAATGGCAAGGGAGTGTTAGAAGCATTTGTTTTTTTAGAAGTTCCTATTGAGAAATGCAAGGGAGCATTCTTAACCTAGGACATATATTATAGACACAGCAATGGAATCATTATTGATTGAGACCAATATACTTAGATACACTTGTAAAGTGTGCAGACAATACATGATAACACAGTTGGTGCAGCACCACAGTGGAGTATTCCAAAATACAATTAGAAAGAAATGTTTTAGAAAGAGTAAAAGGCAACTGCAAATCATTGTATTTCTTGAAAGAAGTTGAATCAACCTAAGATGTGTTTTGTTTTTGTTAATTGAGATTTGCGATGGTGATCAGGAACTAAGAGACGGATTGTTTTTAATAAAGCCTTGTACATCATACATGGTTTTTCTCGTAACTCATTTACAGAGACCAGTGTCTGAACTAAAATGGATAACTTTGTTGTTAATAATATGCACATATAAATATCCTGTGGCAGCCCTTTCCCTCCGAGCATTAAAGAGAAACCCTGAAAGAAGAAGCACGGTATAAAATGTAAAGGATAGGAAAAAGATACCCGACACACTAATAGAATCACCCCAGTTTTTCTATTTACTTTGTATTTTTAGCTGGTTAAAGCTACATTTTACCGTTTTTGGACTGTCTATGGCTTCCTTTTTGAGCACAGCTCCCAGATAAATTAAGCAGACACATAAAATAGGGAAGCTCTTTTGTTTTTTTAAAGATTTCGTAACATTAGCTTTTGAAGGAGAGCTATTCATTTTTGTGGTAGATGGTTGAAATCACCAAAAGAGGAATTTGCACTAGAATGCTGTGATGGATGCTTGCTTTGTAGTACGATGCATTGATGATTCTATGAACTGAATGCTGAGTGTAACTGAGTGTTCATAGAGTGATAGTTGGTGGTAGTTGGTGAGTCTTCATGACTACTTCTTTCTGCTGTTTCTGCAACCACTGTCAATTGAGAATTTTAAAGCTACTTTGCTTCCTACCGCTGTCTCCAGAGTCCTTGGCACCAACATAATTTCAGGAAGTTTTATTGGTATACACTGGGATGGACTGGCCTATAGCAAACTCATGAGATTTCCCGGTAGGCCTCTGCACCTTAAGCCTCTTTTGTGTGGTAAGCAATTTTATTTCCAAATGTTCTCATAGGAAAAGGGTTGGGCTTGCTGAAAATGTGTAATATGGGGACACTTTGAAAATGATTTCCAGGGCCTCTTTTGGTACCCTGTGCACCCTGGGTATACATGCTGTTGGCATTACCTTGAACACTTCATTTAATGCATCAAAATTAAAGTGAAATACTGGGTTGTTTAAACAAAAAAAGATATCTGAGGTTGCAAAGCAGTTTTATTAGGTTACCCCATGTGTCTGGATGTTTTAATTTAAGAACAAAGTAATTTGTTTTCGGACTACATCTCTTCACCAGGTAAGCAACTGCCTGGGTGGGGAGCAATACTGTTGCCAAAGGCAGCAAACAACATAATTTCACTCTAACAGTTTCATCTCAGCAAGATATCTAGTTTCTTTTCTTTTTTTCCTATTTTCTAAAAGTAAGGTGGTATTTCATTTATGTAATGAGGGTTTTGCACCTATTATTCTATTACTTCATGGTGCCTGGTAGTTGCAATAGTAATAGCAGTAATACTGTTAAAACTAATAGTAATAATAACAGGCCTAACTTGATCCTGTAAATCTGGTCACAAGGAGACTTGTTAAGAATCTTAAGGGACTGTTAGAATGAGGTTTTAGCTACTGAACACAGCCAGCCACCTTTTTATGGTCGCTTTCCTGCATGAAATTCCTAGTCCTATTATCTGTTCATTCCCACTGTTACCTGTTGTTCTGACCCTAAGAATAAAACTGTTGAGATTGCAAAACCTTTAGCTCAGTATTCTCGCATAACAAAGTAAAAGGGAGTTAAATTTCTTTTGCAAATTTTGGAAAAATCGTTATTTTGTTTTCTTTTCAATTAGCTCAAAAGTTGCCAAAAATCAATTCACTACATATGAGTTCAGTCAGAAATATTTGTGGATCTTCTTGCCCCTTTTTGTCCACCGGATTGGCTACCTGATTTCTTTTGAGTCCAGGGAACAAATGTCGGGTATCCTTGAGATAGGACATCGATAAGGTTTATCAAGCCATGAGGACATGATCTATAATTGCTGTAAAGACTGGTAGGGGGTGTCTGTACTTCTGCTCTCTATATGGTAGAAGAGAGGCACAGAAGACCCCAGCCAAGATTCTCTATTACGGTAGAAATGGACGAGCAATCAAGGCCTAGCTTCTCAGGAGGTGATGCAGGCTGGTTCTTAAGTACAGTGTTGTCCCCAAGCCCCCACAAAGGAATGTCCACACACTGTATTGGTTAGAACACAGTCTTTATATAATCAATATTCAAGGTTATGTACACTTATCATAATAACTCACTTTGTACTTAGAAAATCAACAATGGCAAATATATACAATTCTAAAGTGGTACCACCCTTTGTATTAGATCTCATTAAAGTGCATCAACAATACTGTAACAATGTCACACAGATCAATAGAGTGAAACCAGCAATAGAGAGAGGAGAGAAAATAAGATGGTTGAGCAATAGGCAGAATACTGGCCCCTACCACTAGACACAGTTCTGTGTGGAGATCCCCCCACCTGGGCAACCTGTAAAAAAAAGATATAGCACAAGCCCAGTCCATATATTGTTCTGCAAGTCTTATTCCCTCCTATAATGTTTTTACCCCCCCAATGTACCTGGTGGAGTTGAGTTCTTTGAAGAGGCGTCGACAGATCCTTCTTGAGCGACCCCCTTTCAAGCGGGAGTCACGGATCGTCGAGAGGCGTCGAGAAGCGTCGAGGAACTCGGCGTTCGGCGGCGGGGAATCAACGGCCCTTCTTGAATGCCTTCCCTTTCAAGCGGGAGACACGGGGCGTCGACCGTCCGTTGACAAGCAGGGTAGAACGGCGTCGATGAGGCGGCAGCTTCGTCCGAGCGGTGCTCTCGGCGTCGGAGCGTCGGCGTCCTGCAAGGCAGAGGCGTGCGGGGCACCTCGGTGACAATAGTTCTGGACCGCAAAGATTGTGGAGACGGAGGCCCAGCAAGGGCGTCGAGTCGTTCGAGTCTTTGTGGTTTTCGGGTGGTGGGAAAACCACCGGCAGGTTTCTCCTTGGCGCGTTGGTCGTCCTCGACTTTTTCCGGCAGGATAAAGGGTTCGACGGTGCGGACGAGGGAGTCCTTCGATTCAAATGTTCTTAGGCAAAGGAGCGGGCGGCTCCGCTCGTCGGTGGCACGGCGCCAAGTGGTTCCCACGGCTGGGCAACACAACTTCGACTGGCCTCCAGCGGTTACACAAACCTGCGAACCCTGGTCGACGGCAATGGACTTCGACGGCGGCGATGTCCGGGTGCTTCACTTCGATCTCCTCGGCGGTCCCGTCTCGGGTCGGCAGCCTTTCGAGGGTCTGTCTTCCAGGGCGCTTCGGCGAAGATGGAGCGGTGCTCGATGGTCCCTCGGAGCACGGGAAGAGGGCGCCTTACCAGGTCCTCTCTCGGGTCAGTCTTCGACGATTTCGGCAGCCTTCGGATCGGTCGAAGCAAATGCAACAGCAAGTCTTCTTCTTCCAGCTGGACGTCGAGGATCAGCAGTTCCAGTTACTCTTAGAGTGGAGACTCAACTCCAGAACGCTTCTGAACAATTACCAGTGGTGAGAGGTCCCCAGATATACTATTCTGTCTCTCATCCACACTGCTGACACACACTCAGCAGCCAATCATACAGAATGGCATTCATGCAGTCAGTCAGCCAATCAGGCACACAGTGCATTCAGGCCACATTCCTCCCTTTCAGACACTCACAACAAGGAATGTGGATTGGGACAAGTACCCAGCCATTCAACACTACACACTGCATTCAGGCCAGTTTCAGGCAGGGCTGTCTCAGTCTTTGTCTCTCATGCCAGAAACCAGACAACCACAAGAAGGAGTGTATATTGGTCACACACTCCATTCACCCAGGTCCCACCCACAGGAGGTACCCACAACATACAGTCACTGGGAAGGCTCCAGTCAGTCTAGCTGGGCCTTCACAACAACACCATATATGGAACTTCCACCCAACAGCCAGTCAGGGGGAAGGGACAGAGTCAGGGCTTCCCAGGACTTTGGGAAACAAGGTAACAGGCAATAGAAAGCAAGAGGCCACAGGGGCCATCTTGTTTCCTATCAGGAATCAACTGATCCCAATGGCAGGGCCTGGGTATCCCAAAATGGAGGACACCCAGAGCACCTGTCAAATTCAGCATGGAGCTGCCACCAGCCCATACCCTGCTCTGTGGGCCACCCACAGGTGCCCAAAAACATACACTAGGGGCACAGGGTTGTACCCCTACCCATGGGTGCCATAAGGGTATCCCATGGGTCTGTTCACCAAACCAAAAGAGAGAGCTGCACTGCCAGGAGTCCCACATGGACTCCTGGGCAGAAAACATGACAGAACACACGATGTGGAACCATTGGCCCTACTATCGATAGGCAGACAATGAGAGCCCATGGCAGAGCTGGGTATACACAGTTCCCACTATTAGAGAAAGGAGGGGCCAGGCCACAGTATATCCCCTGGTCGCAGATGGATAAGGATAACTTAAGGTGAGAAACTCCCTAGTTTGACGGCAGGGGCGGGGAAATGGATTTATGAGCTAGGGAAAATGGCAGGAGGAAATACTCTAGCAATAGGGGACATTAAAATGCTCCTGACATCTATTCTTGGGGAAAGGGCTGATGACATTTGGACACGAGCAGGCTATTCAAGTATCCCGGTGCAAAATACCGCTCAGGATGAGGCACCATTTCATAATTGCAGAGCAGATATTTGGAGAGCCAGACGAAGATCTGCTTGCTTACATTCAATACATTCAGGGGCAATGGTCTTTGGAAACTCAAGAGCTTTGGGGGGAAAATCAGAGGCAGTATTTTACCACATTTTCTGTCAAAGTCTGCTGGAGCAAGTGCAGAGGCTGCTCAAGAAATTAGTGAGTATGGAAGCAAAACTGTGGACAGAAATACCGTTGACAATTGTGCATCACTATTGACTTTTGCAGAAAAAGAATAAAAAACAGGGAAGAAGTTAGGAAACTCAAAGCTAAGTTAGTGCAGACAAAATTGTCAAGATACTCTCTAGAAGGGGCCATTTTGACAAGCGAAGAGGGTCTGGGAATACAGCAACCCATAGGTGCATTTCAGGTGAATAATCAACGTCAAATGGACCAAGGAGGAAGTGGGTTCATACAGCAGGCCAAGGAATACAGTTTTCATAGTTTTCAGAATAATCAAAGCAGTTTTCAGAATTTGTAGAATGACAATCAGAATATCTAAGGAGGGTAAACTAGAAGAGTGCCCCTCGTATGTTGGATGTGTGGCATGACAGGCCACATTGTGTGTATGTGTGGAAACCAAAGTTATGTACAGAATGGGCAACCATCAAGAGGAGGGACAGCTAACCCTCCTGAGTACAGGCCACAAGTTAGAAATGGATTTGCACAAGATCAAATAGTGTATCAGCAACGCGCGCTGCAAATACAGCAGGCACAGCAATTGCAGCAAGCACCATTTAGTCCGCCGGAAGTGCAGTCACTACACACGCCCATGCAAATACATCAGAACACAAACACGGCACAATTAAAGATACCGAGGGTGGGGTTGCTACTGTAATGAATGGTAATCCTTTCATGGGTACTGGGATGAGCATATATCCACAATAGGACAGCTCAGAGCGTTATTGATGTGTTCAGTACTATGGGTAACACCAGACCCCCAAGAGGAACCGAGGGTCGATGTATCAATAGGAGGCAAATCCTTTTCTTTTTTATTAGACACGGGTGCGACTCTCTCATGTATACAGGAGGGAACATTTCTTTTATCAGGATATGCCATGAATGTTCAATGCTTCTCTACAGCTACAAGTAGAGTTCCTTTTACTAATGAATTGCCAATCTCTGTGAGAGAATGTGACATGTCTGCACCGTTATTGTATTCACCGCAGATGCCAGTTAATATTTTGTGGCGAGATCTAATGACAAAACATAACATGATGATTTAATTTACTGATGATGGCATTGTGTGTCCCACTCCTGGGATATACTATTTAAATGTGGGCGAATTCATAGTGGCATTTACAGGGCACATAGCTCCGCGAGGACTGCCACTTGAACCTGAAGTTTTTCTGTATGGGTTATGCATGTTGCTAACATGGCCTGGCTTGTTGGGAAAGACTATGAGAATACCTGATGAGTTTCTGTTCAGACCACAGATACCGAGGGACAAAGAGAAAGGGAGAGTTATTCCTCTAGAATTAGTTGCAGCCCGTGGTATGAGGAGAATTAGCTATGCTCTAAAGGAAGGGATGAGGGCAGCCCATGGAGAACAGTGATTGCCATTAGGGAAGGGTATAGACTGACTGATTTCGCAGATGAGGGTCTGTTTAAAGACGATCCAACAGATGATGAGCTACTATTTGAAATAAATATTACATATTGGATTAAGATAGAGAAAAGAGAAGTTCCACAGCAAATGATAATAGTACGACAACGTCCAGAATATTTTCACGAGGATTCACACAAAGTGCCAACCTCGTTGTGGACTACAGGCCCCTATGACATGGGTCTATTGAAGGGGGTAGGAGAAGTTCAGATTAAGCGGAAACCAGGAGCAATTTTACCTTGAGTAAGGCTGTATCCCATGTCTTCAAAGGCAGATTAGGGTATTTTAAGATGATTTCACATTAATGGAACAGGGTATTCTAGTGACGTCAGAGTCACTATGCAATACTGCAGTGTATCGGATAAAAAAAAATGGAAGGGAGGGTCATGGCATTTAATTCAGGACATGAGAACGATTATCCAGATTGTAGAAGCAGGGTTTCCTCTAGTTCCAAATCCTGCGACGATATTGTGTAATATTGCCATTGATGCACGATATTTCATGGTGATTGACTTGAAGAATGCGTTTTTCTCAATCCCGTTGCATAAAGACTCTCAAAATCTGACATCATTTACGTTCCGTCAGATGAAACTGAAAAGCACATGTTTACCTCATGGGTACTGTGAATCTCCATCATTTTTTAATAGGGTCCTTCAGGTGGACCTAGGCAATATTGTATTGAAAAGATAAAGTGGTGTACTGTAATAGGTAGATGATCTTTAATTTTGCACAATGACAGAAGATGAGTGCAGAGAAGACTCAATACAGTTAATGATTATTCCTGCAGAAAAGGGATACAAAGTAGAAAGAGTGAAGTTACAGTACTGTCAAAAGGAAGTATTGTATATAGGGCAGTACATTTAGCATGAGGGGAAAAAGGTTACACCTGAAAGAGCTGAAAGAGCTGAGGTGATTATGAAAACGCCAAAACCACACACAATAAAGCAGATGCAGCAGCTTTTAGGATTGTCTAACTATGTTAGAGCATGGATATTTGATTATAGTTGATATACAAGACCACTTTTGCAGGCTCTTAAAAAGGTACAGATGAACACACATAAAATAGAATGGACTGAGGACATGGAGGAAGGATTTGATGAGTTGAAAAAGGAAATTTGCACAGTGCCAGTTTTAGGGATTCCTAATTATTCTGAAGAGTTCTATCTGTTTTCACACACTAATGGGACAGTTATGACAGCAGTGCTTGCACAATAACTACTCAGGAGTGGGGGTATAAACCTCTCACATATTATAGTGGGTTTTTAGATCCAGTTATGAAAGGACACTTTCCTTGCGCACAATAACTGGCTGCAGCCGCGTTTGCTATTGAGAAGGGTACAAGTATAGTGATGGGATGCTCTATGACGTTGCTCATTGGGCATGCCTTGTTTGCAATTCTGGAAAAACCTAAGGGTACATTGATGCATCAGAGAGCTTCTGAATATGAAGTAGTCATTTTGAATCCTGCAATTAAGATAGTCAGATACAGGATAGTGAATTCTGCCACATTTGTAGCTGAGCCTGTGGCAGAAGGAGAGCAAGTGCATGATTGTGCTAGTTATGAAGAAACGTATGACAACATACCGTGTGTAAATGAAAACACATTGTTGAGGGGAGCGATTCTCTTCATTGATGGGTTGTTGAAAATTGATCAAAATGATGGAGAAATACAGACTGGGTCAGCTGTAGTGAGATACAGGGAAAATGGAGAGTTTGAAGCAGTGACAAGCGTAAGACTGCCATCGCACTTTTCAGCACAGGCAGCAGAATTGGTGGTGCTTATTATCGCGCTTGAGAAATGCGAATGAGAGGAGCGACGGTGAACAGTGACTCTACCTCTGTGATGTCAACCGTACATGCAGGGCTAGCATTTTGGAAGAGGAGGGGCTACCTCTGAGTGGACGGCACTCCAGTGCAGCACGCAGTATTATCGGACAGACTTATTAAGGCACTACAGCTCCCAGCAGCCATTGCAATAGTTAAATGCACAGCACATACTAAGAGAACTGATTGTATTTGATGCGAAAACAGAGCTGCAGACCTAGAAGCCAAAAGAGTTGCAGATTCTTTAGATATTTCAAGTTTCAATACCCCTAGTGTAAAGAGGGGGGTAACCATGGCTATGATAATGCAAGAAGTATTTAATCATTTACCGAAAACACAGTTGATGGAAATTCAAGCAAATGCTCCACAGGATGAGAAGGAGTTATGGGAAAGTAGGAGGTATACTTTATCCCCCACTGAAGCCTTATGGCGGCAAAATAGCACTGGAAAGCCAGTAATGCCAGAAGTATTGTTGAGTGTAGTGCTTGAACAGCTGCACTACCCTGCACATGTAACTAGGCAGAGTCTGGCTGCAACTATTGCAGAACACTGGTTTGTACCGAACCTCCTAGAACACATTGCATTTTATGTAGTAAATTGTATCGTAATGCTGGGCATACACTGTGAACAATCCAGGGAGTGATCCCCAGACTGAATGGTCCTTTTCAGCATTTACATATTGACTATGTTGATATGCTGCAGATATGTAGTGGAAATAGGTATATGATAGTGGTAGTGTAGCCGTTTTCGAGATTGATTGAGGCCGGTCCATGCACACATCCTGACGCCACTTGCACAGCAAAGTTTTTAGTCCGAGAGGTATTTCCCATATGGGGAATATGTGAAGCATTGAGGTCCTGCAATTAGTCCACATTTTGTAAATGAATTGTTCCAACAGATAAGTTTGTTATTGAATATTAAACATACGTTTTCTTCTGCTTATCACCCACAATCAAATGGGATATGTGATAGACTCAATGGTCTGCCCAAGGAGAGAATTGCTAAATTGAAATAAACACTGAAGAAGTAATGGCTGTATTGCCTACTCTTGGAATCGTATGCATTAAGGAAATAGCCTGGGTTGGACCACCACCTCACACCCCATGAACTAGTAACAGAGGCAAATGAGAACGCCTCTGATTTCTCCATCGAGGAATAGAGGTGATGCCAAGAAGACAGCAGAAATGGTAGGCCATTAGATACATTACTATTTGACATGTATGACTGATGGTATCTCTGTCATTTTAGATCAATACAGCAGGAAGGGGTGTTGGTATAAGGATGCAATCAAAGATCGTTCAGCAATAGGACTATCGGAATGACTACCTGTTCCTAGACTGTTATTGGAGATTCAGTCCTAGTCTGCAACTTCACAAGGAAATGGCACAATCCCCGTTTTGTTGGTCCATTTGTGATTGAAAGTATCACCCCTTCAGCAGTAAAGGTCCAAGGAAGGCATGCCTGGATTCACTTAGGAGATGTCAAGCTTTATGACGGAGATACCTATCCACCCCCACCCATTGAATCAGAAGCAAGTCAACACAAAGTAGTTCAGCATGTGCAGACTCAGTCGATGATGAGGAAAAAGGATGCAGAAAGTGCTGAATAAGTAAATGCGAGTTTGCATTTGGATTGTGGCTTCCTTTGAACACTCCTTATAGTTATTATTGCAGGTGTGAAAACCCGATTGCTTAAGCCACAGAGATCTTTTGAAATATTGGACTTTAGAAAAGCAGTGAACTCATAAAAAAGGTATGCCAGATCTTGACTTTCTATTTGACGACTGGAAAAGATAGTAGTTCCCTGACTAGTTTCTCACTGAGTTCTTGTTTGGCCTCCCTAATGGTGTTGTCTGATATTGACACACATCAGCTCTTACTTGCTGTTTTTCTTTTCATTTTGTGAGCATATGCTGCACTGGAGGGGAGAAATACTGATGTGCCTGTTTTCTTGTAAGATCCTGAGAATGGTCCAATCATAAGGAGGTTAATCGTAGCTGTTATTGAGCACATTCTACAACTTCCTGAGCCTTCCTGATTAAAGCAATTTTTCCTTTCTTAAAAAGTAGCTCACAGGCATGATGTGAAGTCCTAATAGTGATAATATAACGGCCAACGAAAGAGCACAGCGACATGCGAGGAATCACCACTGGTGGGGTTTGATGTACTGGTGTATAATATATGCATGCACCATATTCATTATTGTTTTTCTGCTTCTCACGATACACACTGTTTATTATGTTGGTCCTAAAAGGGCAGCAATTCCCTTGTTTCTTCCCACACGAGAGACTGTAGCAGACATAACTGTTTCACGAAAAGCCAAGGCCTTATGTGATCATTCCTACACCAGTGACACATGCAGAGTTACCTATCCCATTGACACGTGTCCCTATGGTTCCCCCTGTAGGAAGGATGGCTACTGATGTGTTTCATTAGTTGTAAGTACGCACACCTCTTGCACGAAAGAGACCTAAGAGAGGTTTAAGAGAAATGATTATGAGTTAAATAATTATCTGGATAGTACAGCACCTTTGGAGAATATCATGTGGTATCAGCACATGAAAGTAGTGGGCAAAAGTTGTGTTAAGGATTTTAAAGGTACAGTACACTCCAGACCAGGACTCTTTCTACTGGCCAGGGATGCAACCCACAAGTAAAACACTTTTACTTTATTCTTTACGAATTCTGTTTGAGAAGGCACCCAACCCGTCACACCCCTTCAACCCCCTTTACAAATATCCTGGGTTGTAATGGACCATGAACCAGGCCGGTGTGTAATAACAGAATATTTATTTATTTAGATTTTGAATAAAAATCAAACACATTCAATATAGGGGAGCAATCACCAGTGTGTTGATAATTACACTGTAAATTGATAGAATACACTTAGTTTGACCTTCTTACATAAGATATACAATGCACAATTGAATAAAGGCAAGATTACTTTTAGGGTGGTATTTTCCGATAGCAACACAGTTAATATTTCCCCCTTCAACGCTACCTCAAACCTCTGTTAACCAAATTTCATGTGGGTAGAAAGGAGTAGCAAGGACTGAGGTATACTAGGCAACACACAGAATGAAATCTGACCTTCCACCCATGAATAGGAGGCAAAATTGGATTGAAAACCCTTTAAATTGAGGAAAATAGCACTCATAATGACTAAATATTTGTTTACATGTGCGGTTGAATGAATAAGGTAAAAATGAGTACGGCAGTATCAAAGAAGTCAGAAAACTAGCAAACTACAAGGCAATATACTAGCAATGGGCATACAGGTCAGAAAATCAACTTTGGAAGCAAACACGGTGCAGCAAGAATCACACGTGGTGAAATTGCAATTGTTACGTTTCACAGGTTTAAAATATAAAGTGGCTTGAAAATTGAGCTAAACAGACACAATCGGAATGCGGTTTTAATACTAAGGTACAAAGGCACATAGCATGTATGAAATGAGAGTGAAAGGGTCACTCTGGATGAATGACAGTATGGTTGTCTTACAGAGAAAGGAAAAATCAGCTTTTTAAAATGAAACACTCTCACAGGCCACTCTGTTTGGTTAGAACAAGGATGTATTCTACTGCAACTATATTTTTAATGGTTAGATTGTTAAAGAAAGACACAGTGCGTGAGGGGTTACTTGCAATGTCAGCCTATCCAGGCCGCGCTCAGCTCTCTATGGGAATTAATAAAATTATTCAAATTAGTACTAAGGACTTACACAAGGACTGAAATGATTTGGAAAGAATGTTGCTAGCACATGGAAATGGAAACAGATTTTCATAAGGACAGGATGCACAGAGGATTCAGATAATTTTAAGGATTTTGCTAAGGTATTTATAGGATTTCTATGGCATTGCACATAATACCAGGTAACAAAGCAAGGAATGCAGTTTTTGGTTACTGGGGAAGAGAAATACTTACAACAAGCACTTCAATGGAATAGTTTGGACAGCCAGCCGGGCCTCGGGACAATGGACAAACATCTGGTCACTGGGGCAACAGAGGGGCTCTCTAGGAACACAGCGGGGCAACCAGAGTCTGGTCTCAGTAGTCAGCGGGGTGCATCAGCAGGGCAAAGCAGGGAGTTGGGCAAAGCAGGTAGCTAGGCAAAGCAGGATAATCCCAAAAGGGTTCAGCAGCCTTCTCCCATTTTCCCCTGAATTATTGGGATTTTTGCAGGGTTTACTTCTGGATTAGAGGTTCAGCCTGACTAAGAGGTTTTGGATGGATCTGCTATCAGCTACCCCTGGCCTGGCACTGGAGTCTAGAATCTTGCAGGGTGAATGTGGGATGTCTGGATCTCTGGATGTTGATTTATGAATGCTGGATTTTCTTGAATGTCTGTCCTGAACTTTGAATGTCTTCCCCTTTATAGGGCGGATGACATCAGAGGATTTTTACTATGTGGGCAGAACTAAGCTAGACATATCTCTAAATCGGATAGGTCAGCCTATGGAAGTCACTGCCTCCCTGTAAGCGGATTGGACTGAAGGGAGTGACTCAGTTTTATGGTGGGTGTTTTTTTTACAATGTGCTTTGTTCTACCAAAGTGACTTTTGCCAAAATCAGTTATGGAACAAAACACTCATATTTACATATTTCATCATCAGGAAAATTATACAGTCAGATTCCATATTTTGCAAGAAACATGCTGATCCAAATCTCAAGATAGTGCAATGCTGTTTAGTCATTCAGACAATCTTTCGCAATTTACACCGAAAATATTTTATCAAACATCCTGCAAATGGATATACATAAGCCTACCAGTATCGGACACATTGGTATTTAGTTCGAAAACTGTACCATGTACGCTTTTCCCAGAAATGACATTTTACTGGAATTTGCGTCCCCAACATGTCAGAGAAACCTACAATGTCTTATTTTAATGGCGCCAAAAATTACATTAAAACCATCATAATTTCCCATTACTGCGCCTCTAGGTTACTGAAATAAATACTTTGTGGGAACAGTCTATGAAATCAAATGGGCTGGCGGTATTTCCAAATATGGGCAGTCTTTCCCAGCCCCAGCCAAATGTCAGGCTCTGGTCAGCTTAGCCTAGGGTTGCCAGGGATTCGCTTTTGATCTTAGGCAGATGAAGGTGAGGAGAATTGTCAGATTATTTCATACCTCTGTGCCAGGGGAATCCATTGGCTCATGCTGCCGCAATGCCGCTCTGTCTGATGAGGTCACTAGATTCTCCACCTTAGCCCCTTTCATGTGTCCAGGGGGCTGGTCCACTTATGGAAGGTAATTCTGTTCCCAGGGGAGGCAGGGCCCTTTGAAGCCAGAGCCTGCCAAACCTATTCTGCTGGCCTCAAAGTAATTTTATTTATTAGTCAATTTCTAATTCAAGGGTTCTTTGAAAATGACATAAGAAAATAGAGAGAGAGGGCTTCTTGTGAAGAGTCTGCCTGCGTTATTTTGTTGCAAAATATATAACACTTGCCCTACGGCCTAGAGTGAAGTTCTCTGCTCTTTCTCAGATTTTACTTGACACAACATGACATTCAGTCAGGAATGCCCCAATTTACTGGTGTACAGCCGGAATATGGATGAACATGGATGTGTCTTACTGGAACCAAACTGTGTAATGTTGAAAAGATGGAAAGGGCATCAGTGCGCAGTCATTTTAAATATAGAATTATTTTTTCCAGTGTGATGTTTTGAGCTGGTAGCATAGGAGTGCTGCCTTTGAATTATTTTCTTTGGTGCACATGAAGAAAACACTGGCCGCCATTCTCGGGGTGTTCCAGGTTCCATCTCGCCCCAAATGTGCTCAGCAAAGACAGCGCAGCGATTATTTTTGTAACTGCAAAATGCAGTTTTCATGCAAGGAAATAGTGCTCAGCAGAGCCATTCTGCTGGTATGCTGAAGATACAGTTTGGTGAAGTAGGGGAGTTCTGCTGGGTTGGTAAATGTACCCCACAGTTGCTATGTTTTTGCTCTCCTACCTTATGCATGGGGGAACACTAAGATATTTATAGCTATTGAGATAGATGTCCAGACAGCTCATTGCCTGACTCACCTTGCACTTTGTCATACAAGAGGTCAATTCCAGGGTCCAACAGCATCTTTAATATGGGTGCCAGAATGGTCAGCACCAGAAGAAGATGATTACGTTCATGATTTAAAGACAAGAGAAAGAGAACACACAAGAAATCATGTGATAAGATACGAACAACCTGGGATGAAGGGAGCAGGAATCAGATGGGAAGTAAACAAGAAACTCAATTGCCAAGGGAAACGGAAGAAGAGATACGAAGTTACAAAGAAAGAGGCCAGATGCAAGTTTGGGGAACAGTACCTTCACCAGATGGCTGGGAAGAGGTGTGGTTCTATGCAGAGCATTGACAGTAACTGGAAATGCAAACCAGTTATAGATTGTGTGAAGGCAGGATGTAAACCAGTATGGCCGAGGCTTGCCAAGCTACTAACCCGGGTGTAAGTTAGAGGGGAGGCCCAGTGCAGGTAGAGCCTCTGGCAAGTGCAGAACTGTGCTTCAGAAACAATGGCACAAGAAAAAATGGAGAGAATCAACAGTGCGATCGAATCTTTGATGTACCAGGAATGAAGGATGGGACAGTAGTGATAATGGATCACTAATGGGCCCATGGATCCAGAGCATACATGAAGTTGCCCAAGGACTGGCGTGGACTGTGTTCCATAGTAAACATTTATGTTCCAGCATTAGTGATTCCGAAAATTGACCTGAACATTGGGGAGTTTCCCAAAGCTGATGCTAATCTAAGAAGGAAGAGATCACTTGAAACTATCACACGAATGAAGAGGGAAAATTATTTCTCAGCAAAGTCAATAGCAGCGTTTCATTCCTTTCATTACAAGCACAGGTTGTTCAGCAAAACGTCCTCAATGTTTACAATTATCTTCATGCAGGGATACAGACGATGGCGAATAGTAAATGGTTACAGATAACCAGATGGGAGCTCCTGCAGATGATCAACACTACCATAATGGGATGCAACACAATGAAGGAAGAGGTAAGAGGCGTAAGACTAATGACACTCCAGAACAGATATGTTCTAGACATGATCACAGCTATGGATGGAGGTGATTGTGCCAAAATTGGAGAATCATGTTGCACATTCATACCTTCTCACGATGAAGAGAATGGGACCTTGTCAGAGGCCATAATGATGCTGATGAACTTACACGTCAAAATGGAAGATGAAGTAGAAGATGTTGCAGATGACAGCTAGTTTGCTTTAATCTTCTCATGGTCAGTGGATGGCAAGCATTTTCAAGTTCCTTGGAGCACTTCTAGTAATGATAATGTTTGAATTTTGTGTGATCAGGATAATCATTATACAATGCTAAAAGATAACAAAGAAAGCAATAGGAATGAAGATCATGACTGATGTCGAATCTGGAGTTGAACCAAAGGAGCTGACATATGATGAAATCAGAGACTACATAAATGCCAGCATTCATGCACCTGAGGGGATGAAGTTCCTGTATCCAAGACACCATAAGAAATATGTGGGAAGATGGATTTATTGTAGCCCAAGTGGACAGTGTAGTCACATGGTTTAGAGTGTTGATAACTATGTACAATCAGCAGGGTCCTTGAAGGGAGTGATGAAGATATGGACTCCAAAGAAGCACTTCTTCAAGAAAGGATGTCTAAATATGGAGACTGGTGAAAGAGTAGACAATGAATGAATCAGAGGGGGGAGTGTAGAAGAGGAGCCAAAAGCTTCTACCAGACTCACCCCTAACCTGCCTTTATGTTGGAAGCAAGAGATAGCAACAAGGGCGACACCTGTAATGATGGCAATAACACAAGCAGCCTTTGAAGCAAAATACTCATTGAGGAAGCCATTCTTTATGTATCCACGAAGAGCTGATAGTCTCTTAAAGAAGATCCCAGAAGAACACGAGAAAGTGAATGAAAGAGCAGATTGGTGATGTCACAACACGTAAACCTGACACGCTGAGAAGAGGTAGTAGTGGAGAATGTAAAGAGAACATGTGGAACCTGATGACGAAGTAAAAGAATTGAGTAACCTGTTACATGCAAAATGAAGATTACACGTGTGAAGAGCATGGAAGAAAATCCAAGCCATTTTACAATTGTACAGAGCCAGTAACGCAAGCAGACTAAGTGATCGTAAAAGCTAGCTATATGTAGTATATAGATTGCAGGCGGTGCTGCCAAGGTATATATGAAGCATAAGAGACACCAAGGTATATGTATAGTATAAGAAATCTGGATGTTCCACATTGTGTTTTGAGCAAACTGGGATCCCATGGACGAAAAGTCTAAAAGTGGGTCGCAGTTGATGAACAGTGGCTAACGAACAAGAAATAATTAAGGAGGCTTTTCTGGCCCACTGTCAAGAAGGCAAGGGCAGCTGAGAACTGGTTGTCTATTCAAAGGATACAATTAATACAAAGAATGATCCCAACTCCTGCCAAGGTACATCTGAGAGACAATGAGTGCCAAGTTGTATTTGTTTTAATACCATCAAATACAGAATTGAACCTGAAGTGTGGTCTTCAGACACGTGACCAAGAGGAAATAGACTCAAGCAGATGACGTTGAGGCAAGCAGATGCGAGTATATCCATACTCCCTAATATTCTCAGGAGTTGTGAAGCCTACAAGGTCATGTTCAAAGGCTAATTGACTGACATAGAGTAAGAGTGATGATGGATGTGAGGCAAATTTGGTGGGCTGCTATGGTCAAGACCAGCCCACCGGCACCTGGGGTGCCAGCTTGTGCACTGCTAGCGAGTGGACTTTTCTATAAGGGTGTGCAAATGTGCCAACCACTTAAAGAGGGCCACATTGCAGAGAGCCCAATATTTGAGAACCAATTGATCGTTGTGTATTTTGTGATGATGTAGATGACTTGCACTACAGGAGGGCTTAGAAGCCCACCTGACAGTAGAGACCCAATCACAACTTCAACCCCCATAGAAAGTATATGTAGATGTTCTGTGTTACCCTATCACAACCCCACATACGTTTTACAAGTTGCAACGTAGTATGATGTAATGATGACGAATATTTAGTATATAAGTATGTTTTTTTATGAAATGCGTGGAGATTGTGCTGTGTGACACCTGCTGATGTTCGTTGTACTCCCTGTTTTAGATAAGTGTTAATAAAACAGCGTACACCATGCCAACTTATTGAGTCAACCTTATTATTGATGTTTGAGTAATTTCTGCATCTCCTTCCTTACCATCAGAGTGCCACCTCATCTTAAAGCACCCTTTATCTGGGTTCAGTGGAGTTTTCCTCCAATAATGCCGAGCTCTGTCTCCACTAACTGCACCCCTTCCCTTGTCCACAGCATCACAGGTCTATTTTCTATGGTGCTCCCTGGTGTGAGGCTAGTCCTTTTGGGTTGGGTGTGCCCTTTGATTCCTGGTATAGAGGACAGCTCCTGCTGTTAGGCTATTTTGCTGGATAGAGGTGTTACCAGACCTCACAAAGATCAAATGCAAGGCACAGTCTTTCGGTTTGTTGCTCTTTAGGCTTGCATGGCCAGTATTTCTGATGCGGTACGTCAGATGTAGGAGACTGACAGTGGGCATGTTTCAACAAGATGGTTTATTAAAGAAATAAAAGAACTCTTCTAAACCCTAATTCAATGATGGATTCCCATTTCTCAAAAACAACAACAGGTGCTTCTATCATCTGCCGTATCACTATGAAAAGAAGGAACAAACAAGTTAAGTTTTTATCTTAGTATAGGGTGACTTCCCCTTGAGTAAATCAGTGGTGGATTACATTCTTCTGACACCCACCAAAGAGTTCTTAAGGTATTTTCCAGCCTTCAGCTTGGTAGAATGGTCCCAGTACAAAATAAAACCAAAGAAAATGACTCTCAGCTTTCCTTTGTGTCAACACAATGGCCCTGCCAAGTAGTCCGAACAGTTTCTATTTTACCATGCCTCCTGGGATGTGTCTACCTGACCGGGGCAGGTATTTACAACAATACCCAAGATCGCTCTTTGTCCTTCTTGGGTTATTCAAACTCTTAGCCTTGCATAGGCTATGTGTTGTATTTTATGACTACATGTAATTACCCTGCTCCATAGTGACAAGAACCTTTATATAAAATGTGACGGAAGGACTCAAGAAAGGCTGGCATTTAATGGAGAAAAGGGGGACAGCCTGGAGCAGGGACTCTAACGATAAGCTTAACAAATATGTTACAAACACTTACACATCTTCCTGTTTCGCTCCTCATCTCAGCTTCAGTCGGCAAACCCATTGTGACTTCCCGGTACCAGATCAAAGTCATGGCACTGCCTCCATGTCTCCCATCCCATTAGATGCCTCAGCACCTTATCCAATCCCTTTTCTTTCAAACAATACTTTTAGTGGCTTATGCTCCATTCCTATTATGAACTTTGCTCCCCATACAAAAGTGCAAAACCTCTACACAGCCGACACATGTCCAAGGCTTTCTTCTCCACCACAGAGTACCTCCATTCTGCTCCCTTCAAAACAGTGGAGATGTGGCAATTACAATCGCACTTTCATCATCTTTCCACTATGAAACCACCCTGGCATTCGTCGTAATTATGGTCCTGCTAACCATATTGAATTCCCCCAACTGTAGGGAAATCCCACCATAGTATCGGGCAAGATAGGCCTTTCTCCATCCTGACGTTTAACGTGTTCGCCTTGGAAACAAGACGACATGAAGCAACACAGGTGCGATCCCCGGGTCCACGCTCAGAAACCTCTGGGTATTTAAGCGCGTTATAAATACGCAACTAAGACAAAAAACAAATATGCAACAAAAAAAGAAACAATTCCTGTAACAGCACCTCGATGCCCTAGGGCTGTGTGAGCGCTTTAAAAATGCAAAAAATAAAATACATTTTAAAAAACCCTGGTCGAAGGTTTAAAAGCAGGACGAATGGTGAAAATTGAGTCAGCTGTGGAAGCAGATCTACAGACTGCTGGATGAGAGCAGACCTCTCCTGGAATGCGTCGTGGCTGGCGGAATACTCGAGAACCCCGGAAAGATGCAGAGTGTATGCAGCGGGAAGCCAGACTGAAAGAAGCTGGAGGCCTGTGACGGACTACGGAAAGGAAACCGGCATGACAAGGCATAGCTGCAGAGTGAGGCCTGAGCTGCGAGAGATGCATCAGTGGTGGGAGAGAAGCCTCAGAGAGCCACTGTGGAGACAGAGCAAGGCACTGCATGAGAGAGAGCTTGTGGTGGCTTGAAGCATTGCTGGACTGCCATAAGCACCGACCGGGGAGTCCACCTAGGTAGGGGAATACCAGGATGGCAGGTGAGCACCTAAGACTTGAATGGCAATTTAAATGAAAGCAGGCACTTTTTGAATACTGTTCCGAATGAAAATGAAAGCAAGCACTTTTTGAATACCGATTTGATTCAAAGCAGTTTTGTGTAATTTTCTGATAGAAAGGAACTGCGTAATTTGAGAGAACAAGCATAAGAATACAAGTAACTATGTGGCTTGAGTGAACAAGCAGTGGCAAGATCCACCAGAGTATGTGAAAGTGCAACAATGGTATGGTGGAAAAAAGCAATGGTAAAGCCTCATGAGGATGTGAAATGAGAATAAACCAAACACCACAGTAGAGCTGAAACCGTGGCAACTTGCATATGAAGAAGAAGCAAGTGAGGTGTGTCAGTTATGTGACCTGAAATGAGTAGACCGTGTGGCTTGACAGCTGTGTCTGGACAACGAGTTGATTAACTACACCCATACATGGAAAAGCCACTTAAATCACCCACAAAGAAGCTGGTGATTGAATATAAAGGTAATCTTAGGTGATCTGAAATTAAGGAACTGAACTCTATGAAATTGGTGAATGTTAACCAAACCAGAAGAGCTGGGAAGCATCCCAAGAAATTGTGTTGTTTTGGAAAAATTGAAAGACTTGAAAGCTTGGGGAATGGAACCCCTTTTTTGCACTGTGAACTATCTTGCACCTTGGGCAAGGGAATCCCTTTGAAAACCAAGAGCTAGAAGAAGATGTGAGGGCAAGTATAATATTTGGACACAGACAGATATTTTCTTTGGACTTCTTGACAGACTATCCTTTGTGTATTTAGGTTGGGATGTACCAGAGTCTCTAGCTATTGCTCATGGAAGATCCTGAAAAATATATAAACTCCATTTTAGAAAAAAAACATCTTTTACCTAATTCTGGTTATAAAAAGATTTCAGAAAAGTTTATAATTGCAACACTGGGGCTTACCTAATTGCCTGTGAGTCTCATCTGTTTTGTAGACACTGGAGTGAAAAAATATTCTGTACAATGTATGTCCAGTGCTTTTATATGTGTTTTGCTGAAAATCGTGGTTAATCAATGATCATATAACATTATCAAGATGTGTTAACGTCATTGCCTTGTCAATAGGAATGGTTAATGGCGTGCAGGCATTGGTAAGTATTTATTTATTAGTATCATAAATGAAATTGCAAAGGAAATGCAAAAAATAAAAGTAAAATAAAGGTAATGCCATGTGCACAGATAAATGGACTATATTATCAGTTTGTGCCCAACCTTTTCCCTAAGATTCATGTATGATTTTACACGAATGATCTTGCCACGTATGTGACATCATGTTGTGATGACGCAAACATGTGCAAGAGGCTGATTAACTTTTGTGTGTGAAAAAGAGAACATGATTCTATTTCTAGAAATAGAAATTAAATACTATTCTGGAAAAAAAACAGATGCAGGAATCCACTGCTTATACGTAAGTGTATGCTACATAAGCCATGTTTAACACAAGAAAGACAGGGATAAAACACTAATTCTATGTATGTCAAGTTGAGCACAGTATTGTACATTATCTTCATTTATTGAAAACAGCTAAGGTGTTACCAATACTCATTGTGGTCCATCGGTTTTTGAATAAATTTGACTCTGCAAACAATGCAATACATATTTTTAATATACACCACGTATCAGGATATACACTTGAACAGATTTTGAACTACTTGCATTGCCCACTGAACACAATTGTAGCTGTGATACTTGCAGCATTGCCACGCAAATCGGGAGTCTTTTCCTCATTTATGGAAACACTTTTCAGAAATATCTGAGTAGTGGCTGGAACTGGGGCCACCTAAAAGGACCTGGTACTGTTTCCAATGAGAGCTAGGGAACATTTGGCCGCTCCATGGCCTATTGAGACTTTATTTGCTAAAATGCTCATACTGACTATAGCCTCCTCTTCCAGGAAACTAACAGTCACAATGGCCTGTTGGGGTCTCCCCTTGCAGTTAGATTTCCCTTTGTATGTGTCATGCCACCAACCATGGGAGTGGGATTTCCCTTCAGGTTTTTGGTGACCTTTCTTAGGAGAGGGGTCACAACATTTGTCCCCTCCCATGTTGTGTTAGTTATTATCAGATGCCTTGTCATCTGACTTGGATGTATTCGCCTGAGCCTTTTTCTAGACTTGAGTGGTCACATACCTAACAGCAGCTTTTTCAAGCTCCCTAAGGTCTGGGATAGTCTTATCCACAAAATGCTGGTGTAACCACATCTCACCATATTTAACAATATTCTTGCATGGAGTGAAATTAAACAAGTCCCCAAATATGTCAACTTTGTTACCAGTTACCTATCCATCGAGATACCTCAAGGACTGATTGGAAATGCCCCAAAGGTATGTTTCTCATTCTTTTTGAGTTATCTACAGCTTTGGAGATATTGTTCTGGGGTTTGGGAGAACTTCCTGAGGATTGCGTCCTTCATTTACACGTACCTTACTTCGGGAATCACTTGGGTCAATCGGTAGACAGCACATAAGGGCTAAACCCCACAACTCCTCCTCCACCCCCTGGAGGCAGAAAGCTAACTCCAGAGTTTAGAACCAGTCAAAAATATCTCCGCCTCCTCATAAGGTTGGATTAAGTACTTGGGGAAGTAGTGCCTAGACTTCCTATGGGTGCCACTGCTAGAGGTATTTCCTTACCCACTGGAAGTTCTCCTTTTTTCCCTCTGGTTCTCGCGTTCCATTTTTTACAGTAGCACAAACTCTCTTTACTTTTTTCCTTTGGGAACTGTAGAATCCCACTGCTTCTGCTACTATAAGGCAAACTTTATTTCCTCAAGGAGGAACTTCCTGTAATCTAGCATTTTCCCAGTTAGAATCAGCCAGGACCTAGTGGAAGCTTTGGACTTTACAGAAACATGGGGCCTGAGACCTGTGATTGTTGGGACCCCAGGGACCTCTTTGAGACTACACTACTTGCTCCCTGGGAAGAATGGCGGGAAGCACTATCGCTGATGTTCTCCCCATCCACTTCCACAACCCCAGAGAAATAGTTGCTTGAGATGGGGCTCAGTATTGCTGCTGGCCTCCGTGAAACACTCCATCCCCCTAGCTTCCTCAAAAGCTTGGAGGATTTACAATAGTTCAGCACTTTTACCCTTACTGTTATAGGGTAGTCCCCTCACTCAGTAGAACTCTAACAGCTCACCTACTGATGAGGTGGATGCAAAGCTTGTGACAGGTTTCATTGTAGATAATGCATTGGCAGTGAATCTAATGTTAGTTGCACCCTTTTTGCTTTTGCATGACTACGCTATAAGCACAGGTCTTGTCAAATGCCACCAGTATGCCGAAATGCCTTGAGCCCCGCGGGAATGCAAGGATGAGTACTGGCTAAACCATCTACTCAGCCCTCAAACTTCTACAAAACAAGAGTCATCCTAATCAAAAAGTTGAAACAGACACAGTTAAGATATATACCGCCTTCATCTTTTGTGGTACTGTTAGCTGAGGGAAGGCTATACTCTTAAGAGAGGTGGTAATGTGATACAGTAGCAAACCAAAGAGTGAAGCATAAGAGTCTAAAATAAAGGGAATGTCCAATCAAGGTTCTATAAAATATATATATACTTGAATTAAAAGCACTATCTGAACAATAACTAAATATAAAACACTACAAAAATACACTCATGTGCAAAGAACACAGAATATGCAAAGATAGAAAGATGTAGCATTCTGGGTAATGAAACAGGGGTAAAGTGAAATCAAAAACCACAACATTCTTTCTTTAAAAGGATGTGTTCTTTCGTGAGAAAGGAATTAAAGTCCCTAGGGTCCAATGATGCAGGTGATCGGTAAAACCTTTTGCTGTTCTTATTGGTTCTACAGTATCGAACCAGGGTTGTAGGCTCTGTGCAAATGGTTTGAATCAGGTGCCAATGCAATAATCGTGTTGCTCCAGATGGGGAACAGGTGTGGAGCCAGGGTTGAGCTGAAGAAGTGCAAATAAGGAGGGCCACAAGGGTCGATTTGACCGTCGGTTTGGTTGTAAAGATGCTGGTGACTGGATGCACACTTTGAGTCAGACAGTTTGATGCAGCATTCAAGGGTTGTGATTCGAGTAGACTACAAGGATCAATTCAACCAGTAATGTGGATTGGTGACAAAGAGGCTTGAGGTTCATAAAGCAGATCAAACACAGTGGTTGCAGTGATGGGTTTCCAGTTTGATCCAGGCAATGATGCACTTGGAACTTGGCCTGTATGGTGCTGTGGCATCCTCATTCAAATGTGTGGCACAACAGTTCGAACGTCAAGCAAGTGTCAAAGGCAGATCCAGAGACTCCTGTTAGGTTCACTGTTTTGAAGAGTCTTGAATCATGACTTGAAGCTGTGTTTAGGGAAAAACACAGGGGTCCTGGCTGTCTTGGCTGTCAGGGTGTTGTGACACCCACTCCAGGGGCTCAGGGACAAGATAGGTCCTTGTTCTTATTCTCCCAAACACAGAGGAGGCTGGCACACACCTATAGGAGTCCTTTACCTCCATTCAGGTGCTGTGTACCAGTGTAGCTGACAGAGAGGCAGGTCTTACTCCAGCAGCAGGTCACCCCCTATGTGCCCCGTGAATGGTTAGGGAGCAGAGTTTGCCTCAGCTTAGGAAACTCAGTCTTCACCTCACTGGCTGAGGTTTTTTTGAAATTCAACTCTCTATAGAGGTCCTACTAATTATTCCTTAAGTGTTCATCCGAAAGTGAGAGTGGTAGATCTCCTCTTTTATGGGTAAAAGTCCACAGGTGATTGGACTGAAGTAAACTTGCTTTAAGGGGTTCAATGCCTGTTCTTGAGACAAGTGATCCTTACTTTCTGACATCATACCCAAAGTGCTTTGTGCTAAAGGAAGTGGAGGGGACAAGAATGAAAGTAATGTACAAGTGAAACCAGGTGGTGGAAACTTCCTCCAGCCATGCTGAGTTTCCTCTCTCTACACTAACTCTGACCCATTCCCTTGACCACAGCATCGAATGCCCTTTTGGTATGCAGCGCCCAGGTGTGAGGCTAGTCCTTTTGAAATGGAGGTGCCCTTTGATTCCTGTTTCCCAGGACAGCTCCTGCTGGGTGACTGTCCTGCTGGAAAGTGGTATCAGCAACCTTCACAAAAAAATCAAACGAGAGCCACAGTATTTCAGGCTCTTACTCTGCATGCTCGCAGGGCCAAGTTGTCTGACCAAAATACACATTGCCCTCCCACAGCTGAGCTGGGATCACAGTGCTGATACATATGTAATATCAAGATGTGGCTTTAATAATTATGAGAGATACTAGACACCATACCTTAAATTCAGCTATGGCTTATGTTTAAAATTTAAAACTGCCATCCGTATAGTAAATCTCATAGTTATGTGGTTTAGGACAGATGTGTTTATCTTAAATGCAGCCCTTTTTCTGAAGACACTTGGCTGTCACTGCATATGCCAAGTTGACACTTGCAAACTCTGCAAATGCTTTTTGACACTTGGGAGCAGGCACTGCAGATCAGGAAACTATTTCAGCAGGGTACAAGTGTACACAATGTTTTTGCCGTAGAGTTTTATGAGAGGTGGGTCTGGTTAGCAGACCACCTTCTGTGAGATGGAAATACATGCCTCATTTTATTAATAAATACATGGCTTCCACACTGTTACAAGATGGCATTTCCTCACAGGAATATATCGGGCAAAGGGTTAAATGACCAATTGGGTCCATTAGAGGGAGCAGCAGGACTTATTACCTGAGCACAGCTGACACACACAGACACTAACATGAGGGAGCTCCATGTCATTGGGACTCTTAGTACCATCACTCAAGATGTCCTGATTCAACTGATGAAAGGAAGGTTGGCGGAAGGTCAGAAAATGGAATTTGACATTTCCTGTGCGAGTTGCTAGACTAGCTCAAAATCCAACTCCTCAGTATCAAGGAAATGTTCTGCACACCAGCTGGCTGAGAAAACTAAATAACAACTCTGAAATTCCTCATGACCTGCGGCCTTGGAGAGACCAGTGGAAATTCTTTGACTGGGCATGTAAGAGATGAGCTTCTACTTTCAAAGCAAAGGGCCTTTGAAGGGTCTCTGGGCCCTAACATGCCGGATCTTTCCTGGCCCATGTATTTTGTTTGTTTGTTTATTATTTTTAATGCTCAATCGTACCCTCGGGTAACAGTGCGCAGCATTTACAAGAGATTGTGAAACTTGGTTACAACAAAGAACAAAATATACACAGAATATACAAGTGAATAACATCACGAATATGTACGTAAGTACAATAGGGTGTCATAGGTACTGGAAACAAGTGTTTGATGGGTTAGTCGGATGGCTGTGATAGGGGGCTTACGTTTTCAACCATGAGATGACGTTAGCTCGGAAGTTATGATAGTGTAGATCCATTTTGAGGGGTGGTGGGAGGGAGTTCCACAGTTTGGCCGCTTTGACTGGGAAGCTATTACCCCCTATGGTGGAGCGTTTAAAATTGGGGACAGATAGGCAGTCTTTGTGTAATGTTCTCGTTGGTCTTAGAGAGGTCTGTCTATGGAATCTGTCGGTAAGATAGATAGGGGCGGCATTGTTGAGTGATTTGTGCGTTAGTGAGGCAGTCTTAAGGAGAATTTTGTCATTGACAGAGAGCCAGTTGCACTGATGATTAAATGCTGTAATATGCTCTCTTCTTGAGATGCCCAGTGCCGCCCTGAGGGTGTTATTCTGGAGGGTTTGGAGTTTGTTAGTAGTGGCTTTGGTGGATCCGAGATAGAGAGCGTTGCAGTAGTCCAAGCGGGATAGTATAGGGTGTGACTGGGTGACCCACAGAAATGTGTGGGAAATTCGACCACCTGGAAGTCATGCCATGTACATAAGATCTGCCTAATAAAACAACTCCTGACCTGTGGCTAGGGATAGGTTCCAGTTGGAAGGGATGATATGATATATGATAAGGCATTTGTAACGCGCCTATACACAAGTGTTTCAAGACAAGGATGTCCCTTACAACCTACCCAGTTGCAATGTCTTAGTGAGCTAGTCAGAGGACAAGTCTTGTTACTGGGTGATGGGGTTTGTTGGGATGCATTAGTGTCAGGGGTTGCACTGCATGGTAAGTCATTTAAGAAGAAAGATGTGTCTGTGGAACTGGATTATATGCCTCAGTAGACATCCACTTAGTTTTGCAGAAACAAAGTCAGGTGACAGGTGCTGTTGTGCGTGAGAGAACAGAGACAAGAGCCCATAACGTAACGGATTCGAGTGAATTGCTACTTACTATCAGCAGTCCGTGTTCTCGGCCGTGGAAGCGGCTATCCTCCGACTCATATAGTGTGTACTTAGATGCAACCACATGACCGCTGGCAGCTAGTGACAGTGTCTGTTGTCATAGGCTGCAGAAATCCATGTTTGATGAACGTAAGATCTTGGTCTACTGAGAATACACTCACACCTGACCGTTTAAAGAATACAACATTTATTAATACGTTCTTGGACGTTAAACGCTACACTGGAAGCACTGAAATGCTAGGCAATTCTCCTCTGAACAAGAGTACCAACAGCAACCCCAGACACGTGTGTCGATCTGGTTGAACCTCATCAGTAGGTTGAAGCTGTGCCTCTCTAAGTATAGTGAGCAAGGGCTCCATGTCTGGATTCCCCTAGTAACTTAGGGTGAGACCCAAAGTTACTTGAAATATGCAAATACCAAGGGGGGTCCTGGGAGATTCTCTGCCAGACATGAGTCCTGGTTACAAGAGCCTTACCCAGAGTCTTTAGCTCACTCTCTTTCACAGAGGAGAAATATTGTACTCATATCAGTCTTTGTCCTTCCCCGGGGCAGTCCAGCACCGAAATGCTAGGCAATTCTCTTCTGAACAAGAGTACCAACAGCAACCCCAGACACGTGTTTCGGTCTGGTTGAAAATCATCAATAGGGTATAGCTGTGCCTCTCTAAGTATAGTGAGCAAGAGGACCACGTCTGGATTCCCCTAGTAACTTAGGGTGAGACCCAAAGTTACTTGAAATATGCAAATTAACAAGGGGCGTTTCCTGATGGAAAGTAGGAGTATTGCTAGTCGCATATGAAGGGTGAAATAGTCTACTGAAGTTTTGTTGTTAATACAGAAATCTAATAGTACACACTCATAGGCAATGCCTGCAGCATAGACCATATAAGTAGCATATTCTTAATCTGGTATGTTTGGCCATTAAAATCAAAAGCCAAGTCTTATCAGAGTCTTCACTAATGTTAAACTTGGAATCAACAGCTAACAATACAAGAATTAATACACACATGTGTTAGTACAACAAATATATCTGGAGAGCATCAACGCACACAAAGCTGAGACACAGGGAAACTCTGATAAGGAAGAAACAAATACTTTAACCGGAAAATGACAATAAGATTGGAGTTCTTCATCATTTATAAAATGGTTTGGTCTGTTTGGAGACTGCTTATTGTTCCATGTATGTGCACCATGAGCACGGGTCAAACCCTAAGGGAAGAACTTTAAGAACATAGCACAAGGTTAAGCTCCACATATATAGCATCTTTAGAGTATGCATATCGTGTTTTCAATGGAGTATGACCAGATAATGTCCTCTGCTTAATATTCTTAATGTCACTGAACAAAAACAACTGTCCCGAATATATGATGTCATCAATGATACCATTTGTGATGTCATCTTTGATGTCCTGAGTGTTAGTCTTAGCAGTGTATGACGATGGTGTGAGTTATGGTTGCATAGCTTACCATAACTGGCAAATTTCTTTGGTTTTTCAATGTTACCTTGCAACCATAACATTCCTTTTACGTTTTTTCAATGAATTTCATAGGTTTTTTTAGTGCAACTTAACCATAATATCCATTTATCAAAGTGTTTTCAGTTAATATATTATATAAGATAGTCAATATGAGCCAAAGTACACATTCCACAATGCCTGACGTGAGCAAGGCATTGTGGGCATGCAAATCTGCCCACATGCAAGCGTTCTTCTCCAGGAAATTGTCTTTGCCTTAGTGGGCAGTACTACTTTATACATAGCTTAATAAACCCAAGACAGATATTTTGCAAGGCTGTCAGGACAACTATGTAGAGGAGGAGCCAAGTACTCACCCTCCAACTGCCCCACCCTTATTACCTATAGAATGGGAACCAAAGTATCTGGCATATGCAGAACAATTGAATCAGCAAAGAGCAGAGCATGGACTCTGTGCAGTACCCATAATAGTGCCAATACCTAAGAGAGTCTTGGAAGCAAGGTACCCATTGAGAAAACCGTACCTGCATGCAAGACGCTATGATGGCCATTTCAAAGAGATTCCCAAAGAGCAGATGAAAGGTAAAAATGAATGGCGACGTCACAACAAAAAGAGATGACTGTGGGATACATTTACCCACTCAGCAGTACTTCCCCACATCACCAAGCTGCACATCAGCAGTTAACAGCAGAATGGCTGTGCTGGCTCCTTTAAGCACTATTAGCCCGCATCAAAACTGCATTTGCAGCTACAAACTGATGGCTGCACTGTCTTGCCAAGCACCTATTGGGTAGAATGGAACAAGGGGGCACACTGAGAAAGCCTGCCAGTATGTTTCTTGCATGCACCAAGAAGAAAATTGAGAAGCAGCACTGCTTTGCTGCTAGATCCACATTTCCCCTTGAAAAAGGAAATATTTGGCCTTTATAATGGTGGTGCCCTGATGCTCTTTCTCATCTGTTCAACCTTACACAGTTCAGATCCTGGGAGATCAAGCTGTGCCATCCACATTCAGATTGTGCCAGAAAAAGAGAGCACTGTCACAGAATGGCAGGCTGTGTCAGGCATGGTCTGGGAAGTCACCA